>NW_021319520.1:2801-131614 GCF_001605985.2 Dendrobium catenatum | reverse complement strand
TCCACGGATGCTACGTCACCCTCTTGAAGATTGTGTTGGTTCAAAGACTGGCTTGAGAGGAATACACCAAAGAACATCATAATTACCTAAGATACTTGAGTCGATCCAGAGAAAGCTTCAATTAAACCATTTCAGGTAACCCTCTTAACCTTCTTTATTTTGTTGAAGTGGTTGGACATGCTTTGTCCCGCACTAAAAAGTGATTAAACAAGTCTTTTCGTCTTTCCAACAGTTGATACGATAGCCCAGCCCCGAACGTGGAGGTGACCTGGACGCTTGCAGGAGGATGTGAGCCACTTTCCTCTCCAGTATCACAGAACTACTGTCAATGCGAAGCTTAAAAGAAAAGAAGTTATTTTATAAGAGAAGTGGTAGATGAGAGATGTATTAGATGGCGATGGGTGTTAAAACCCTCTCCCCCTCTTTTTATTCTGATTTTACTTTGCCTATCAAGGCTTAAGGTTAGAAATGAATAAAAAACATATCTTCTGCTTCTGTCTTGAATATATCTCTCTCTTTATGGGTGGTATGGACAATACTTGAGATCATCTTTCTTACTCTCATCTTCAGGCCTCTTGGCCTCTGGCAGCTTAAAATCTGGCTTCTTTAACAGACTCCTGAAAATCTTCTTAACTGGTTCCCTTTTAAAAGGATATGGTTTTGCCATTCTCTCTCTAAAAGGGACAAAGTTAGGATCTTTGGTGTACCGGGGAGTGACCTGAAAGGGCTGTCTCTGAACTGGCTGTGGCGGTGGTGGTGGAGGGACACTAGGCTGACTAGTCATTGGCCTTTTTCCCTTGTCAACTGCCGACACTACTGCCTTCTTCTCAAATGTCTTAACAAATCTAGGTCCTTTCTTGTCTTCAGACTGCTCTCGTAGGAATGGCATCTTATGAGCCTCTTCCTACAAATTGCTAGCCTTGTTAAGAAGTTTTTCAAAAGTTTTAATGGTGAAACCCTTCAGGAGAAAAGCAACAAGGCCGTGGATATTCTTAAGAAGGAGCTCCACCGCATGTTGCTCTTGCAACTGGGGTTCACACTTCATCGAGAGGTTTCGCCACCTCAAGATGTACTCAACCAGAGACTCTCCCGACTTTTGTTTCTCAACAACAAGATTGCCCACAGTAGTTCGTTATTGCGCTCCAGAAAATATTTTAAGGAAAAGGTTTTCTAGATCGTTAAAGGTTTTTACTGAACCATTGGGCAGATCGGCATACCATTCAAAAGCGATGCCGAAAAGACTACTTACAAACTGACGAAATAGTAGAGCATCTGACCCTCCCGCATTGCAACAACTTGCTCTGAAGTGGGCTAGATGCTGTCTCGGGTTTTCTATTCCAGTGAAAATTTTAAAAGTTGGTGGCACAAAGCCTTTTGGATAAGGAACTGAATCATATTCTTCGGGGTAGGGTCTACCCTTTGGAATAAATGCGGTTTCTTAGGAAAAGGCTAAGGCCTTCCTTACCTGGTCCTCAATCAGTTGCTTAATGTCTTTCTGGGGCAGAGTTGAAGGAACAGGGGGAACTGTAGGTGCTGCTGGAGATGCCTCTGATAGGCAAGGAGGAATCACTGGTGTCGACTCAGAAGGCTTCGGACCAGATTCTGTCTTTCTAACTTTTTCCACAATCTCTCGAGCCGTTTGTTGAATCTTAAGTGAATCTTGCTCTGACTTATCAAATATTTCTTGTATTTCTTTTACTTGTGACATCATAGTTGTCAACTAATTCTCCAAATCTTTAATGTGTTCTTCACCCCTAGCCCTTACGGACTCATCTGAATCGGACCAAGCAACCTGTGGGTCATCGTCTCTAGCAAGCCGACGTCTACCAGGTTCGGCCTCCTTGTTGGAACCTCTAGTTTCGACCATGGAGACTCTGCCAACATAGTCATCTTCCTCTCAAAGGAGATCATCCAGGTCTGGATCAAAAGAAGCCATTCCCTCTTTGTTTAACAGAATGTTTCTTATCTCTTGCACTACCTCCTCAACTGGTCTATCCCCAATTGACTTAGGATCGAGGGGTAAGTATCCCTTATATTCAGCCATATCAAACAAATCTTCAGAATCCAAGAGAGCAATGATTTCTGTAAGTTTCGGGTTAGGATCTGAATGAGACTCTGTAACTAGCTCTTCTTCTATCTCAAGATCTAGGTCAATTCCTTCCTTCTCAACTATCCCAAGATCGGTAGTCGGAGAAGTGGCATTCTCTACAGGGAGAGGGACATATACCTCATGAGGTGAAGGAGGGGCCTGTAGGGAAATAGCTCCTACATCAGGTAGGGTAAGGTCCTCAGACTCTTGCGTAGGAGGCTTAGGAATGACATAGGGATCTAAGCTGTCAACCACTGGATCATCAACTGGAATCATCACTGAATCAGGAACTGGACTGACTGCAAGAGAGCTATATACTGTAACAACTGGGGTACTGGATTGAACATCCGTCGACTCAATCAAATCTGGAGGAGGTCTAGCTGGGACTCGTTGGAGTTGGAGAATGAACATAGAAGTTCTTGGAGGTGGTGGTAAATTCTCCAACTTAGTCCTTTTTGGAACAAACTTCTTCTCAAGGGATTTAGGGCTCTTGCCCTTGATGTCCGGATGTTTTAAAGTCTCATTCCCCTTTGGTTTGACAACTACTGAGGCCAACCTTATAGCTTTGGAAGGGGGTACCGGGGGTCTACCAACAGAATGGTGGCCTCTCTCGGACCCAGTCAACACAATGCCCTCCATTTTAGAAGGAGGGCATGGCACCCAGTGGTATCCATCAACCAGCACTGAAGTAGCGGGCTATCTAACATACTTCTTGTTTCTCCTGACAGGTTGTGGAGTCAAATTCTTTGCCTCAGATGCCTCTTCTTTCAATACTTGTTTTTGGAAGCGATGAGAGATCACTCCATTCAACTGTTTTAGGTACTGCTCTTTTGTTTTCCCGGATTGTGCAGCACAGGTATGAATTATGTTTCTCAAAGCCCTTGTTTTCTGCAGATGCTTTTTTTCTAAGTCTTTTTAGTCTAGTAGTCGACCGGGCATGGTGGGGAACGGGCTATCCTAGCTATCCTCTCCTCCCCTTGGGCAGAAGCTATGGGGTAGAATCGGCTCCCTTTCAGAAGGGAAGAGGAAGCAGGAATAGGTAGCTCCTCGTCAGTCTCGGGCTCTACTTGAGCTAAAGTCTTAAAAGGCACGATTCTCTTTGCCTTGGAAATCTTCTTTCTAAGTCTCCTCAAGTAATTCTTCTTTTGATTCTTAGTGGAGAAGTTAAGTCCAGAGCTAGATGCTTCCTCAAAAAACAGACTTGACTTCAGTGGGAGGCTCAACAACTGGCTCAGATTGTTTCTGATCATCATTAATCACTGGCAAGGTGGGTGTAGATCCCAAAATCAACTCAACCACTGGAGGAACTTCCTTACTGGCATCCAAGCTAACAATCTGGTGTCCATCCATAGAAAGCTCAAGGGTGCTAAATCCCATTCCAAAGATGATAGTGCTTCCTTGGTCATTAACAGTCGAGGACAACGCTCGGTCGAAAAAGAAGATCAATTGGCCAGCCATTTGAATTTTCTGAAAGTTAAAGAGAGGATTGAAATTAGATTTTCTTTTAAAAGGAGGGAAAAAGAAGTTGTTATTTTGAAACTTAAAGCTTGTAGACTAATCTCGACCTTCCAACACATGTTGAGTGGTAAAAGAAAGAACACCCAACACACGTTAGGAAGATAAAGAGACTAGATACGTACCGAAAGGAAAATTTTGTCAAAAGGTCAACATATGCTAGCCCATAAGATGATTGTGTGGGATAACATATGTATGTTTGAAATTTGGAGAGAATTGTTATTATATTTCTCTCCACATTTTAAAGGAAATTTAAGTTTCAAATGACCTAAGATGGGGTTTTTCTAAGGAATCCAAAACACAACGGACAGAGTTTCCCCTTGCCTAAAGGCTTATGGAATTGTAAGAAAACCCAAGTGAAGTAAATAGTCTAACCCTCCTTACTACTAAAAGTTCAAAGAGAGTAAAGGGGTTAAGACTAAAATACTTCAAAATTTTCTTAAGGTCAAAAAATTTTAAACTCCTTTCAATTAGAAAAGAAAAGATATATCGAATGTGACATTTGCTAATCAAAATTTTAAAAGAATATTTGGGGACCTGATTTGACACTGCCGCCTCATAGGAAATCTCAGGGCAGAAGGTTAAAATCAGTACGATCAAATTAACAAATGACAAAATTTGGGAGGTAGAACCTCTCTTTTAATGTTTTAAAATTGTTAATTAGATGTTGGCCACACTCCCCCAAGGAAGAAATGGATTGAGGGACCAACGCAAGGAAGGTAGTTAAGACTATCGATGAAACAAAATTTCATTCTTATTAAAGATGGAGAGAGAGTTCTGTCCCACCGGGCGTGCCATTTTTTGTTGGTGGAATTTTGAAAACAGGTTTTGAAAAATATTAGTTTTCTTTGGGAATTTTAGAATTGAGATTGAATCCTAATTCTAGAAGTCGAATCCACTCGTTCGGAAAAGTATATCACCCCGAAGGATGAAAATAAAGTTCCATAACGGTGTTCAGACTTAAAATTATGTGATTCGTCTTGAATATCACGACTAGATTCTAAAGAGAACTCGACGCGACCCCGAGGGGACGAAGCAGAATTCAACTAAATAATCCAGTTATAACATTCAAGGAGTATGATTGCCGAATTCATATCCAAAGCCTTACCAAAGAAGGGTGCATCTCCCCAAAGGGAGATAGCACATTTCAATGATAATTCTTCTAATATGATAACGGCAATCATCTTCGACTTTTCCTAAAGAAATCTAAAAGGATTTTAAAAAAAAAAGATTAAGTTTAAAATAAGGTGTGTGGGGTTCCAAATCTCCTACGAGCATAAGCCCTCGTAGTTAATTACATCGTAGGGAAATAAAATCCCCTACGAAAACTCTCGATTAAAATAAGAATGAAATTTTGTTAGATTTTCTAAGAGTGATATCAAGAAAAGATGAATTTTGAAAACTCAAAAGGGAATGGATCAAAATTGAGCAGTTATTAGCATAATCAAATAGAGAAGAGTAGGGGACACTTTGAAATTCTAGAACCATCTGGAAGTGTCCCAACTTAATCTAAATGTTGGGCTTTATGTTTTGAATTGAAATGAGATTAATTTGAGTTGAGCATTTTATTAGAAATTTGGGATTATATTCCCGAAATTGGGGTCTTATAATCAAATATCTGCCCCAGATCCTAAATCTAATTTGGACGCTGGACCATAGTCGTCCGAACCTAACTAATCCAGTGCAGAACCTGGACTTACCCCGGCCTGGATTGGGGAGCCAGCTAACCACCTAATCGATTTAAAATGTATGAGCCCGATCTTTTATGAAAGAGTGGTAGGGATGTTGTACTTAAAGTTTTAGAGAGTCGAGGCCGACATCTAGAAATTTTCCTAATTGGCCTGTTTAACTTATGTTGGGTGCTAAAATGCTAAATTGATGTAATTAAAAATTTTTGACTCTTTTAATTTGTATCTAATGCAATGCATGCTGGTCGAAAACTTCCAAATCAAGTATGCTTAAAATTTTAAAAACAGGCTTAGAAAATAATTTTTTAGAAGACTGGGTTTCCCCTGGTCCGGCACCTCTTCCTCATAGGTCAGACTATCCAGACTCTACCCGCAGGCGGGGAAGGGTCTAAAACAAGGAAATAAGAAGTGCAGAAATATGCATGGGACCCCGGGGTCGATCCCCGGCTAATTCCCTAGATTCGTTATCTTTCTATGTTATTTAGTCTCACTAAAATTTTAAACTTTTAAAGTTATGAGTAGAAATCTTTCACACCCTCACGAGTCTCACATATCCAGGAGAAAACAAAAGAGGCACACAATCACCAAAAAATTAGGAAAAGCAAGCAATCCTAAAGGAAATCAACTCATCACATCAAATATTAACTAATTAATAAATATCCATAGGCAAAGTTACCTTGCTTATTAGAAACCAGAGTTTTGCAGAAAGTAAAGTGGTCGGGCACCACTGACAACAACCCGGATTCTAGGCCTAATAATGACGCAAGTTATTTTGAGTGGGATACTCTCAATCTTCGAGTCTTCAATTCTGCTTCTCTTTGGACTCCTCTTCTTCAAACTCCTTGGATTCTTCATAATGAACTATCCAAATGGATAAGAGGGCACTTCCCTTTAAAGGGGAAGGCCACTCTTTTCTCTTTGGGTATAAGAACAGTGTGATCCAAATTTGGATTTCCAAATGGAAAAGGAATAGTTCCCAAAAGGGTATCCTTTCCTCTTTGGAATCCAAGCTTCGGATCTATGTATCCCAACTCAAAATCAACTTTCACAACACCTAACACCTACACAAATTACATTTATATCAAAAATAAAATCTAGACTCTCCTGTAGGGTTATCCTAAGCAGTTAATAAATAAATAAAAAAAGAAGCAGATATTCCCAAGCAGTTGTATATATGTGCAAGAAAAAAAAGTAAAACACACTGGCCACGCTCTCTTTATTTGGGGGCTTTAGAAGCTGAAGCACCTGTGCAAACATTTATAACAATTAACATTTATTATTAACTTAGCCCCCCTTTCATTACCCTGCATGAGCGTGGCCACCTACAGAAAACTATGTAAATATCAAGATCATACCTAACCTAAGGGTAATCTAGTCGCCAAACACATCAATCCATCCACAGAGTGCAGAAAAGTAAGCAGACATAGTAGAGCAATTTCATCCACAATATGCAGTGAAAACCACGAAAAATCCGGCACACAGCAGTAAAGTAAACACCGGCCTAACCTAGATCTAGAGTTGGTTGTCCTAGCACATCATCTAAAGTGTGTGTAAAAAGTCGTGAGGCTGGGGTAGGTCCTAAAGTGGGTGATTAGTTAAAGTTGTCTGAGAGTCTGAGTTTGTTAAGGCTTAAAAGGGGAATTTAGATTAATATTTAAATATTAATATATTAAAGATTCAGATCAAATATATTTTAAAGAATTAATTGATTACTACCTTTGTCTCACACCGAGGCCGTGAAGTTTATTTCACCTTCCTTGGGGCTAAGCTAATAGCCTCATAGGCCTGGGTTACCCTGTAGCAATCGGGGTTAATTAAGTTATTTTAAATTGGTTGGAATTAAAGGGGTGAATTAATATTAAGGGAATTGATTATTGATTTTAATGGGTTGGCTGAGAATTTTAATAACCTATTAAAAGGATTTAAGAAGTTGGAGAAGTTAACAGATTTTAAAGGATTATCCAGATGCGTTAACCAAGGGGTCAAAACTTGGCTTTTAAAATTAAAATTAATCTTAAGGGTTTCAGATTTTTAATAAATACTAGACCTAATTATGAGTTGTTAGACATGTGGCACCCTCAATTTGGAGTTTTCTATGAAGAGTTATGATTTTTAGAAGTTCTAGCCCATTCTGACCTAAGGTCACCTAAGATGTTGAGTCCTTAGTTTTAGCTAGATTATGGAGGTTTAATGTTTCTAGGAAGTAATGAGTTCTAATTGAAGTCACTATCCACTGAGTTGATTAATCAAAATTTTTTTATAATTAATGGTGAATTTTAGGAATCTTACACACTCGTAGGGATTATCAAGTTACTACGATTAAGGGGTCTACTCAAAGATTTGAACCCAAATGAGCCCTAAATTCCTTGAGATCAATTCCAAAGGCCATAAATGACCTAAGGATAGATCAAAAAGTGTTTAGAATCCTTTTGGGATTTTTAAGATTTAATTAAATTGGTTAGACCCTAATTACCTAAGGATCAAGCTAAGACAAGTCTAGAGATCAATTTGAGAAGGTTTCAATTCTTATTGGTTAAGGGATCAATTAAGGATAATTAAGGGCATTTTAATGAATTTTATAGGTTAAGAATAGCTCATTATCAATTAATCAGGATTAAGGCCATTTCTAAGAAGGATTTTTGAGGCTCCTACCTGGGGAACCAAATGAACTCCAAATTTGATGAAATTTAGACCATAGGATCACCTGACCCTAAGGACTAAACCCACCAAATTTGAGCTTAAATGGAGCACTCTAAGGTGGCCAACCAAATAACTCAAGGTGAGCTCTAAGTCACCTTCAAATCACTATGGGGGTCTATCCTAGGCTTGGATTGGGGCAAAATCAGTGGCTCTACACTCCTGATCCTACACATCATCATCACACCAAAAATCACACCCTAAATCCCATTGGATAGGTCTATATCCCCTTTTGAATTTAAGGGTCAAACCATGACCCTTAAACTTAAAAATTAGGGAAAATGCCCTTGAACAACTTAAAATGAGGAGATAAAATTTGGACATGTTAGAAACATGTCCAATTTTGATCCCCCAAAATTCCAGACCAGGTAGACATGTATTTAAAAAGTAATTAAAGAAATTCATAAAATACTCAAATTAAAATTAAACCTAAGACTGACCTAACCAGGGTTTGGAACCATAGGGCTTTTGTAGAGCTCCCTGAGACCTTTCTAATGAGCTTAAGAACACCTAATTTGGACAAGTGTGCAGGGAGTTATGAATTTTTGAAGTTTCCTTGAATTTCTGGATTTATTAATCCGGGAATTACACAGTCAGCAGCCGTTACCACGCGCTGCGCACTAATTCGTCAGGCAATGATTGGCGCTAACGGTTAACGGCCGGGTTAACCACAGTCGTTGGATGGCGGATCGAACGGCTGGGATTAACAGCGCTCCGATACCGCGGGATTTAATCCGAGCCGTTGATCAAGAACAATGGCTGGGATTTCGTCTTCAACCTCCCGCTCGTATCCGAGACCGTAGGGCTTCTCCGGCTTGATCCGGGCGATCTCGCCGGCGAACTCTGATGAAATTTAACAGGGAGGATCAGGACGGTGGAAACTTCCAAATCAACGGTGGAGATCCGTTGGGGTGGATGTTTCCTTCACACTTGACCAAACTACCTAACTAGGGAGCTCGGGATGAAGAAATTACCGCAGAGAAGGCCTCAACGAATGAGCTTCTCTATCAGGAAGCTTCAGAGGGCGGTGGCGAACGATTCTCCTTCAGGCGTCGGGACTAGAGGACGGCCGGAGGTGCGACTTCAAGTGGGACGCCAAAGGCTTTCACAGGCGCTTGCTCGAACGGAAGGAGGGATCGGTCTTTGCGCTCGATGGAAGCTTCTGGGAGTTCGAAGGAGATTTGGAATCGAATGAGAGTGAATTCCAATGCCTCTGGAGATCTTGCGAGCTCAAGGGTATTCGGCCACCTTTCGGGAGCTTTGGACGGCCGGGATTGAGCTGGAGAAGGCTCGGATTGCTGCCAGGTGGACGATGGCGACGTCTAGGGGGGATCGTGGAGATCAAACCGGTGGGCAGCAGCCTTGAGCCAGGAATTATTTGGGGGGGACCACCGGAGCTCATTTCCCATTGGTTTCTACCGCCGCCGGCCATGGTCTGGGTCGGGTTGACTGGGGGAGGCCGATGGGGACACGTTGGAGCCAAGGGTGGAGTCAATTTGGCCTGGGGAGGCCTGGATTGAACTGCTGGCCGGATCGGACTCAAACCTGCTCGGTTCGAGTCGAATTGAGCTCGATCCAGGTCAGGTCAGACCCTGAGTTTGGTATGGGAGACAGGTCTGGGTCTGGTGCACCCAATGCAAGTGGCAATTGGGTCCAATTTGATCTGAGCTGGAAAATGGCTCGGGTCCAAGTGTTTTTGGCTACTTTGGGTTAGCCTAACTATTGACCCAAGCTAGCCCAAGGCATGGGCTGGCTGGAGGGGGTGTATTGGACCTAGGGCCACCTATGGGAGGTGTTGATCAAGTTTAATTGGGCTTAGGTTGAGAGCTGGCTCAATCCCAAGTGCTTTTGGGTACTTTGGGTTAGCCTAACTCTTGACGCAACTGAGCCCAAGGATTGGGCTGATCAAGGAAGGTGTATTGGGTCAATGGGAACTCAATAGCACCTTGATTTAGATTCGATTTGATTAAGATCAAAAGATGGCTCAAGGGAGGCCTCTCTTTGGTCACTTGGGTCAAGCCATATGGCTAACCCAAGTGAACCCAAGGCTTGGGTCAGCAAGAGGGGTCTCTTGGGTACCCAAGGGGTCATCCCATGCACCAGTGGCATAGGCTGTAAATATTTGAAGGTTTTATAGCCTTTAGATTTTAATTCAAATTCTGGGGTTAGAGACCTCAGAATGAGCTCAAAATTGGAGGGTAGCCTCTAGAGACATGTCTTACCACTTTGCAAGTGATAGACCCTGAATCAGAGGCCAATTGACTGGGTTTTGAAGTATTTGAAAATTCTTTGAAAAGGGTCTTTAGGCCAAGGCATTAAGACTTTGGATTTGAGTCTGGATTTCTGGATTCGGACTGGATTTCAAGTTTGAATGATCAATATGGGGGTATCCAAATCATTTACAATCATGTGGTGATTGTTAATGAATGGATAGGATCAAAGCTAGATCAAAGGTAGAATCAAAGTCTAAGTTGAAGTTTGGATTGTCAAATTGACTGGTTCAAAGTTTGGGTGTGTTTGAAGCTTGAATTAATTGGGATTTGAATTGAATGAAGTTTGAGATTTAAATTGATCAAAGGTAGGAATCAAATTGAAGTTGGAGTTGATCAAAGGTAGGAATTGATTTGAGGTTGAGGTTGATCAAGGGTGGGGATTGATTTGAGTCTAGATTGGTCCTAAGATCTAGACGGGTTCTAGGATCTAGGATCTAAGGGAATCCTAGGTTCTAGAGTAGGCCCTAAGGTCTGGCTCTAGGAAAGGATCCTAAGGTCTAGAGTGGATCCTAGGATCTAGAATTAATCTGGAGTTTGGAAGGGCCTTAGTGACCTCATACAAAAATGAGGTCAACAGGCGCCCTCTGAGTATTGCACTACAAAAGTGACTCTCCTTTAGCCTCCACAGCTAGGCGAAGAAGCCCTTAAAAACACCTCCTTTTTGTCACCCCAGCATGGCAGAGAACCTAGCTCCTTTTGCTTCCTCTTGAAGCAGGCAGAGAACCTTAATCAATCGCTAAAGCTTACCTCTTCCAACCCTTCCAAGGATAAGAGACTCTAGTGGAAGAATAAGTGGAACAATGCTTGTATCAACCCTTGTGAATCTCCCTCACAAGATCCTCTCTCTCTCTCTCTCTCCCTCTCTCTCTTTCTCCTCTAGGCTTTCTCAGGTTAAGACAGCAGAAAAAGATTGTTCAGAATGTTGAACAATAGCTCTTAAATAGAAGAGCTTCAAAATAGCTCATTAATTGTAATTTGACGACATTATCATCTAGGATAATATGTACGATCAGAACAATTTAAGCCAAATCAGTCGGGATGAATAAAAGAAAGTTGTTCCTATCGTACAGGATGATAATAAATTGTCCTGTCCGATTAGTTCAAATCACAGACTATCGGCCAGATAATAGCTCTGAAAAAGAGTTCTGGATGATTCCAAAATATCTTGATCGTTCGCTCACGATCGTCCCGGATGATTAATTCAAATCAGAGGGAAATCGTTCAGAGCATTGCTCGGAATTTGAGTTGGCCGATCCTGATCGTCCAGACCATCGCCCGAAATTTGAGCTGTCCGATATCGATCGTCCAGGAGCAACTAAGGTTTTTTGAACTGATCGTCCCGGCTGATCTGGAGATCATCCAGGACGACGTGATCGTATCAATCATCCTTAATTACTTGCCTTAATTGCTTGATTAATTTAGGCATAATTGTATCATATCGTCCAGGCTGATACAAGATCGTCCTGGTCGATTTTCATAAATACAGAATGTCTAAATAGATCATGGTGTTTGATTCTTTCTATTTTGATCCTATCGTCCTAGCTGATACATGTATCATCCAAGCCGATCGGCTAATGACAGTTGCCTTAATAAGATGTCCTAATTAGAATTTCTATTTTTGAACCCAATCATCCAGGATGATAAAAATATCGTTCGGGGTGATGTGAGTAAAAATAGAAATTCTAAATTAGATAGAAAAATCACTCAAGTGTGTGTGTGTGTAGAGTTACTTAGCATCAGGCAGTTCAAAGGTTACAATTGACTCAAGAAAGGGAAAAAGAAAATTACATATTGACTCAGACCTAGTCTACCCAATCTTGAGCTGGTTCCGATTGCCGTATGATCTTGAGGTCCTTAAAAGTTAGTAGCCAAGGAAGTCGTAGAGAAATAAGAGTGTTTGCTAACATCAAAATCATAATCCATGGAAACAGATTTGCAACAGTCTCCCCCTTTTTAATGATGGCAAACACTTCGATGATCCAAAACAGTAGTTCAAATTTTCATAATAAAACAGCGCAAACTCAAACATACTACTCCCCCTTTTAACATCTCAAAAAGGAGGAGGAAACTAAAAAACAAAGTAAACAAACTCTAATAATTTTTTTTTTTTAACCAAGGCCTAAACATGGTGAAGTCTTCCATGTGATTCATTTTAAAAATTTATAAGTTAATGATTTAACAACATCAAAAATCCAAAAAAATGGTAGAATATTCGATCATGTTAACCCTAAGCTCGGACTTCTTTTAGGGTAAAATTGTCTTTTAAAATTAATGACCTAACTCAAAAAATTCAATTGGATATTAAAGAAGGATTTGTTCACCACTTGGTTTCAGAAAAAAAAAATCTTATAGAATAATGTGTCAAAGTAATTATGTCATAATCGCAAAAATATCGAAATCAAGCCTTTGATTTTATTAAGTGATACATGAAATCTTCTAAGTTTTTAAAAGTTTTGAAAAGAGAGGACAGCTTGCTTTTAGTGGGCTCATTTTATACCTCTTGTCACTTTGATTGGCGCTTTGAGCATCTTTTGATTTTTGATACACTTTTGTGTATATTTTTTTTAAATTTTGGCGTCATTGGCTATATATATATATATATATATATACAAGCTTCATTCTCTTTAACAAACTCTTAAAAGAATTCTTAGTTGTGAGTATATATTCTAGATATTAGAGAAGAGTAACTCACTCTCTAATATAGGAAAAAATAAGCCACAAAATAGAATCAAAATCATAAGATAAATGCAATGACAAGATTTCAATTAACTTGAAAGATATATAAAAACTTTGAACATTATATATGAGGTAGATTATTGTAACAAGATCAAAAAGATCTTAATTTCAAAAACCAATTATTAATATGGGATAGACTTTTGTTTAGAGAAGAAAATTATACCACTAAAAGGATTAGAGGAAGAGAAACCATCAACGATATTTCTCTCTTTAACCGATTTAGAGATGCTTATCATTTGATATAAATCTCCAAAATTTAAGAACAAGGAAAAATCATCATAAAAAAAAAAAAGAAAGCCAAAGTAAAAACAACTAGAACAACTAAACAAAAAGCTAGCACAAAAGAGAAAAAAATAATGATAATTAAAATGCAATTCAAGAGTTTATTAAGCAGCAAGTTTAAAAAATTATGAGCTGCGAGCCTCCGTTTGTCCAAGTATTTTATGCTTCTCACGAGGTCTTTGGTGAGAGCAATCTTGCAAAAATCAACAACCGTCAGATTTAGGAACCCAAACAGGTTTGGGACCCTTCTTATGAAATGTAGAGTGTAATGCATGTGTGTTATGTTGTGAATCGTACAATTTGGGTCTCCACACTCAATGTGTACTATGGTGAACAGCGCAAGTGTGTGAGATGTGTCCTGATATGTCACATGAAAAGCATCTAACACCAGCAAAGATATTTCTTAAATGGTTCGGGTTATAATGCCTCTTCCTAGGTCTTAGCTTTAGATCAAAAGTGGGTGTCATCCAATTTCTCTTAATTGTTTCTAATTTAGTTTTAAACCTCAAGTTAGTACTTCTTAAATCATTATTATCAATCCTCAAATTGTGCTCCATCTGTTTAGATTTCTTAAACTTAGATTCAAGTGATGTGTGTGAAGCTTTTAATGAATCATGCTCATCAATCAATTCCAAATACTTTTTATTTAATTCATCAAGTAAAGCCATGTGATTTGAATCAATCGTTGAATAATCTTTAAGAATAATTTCATGCTCTTTTTATAAATTCAAAAGCTCCAATTTTAAACTAGCATGCATTTTCTTAAGTTTTTTGTATGATGTATGAATTTTCTCACAAATTTTAAACAATTGATCATAGGTTGGTTTACATACCTCTTCTTCATCACTTTGATCAGGATGATCTGCTGCCACTAAGCACAAGTTTGTTATTTCTTCCTCGGGTTCAGTCTCGGATGATTCATATGCAGATTCTGCCTAGAACGACTTTTGAATTCTCTTTTTATCCTTAATGAACTTAGGTTTCTCCGCACTCTTTTTTTTGCTAGAGTGATCCTGGAGTGTAGGACAATCAGCTCTGATATGTCCAGGCTTCTTGTATTCAAAACAAATAACATTAGAAGATCCTTTAGAATTTTTGTTATCCTTACTTTCTCTCCAATTCTGATAATGCTTGTGACTCTTCCTTAGAAAGCTCTTAAATTACCTTGTGATTAAGACAATGTCATCATTTTCAAACCCGAAAGAATCAGAGTCTGTGTTGTTGGCCTTCAATGCCATAATTTTCTCCTTCTTTTTCTCACCTGCATCAAGATTTCTTTGATTCACTCATTGCTCGAAAGCAATGAGTGAGCCAAGTAAGTTGTCATTCGAATAGGTATTCAAATTTTTAGATTCAGTAATGGCAGTGATTTTAGCATCAAAAGAGGAAGGTAAGCATCTCAAAATTTTGTTCACTTTTTCATAGTTTAAACGTTCACTTCCTAAGGCATGCAAAGAAGTTATAATTTGAGTAAACCTTGTATACATATCAGAAATTGATTCAAAAGGTTTCATACAAAAAAGTTTGTAACATGCTAGAGAATATTCAAATGAGATTGCTTATGTAAAACCCTTAAAAAGATGATTTTTTTAGTGCTGTTAGTCCCGTACGAACTGGCCTTAGTACGGGACGAACTGAAGAAAATTATGAAGAAATCTGTCATTTCGTTTGTACGAACCTGGAGTAGTTGGGATGAACCGTCGGGACGAACTGAACCCGAGAGTTTCATCCCAGGACGACGAAATTGGCATTTAATTTCGTCTGGACGATTGGAGTCCATGGGAGTTCGTCCCGGGACGAATTTGGATCGTCCGTGACGATTAGTGTTGATAAATATCGGAATTGAGATATTTTTGATTCATTTGAAGAGAGAGAAAAGAAGGAAAGAGAAAGAAGAAGCTGATTTCGAAGCCCGCGGAGCGCTTTTCGTCCGACGACGCAATTAGAAGATTTGTTTGTCTCGCAGTAAGGACTCCGAATCCTATTTCTAATTTCGAAGATTTTGAGTTTTGATAATTCTGTGCTCAGTTTTGTGTTTCTGTTACCGAATAACGCGCATAATTTTGTATTGACAAAAGTTTTACTGCACAACTTTTGATATGTTTCTGATATGATATTTCTGCACGATTTGAGTATTTTCTGTACAATTTCTACCGGTTATTTTGAGTTCTGTGCGATTTTTATCGAATAGAAAATTATCAGGATGTTGGAAATTGTTGCTTCAGAACAAGTAAAGCTTTGTAAAGTTATTTTATTCGATTTCTGGTAATTTGGTATTTTTCGGGAACTGTGCATTTTTGCAACGACGTCTGTCTACTATACGGTATTTTAAGGGGTTTTTCTGCATTGAGCTAAATTGAATTTATTGATTGCAATACCTTATTGATATGCATACGAATGTGCTTATATGATTGAATTATTATTATTGTTATTGAAAGACAAGTGAAGACTGGTTGAACCGTTGGTTGGAGATTGATTTGACCTGTACAGGATGGTGGGCCGACGGGCTTTCCTTTAAAAAGGGTTTGGCGATATCCTCTATTGATCATTGATATAACGATTGGGAGTAATAAGAAGATTATTATGCCAACGGGCAGCCGACGGGCACATAGTGACGACTCTTATTGAGCCAACGGATATAACGACACAACGATACATCGATACCGAAAAATGTCTTAATAGCCAGTGATTGTACTTGTTCAGTAAGACTACTGTACTAAATTGCATGTGTATTGTATTGACCTATTGATCTCATTATGGATTCATTGATTTATTGATATCGATGGATTTGTATTGAAATTTATTTATTGAGGGATTTACGGATTTACTGTACGATTTCATTGATATTCGCATTATTTCACTGAGCATTGATACTGCTACTGATATGGATATCGATATTGCATTGACTTATTGGTACTATGGACATGGACACTATTGATTCATTGATACTGATTCATTGATATTGACTCATTGATACTATAGCTTCATTGATACACCGTATTGAAATGCTGCATGTGATTTATTGAATGATATGGAATAGGTTTTACTGTATTGATTTGATTTCAGCTGTTCTTGCGATGTATTTTTTTGATTGTTTATATGATTTCATACCAATTGATGTTTTTAACCAGAGATGATTGATTTGATCGATTCCATTGATACGATATTGATTTAATTGATATTATTGAAATGACAATTTTTCTCTATCGATTTGGCTGATCGATTTAACTAAGATTTTTCCGAATTTAGATTTTTCTACTGTTTATGGATTTCTTCCTATTGTTTATCGATTCTATTGATTTTATCGATCGTGCATTGACTACTGATTTTTGTATCCGCTGCATAGATTCACTGATCATGTGCAACTGACTGTTATGGATTCGACTAATTGACATGCATATTGCTTCCGTATCGTGCTTTGATTTCAGTTATAGGTATTAGGTGACCTGCTGGGCTTTTTGAAGCTCATTATATGTGATTATTATTTTCAGGTCAGGACAAGGGAGCAGGAGATTGAGATTGATCAGGAATCCTCAGGTTTTTGTTCTTTTTGGTTATAGTGATTCTTTTGTACTCAGGACAGGATAGATCTCATTTCATGTGATCATTATGTAGAACCTGAGTATTGTATATGATCTTTTGGGATATGAATACAATTGTATATTGATATTTTAAATTATAGAATTTTGTTAGATTGTTTGTTATTGATTGAAGACTATAGATAGCTCTGGTAAATGATTGATGATTTTAATGGATTGACTGAAATTCTTTCGAAGTTATATCTTGTGGTGTTACAAATTTTTGGTATCAGAGCAATGTTTTTAGAAGAATTGATTGTTACCAGAGTTATAGGATTTGATTGAGAGTTGGGTAGAATGGGTAGTCCAAGTGCATCATATTTGCATACATAGTTGCATGTGTGTATCATTCCGATTATACTTAACTGTACAGGTGAAAAGGTAAATGGATAATCCATAGTCAAGCGTACCAAATGAGCAACACAGTGCAGCTCCAGTACCTTCAGAAAGTATGATGCAGTTGGCTACTGCTATAGCGCAGGTAATGGGAGATGCACAGAGTAAGTTGGGTGGAAGTAAAGAAGAAGAAGTAAATAAGCATTTACAGATGTTTCATAAGTTGAAGCCTCCATTGTTCAAAGGAGCTGTGAAACCTCAGGTTGCTGAGGATTGGATAATGAGGATAGAAAAGATCTTTGATAGCATGCGGTGTCCGAAAAATTGAAAGGTACCTTTGGCTGTGTTTATGTTTGAAGGAGAAGCAGAGAGATGCTGGATTGGACAGCAGAGAGAGAAATTTCAGGGGAAGACAAATGCTGAGATCACCTGGGATGAGTTCACTACAGTGTTTCGGATGTGGTTTGTACCTCCTTCAGCCCAACGACAAATGCAAGAAGCTTTTATTAAGTTGGAGCAAGGACGCAAGACGGTGATGCAGTACGAGGCTAAGTTTACTGCACTTGCTCGGTATGCTTCTCATTTGATCCCCACTGCTGAAGAAAAGTGCTATAGATTTCTGCAAGGATTGAATAGAGAGCTAAGACATCTGCTAGTACCCTTACGGATTCATGAGTTTTCTGAGTTGGTAGAACGAGCTAGACTAATAGAGATTGATTTGGCAGCACCATCATCAAGATATGAGGTCAGTATTAGGAGGAGTAGAAATGAATCAAGCAAAAGAGATGAACCAAGTAGAGAAAGAGATAGGGATAAGAGAAGAAAATATAGTGATTCAAGGGGATCTGCATCGGTAGCATCTTCTGGCAGCTACAGCGAGTGCATTCACTGTGGTCGACGACATGCAGGTCGGTGTTACTTATTGACGGAGCAATGTTTTCATTGTGGACAACAAGTACATAGAGCAGCAAATTGTCCTCAGAAGGAAATTGGAGGAAGAACTGATTCTGGCACAGGACAGTCTGGACGTACTGTAGAACAGAGGACTTTTGGCTCAAGAGCATATAGTGAAAGATCAATGAACAGGATGAATGATAGAGCTGTCAGTGATAATCAGACGGAAATCGTTGTACCACGATCTACTGCACTTTCTCCAGTGGTGCCACGTGTATACAGTTTACAGCATTATGAAGATCAACAACGACCTGAAAGTTCTACTGGTAAGATTATTTGACAAATTAATTTATTTACATATGATCATGCATAGTGACATGTGATTGAATGAATTGGATGTTGTATGGATTCCGATGAGTTTTGATTTCGATTCTGATTCGACTTGATTTTGATTTGAGTTTTGATTGGACGGATTTGTTTTATTTTGATTTTGCATTCGAACCCTTAAGGGAAATGTCGAGGATGATATTTTTCTTAAGGTGGGTAGATTGTAAAACCCTTAAAAAGCTAATTTTTTTAGTGCTGTTAGTCCCGTACGAACTAGCCTTAGTACGGGACGAACTGAAGAAAATTTTGAAGAAATCTGTCATTTCGTCTGTACGAACCTGGAGCAGTCGGGACGAACCGTCGAGACGAACTAAACCCTAGAGTTTCGTCCCGGGACAACGAAATTGGCATTTAATTTCGTCTGGACGATTGGAGTCCATGGGAGTTCGTCCCGGGACGAATTTGGATCGTCCGGGACGATCAATGTTGATAAATATCGGAATTGAGATATTTTTGATTCATTTGAAGAGAGAGAAAAGAAAGAAAGAGAAAGAAGAAGATGATTTCGGAGCTCGCGGAGTGCTTTTCGTCCCACGACGCAGTTGGAAGATTTGTTTGTCTCACAGTAAGGACTCCGAATCCTATTTTTTATTTCGAAGATTTTGAGTTTTTATAATTCTGTGCTCAGTTTTGTGTTTTCGTTACCGAATAACGCGCATAATTTTGTATTGAAGAAAGTTTTACCACACAACTTTTGATATGTTTCTGATATGATATTTCTGCACGATTTAAGTATTTTCTGTACAATTTCTACCGGGTATTTTGAGTTCTTTGTGATTTTTATCTAATAGAAAATTATCAGGACGTTGGAAATTATTGCTTCAGTACAAGTAAAGCTTTGTAAAGTTATTTTATTCGATTTCTGGTAATTTGGTATTTTTTGGGAACTGTGCATTTTTGCAATGAAGTCTGTCTACTATACGGTATTTTAAGTGGTTTTTTCTGCATTGAGCTAAATTGAATTTATTGATTGCAATACCTTATTGATATGCATACGAATGTGCTTATATGATTGAATTATTGTTATTGTTACTGAAAGACAAGTGAAGATTGGTTGAACTGTTGGTTGGAGATTTATTTGACCTGTACAGGATGGTGGGCCGACGGGCTTTCCTTTAAAAAGGGTTTGGCGATATCCTCTATTGATCATTGATATAACGATTGGGAGTCATAAGGAGATTATTATGCCGACGGGCACAGAGTGACGACTCTTATTGAGCCAACGGATATAACGACACAACGATACATCGATACCGAAAAACGCCTTAATAGCTAGTGATTGTACTTGTTCAGTAAGACTACTGTACTAAATTGCATGTGTACGATATTGACCTATTGATCTCATTATGGATTCATTGATTTATTGATATTGATGAATTTGTATTGAAATTTATTTATTGAGGGATTTACGGATTTACTGTACGATTTCATTGATATTCGCATTATTTCACTAAGCATTGATACTGCTACTGATATGGATATCGATATTGCATTTACTTATTGATACTATGGACATGGACACTATTGATTCATTGATACTGATTCATTGATATTGACTCATTGATACTATCGCTTCATTGATACACCGTATTGAACTGCTGCATGTGATTTATTGACTGATATGGAATAGGTTTTACTATATTGATTTGATTTCAATCGTTCTTGCGATGTATTGTTTTGATTGTTTATATGATTTCATACCAATTGATGTTTTTGACCAGAGATGATTGATTTCATCAATTCCATTGATACGATGTTCATTTAATTGATATTATCGAGACGACGATTTTCTCTATCGATTTGGCTGATCGATTTAACTGAGTCTGAATTTAGATTTTTCTACTGTTTATGGATTCTTCCGAGATTTGACGTATGTAGTGGTTTATTGAGCTTTATGGATTTCTTCCTATTTTTTATCGATTATATGGATTTTATCGATCGTGTATTGACTACTAATTTTCGTATCCGCTGCATAGATTCACTGATCATGTGCAACTGACTGTTATGGATTCGACTGATTGACATGCATATTGCTTCCGTATCGTGCTTTGATTTCAGTTATAGGTATTAGATGACCTGCTGGGCTTTTTGAAGCTCATTATATGTGATTAATATTTTCAGGTCAGGTCAAGGGAGCAGGAGATTGAGATTGATCAGGAATCTTCAAGTTTTTGTTCTTTTTGGTTATAGTGATTCTTTTGTACTCAGGACATGATAGATTTTATTTCATGTGATCATTGTGTAGAACCTGAGTATTGTATATGATCTTTTGGGATATGAATAGAATTGTATATTGATGTTTTAAATTATAGAATTTTGTTAGATTGTTTGTTATTGATTGAAGACTATAGATAGCTCTGGTAAATGATTGATGATTTTAATGGATTGACTGAAATTCTTTCCAAGTTAGATCTTGGGGTGTTACAGCTTAACTTTATTGGTTCCTTCATATGTGATGCACACCCTATCCCAAATCTCTTTACCAGTAGAGCAAGTAGAAACACGCATATAATCTTCAGACTTTAAAGCATAGAAAAAATAGTTTAAACACTTCGCATTAAGTTTAGCTAAGTCTCTTTCATCAAAAAGTTCATTCAGTAAAAGGCACTTCAATTTTAATTCCATTAAGTTCACGAGGTGGAGAATATCTTTCTTTAATAAGCATCCACATGCAATAATCAGTTGATTGTAAAAAAGTAGATATGTGAGTTTTCCAAAAATCAAATGGTAGATTGTCAAACAAAGGTGGTCGAGTAATAGAATATTCTTCAATGGTGTTATGATTCCCAAAGTTAGCCATGGATCAAAATTCAAAAAGTTTTCAAACTCAATTTTTATGAATCCCGTTTTGATACCACTTGAAAGTTCGTTAGGGATGTTAGGCCCTTAAGAACTAACCCAAGACTAACCAAGAGGGGGGTGAATTAGTATTTTAAAAAAATCTTTTAACCAAAGAACAATAATCACAAACCAAAATCACCACAGAAAATACGTGCGGAAAAATTAAATGCATAAGCAGGTAAAAGAACACAAGGGTTTATAGTGGTTCAGTCCACTCAACCTACGTCCTCTCCCCGGAGGTTCCCTCTGAGTATTGCACTACAAAAGTGACTCTCCTTTAGCCCCCACAACTAGGCGGACAAGCACTTACAAACACCTCCTTTTTGCCACCCCGTCAAGGCATAGAACCCAACTCCTTTTGCTTCCTCCAGAAGTAGGCAGAGAACCTTGATCGATCGCTGAAGCTTACGTCTTCCAACCCTTCCAAGGATAAGAGACTCTAGTGGAAGGAGAAGTGGAACAATGCTTGGAGCAACCCTTGTGAATCTCCCTCACAAGCTCCCCCTCATAAGATCCTCTCTCTCTCTCTCTCCTCTAGGCTTTCTCAGGTCAAGATAGCAGCAAAAGATTGTTCAAAATGTTTAACAATAGCTCTTAAATAGAAGAGCTTCAAAAAAGCTCATTAATTACAATTTGCCAACATTATCGTCCAGGACGATAGGTATAACATCCTATACGATCAATGAAATTTAAGCCTAATCAGTAAGGATAATCTGGGATGAATAGAAGAAAGTTGTTCCTATCATCCAGGACATCCTGTCCGATTAGTTCAAATCACAAACTATCGGCCAGACAATCAATCTAAAAAGAGTTCTGGATGATTCCAAAATAGCTTGGTTGTGCGGGCCGATCTCACGATCATCCCAGATGATTAGTTCAAATCAGAGGGAAATCATTCAGAGCATCACCCGAAATTTGAGCTGGCCGATCCTGATCGTCCAGACCATCACACGGAATTTGAGCTGTCCGATATCGGTCGTCCAGGAGCAACTAAGGTTTTTTGAACTGATCGTCCTAGCCGATCTGGTGATCGTCCAGGACGATGTGATCGTATCAATCATCCTTAATTACTTTCCTTAATTGCTAGATTAATTTAGGCATAATTGTATCATATCGTCCAGGCCGATACAAGATCGTCCTAGCCGATTTCCATAAATAAAGAATGCCTAAATAGATCATGGTAGCTAATTCTTTCTATTTTGAGCCTATCGTCCAGGCTGATCTGCTAATGATGGCTACCTTAACAAGATGACCTGATTAGAATTTCTATTTTGAACCTAATCGTCTAGTACGATAGAAATATCGTTTGGGATGATGTGAGTAAAAATAGAAATTCTAAATCAGATAGAAAAATCACTCAAGTGTGTGTGTGTGTAGGGTTAGTTAGCTTTAGACACTTCAAAGGTTACAATTGACTCAAGAAAGGGAAAAAAATTACATACTGACTCAGACCTAGTCTACCCAATCTTGAGCTGGTTTTGATTGTCGTCTGATCTAGTGGTCTTGAAAAGTTAGTAGCCAAGGCAGTCGTAGAGAAACAAGAGCATTTGCTAGCATCAAAATCATAATCCATGAAAACAGATTTGTAACATAGTGTGTGTGTGCATGGTCACCAAGCAAGCATACACTCTTACAAGACTTGACTCAAAGAAATCAAAAATACATCAATGAATATTACAGACCCTTTTACAACATAACATTATTCAACCCAATCTTGAGCTCTGATTCTTTGTTTGATGTTGCATGGTATTCCTGAAATGTTAGTATACACACAAATAAATATATATTATAAATATAAGTAGATAATAGAAAGTGAGTTATAATATTTGTTATCATTAAAAATATAAACTCATAAGCTTGAGTTGCAACAATCGATCCTCATTTTATTGAAGCAGTTAATGAAGCTGCTTATTCTCACTACATGTCTACAAGGATTAATCACTCGAAGGTTATCAATAAGGATGTGTTGAATTTTCAGGCACTAGACCTCTTGTTCCTGTACTACTCTTAGATTCATGCTTATACTTGCTTTCCCCTTACATTCCAAAATATTATTCAATTTTTTTGCCAATCTCCATATGAATTATGATTGTCCTTCTCTGTAATCTTATGTTTATCGACACATTGTCAAAGTAACATATCAAGACTTCTATGAATTTTTTTACCTTTCCATCACTAGCGACAAACTTCATCTTTTAGTCTCAGATCCTGAATTTAATTTTGGCCCTGTCAATACCCTTCCTCGAGAAAGCAATGCCCACCTTCAGGACTCTGCAACTAATTTCTTAGTCAAAAATACATGAACCATCCAGTACATCCTTCACACCTTCATTATTCCTAAAGTTGGGGATCATATCCATATTACCCCTATCCTATCACTCACAACCTACTACATAATGTCTCTTCGAGATTATAATGTTGTTTGTCTTATAATTCGATGCATTAAAAATCTAACCAGCATTAGGGATCCCGACCACAAAAGAAAGCCAATTCTAGCCTTGGGATATATCATTGCTTATGTTCTTAAATCCAAGTACAATCTTCAATATCTAAGCCCACCTGATCACCTCCCTATTTTCTATTCAAATAGCTCCTTGCACATTCTTCATAGTACTCATCATCACCCTATGCATGATGAGAGGCCGCAATAGAAGAGGAAGGACATATTTCTGCACCTGACCCTCTATACCAGCACTCCTAGATAGATGAGCTGGTTCAGAGGTTCGACTAGTGGAAAGCCATATTTGAGTCATTGAAAGATTTGAAATAAACCTCCTTATATATGCTAGCATACCCTGAAGATAACTCAATTGAGTAAGGCTCCTAGGAGGTGGCATATTTAGGATGGCCCCAATTTTAGTAGGATCAATTTAGATTCTGCGATGCCTCATTACGAAACCCAAAAACTTTCCCAAAGTGACTTCAAATGCACACTTCAAAGGATTAATTCTGAGGTCATAGCGGCGCAACCATTAAAAAATGACTCTTAAGTCATATAGGTGAGCCTCTTTAACCTTGCTTTTAACAACCAAATCATCAATTTAGCACTCAACTTGATTGTGATTTAGGTCATCAAAGATATGATTCATGGCCCATTAGTAAGTTGCACCAATATACTTAAGGCCAAATGGTAACCTTATAATATAATATTCTTATAGGAGTTTTGAATGCAGTGTTTCTTTCATCTTCTAGGGCCATCTTGATTTGATGGTAACTAGAAGAGTCATCCATAAAGGAGAAAATAACATATGAGGAAGCAATATCTATCATAAGCTTGGGTATAGGAAAAAAAATCATCATTGGGACACACCTTATTCAAATCTATATAGTCAACACACGTTTGGATTTGATCGTTCTTCATTCAAACTGGTACGATGCTGGCTACCCAAGAGGGGTATTATTCCTCTCAAATAAATTTAGTTTCGACCAATTTCTTAAATTTAGAATTGACTTGTTATTCGATCTATAAATGCATATGTTGAGGAACTTATTTAATGAAAATGACATCATGCTGGATTCTAAGTTTATGGACTACACTACGTTTGCGGACAAACCCAGCATTTCATCGTATATCCAGGCGAAGCAGTCCCTAAACTCAGAAAGAAGTTGAATCAGAACCCTAGACTCATCCTCACCCAAAAATGAACTTATAAAAGTGGGGCGAGGGTTATCTTTTGTTCCAAGGATATCCTCTTTCAATTCGTCCACTGTCAACTTAATCTCTTTTTTAAATTCAGAGGATGCATCTCGAACTTGAAGTTCAACAAAGTCATCCCAAGTCTCCAAACAAAGTCTATCAAGAGAGTCGATGACTTCTATAGGGGCATTCTTAGATTCAGGATGATCAGTTATTACAAGATAATATTTTTCGTACTCAAATGAACTAATGGTACCAAAGCCGATACCACTCATCAAATTTCTCTTATTTTATGTATGTTAGAGGCTTTCGTAATATTGAGCTTGAACCTTATTCCATCGACTCAGTGTGAAACCTTTAGAGACAAGACTTCCAACACCATTAGGAAAGTAACCAAAAGGTAATTCCATTCATTCCTTAAAATCTACCTCCTCAGGGATTACATCCTCTTCTTTCCCTAAGGAGGAGTCATGATAGAACTTCTGGACTTTTCTTACTTCACCGTCTAGGTTGGGAGAAACCTTAATCACTAACCTTGCTCTTGGATAGTGGGGTTAAGGTTAAGGCTTCATTTCTCCTCCTAAGCTTTTGATAAATGATCAATTCAAGCTCATCACTTTGAACTTTTAGAGCATCAACCCAGGGTCACTATCATGTTCTAAAGTGAGATCAAACTTTGGAGGAGGATCAAATATGTGGTAATCAAAAGAAATTACAGCACCCCATTTTTTTGGTTCCTCATCCGAACTTGATTCTGGATCAATATATATTGGGAATGTTCTTCTTTCAAATGAAGTACCGCCCCGATCCAGTGCCCTTTAGACCATCCTCCGACCATTTTGAGGTAAAATGTTTGGAGGCCTAAGGATCACTTTCTCGATGTCATCTTGTTGGTACTTAACGCTTTGATATAGGGTAGAAGAAATCATTCTTTATTCTTGGATCCACGGCCTACCAAGGAGCACGTTGAAGGATGTTCTCGAATCAATGATATGAAATTTCACTTTTGTTTTTAATTCTCCAATCTCTAATAGTAAGGTGATCAAACCTAAAGCATTCTCTCCCTTTTTCTTTAAACCCACGAAGCACCAACCTGTTAGTTGAGAGCTTTCTATTGTCAACTCTAAGGTATGTTAGGGTCTTTACATTAATCGCATTGACCAATGCACCCTAATCAACTAAAACTTTGGATAACTTGAAGTTCCACACATTTATAGTAATATAGAGTCGGCGATCATGATAAGCAATTCCTAGAATTCAGTTCTCATCGAAGAAAGTTGCTCTTAGGATTTCCTTGAAGTAAAGGGCTTCATCTTGAGAGGTCGAAGCAGCTAGGACAAAAATTTTGTGTTAAGAAGTGCTTTGATTAAAGATTCCCTCATTTCCCTTAAGAGGATGAGGGCATCGTAGATGCTCAATTTGGCCAGCAACTTTCTAAGTTGAGCTAGGACATTATAGTCAATCTTAGAAACATCGAACTCATGACTCAATGGATTTGAAGGAAGGTTGGATTATTCAGATGGATTTTGAATTTGATCAATAAAGGTGACTTACTTACCTTTCTCCTGAGGATGTAGCTTAGGGGTTAAGACTTTGTCACCCCAAAGTTGTAGCTCCATGATCTGATCGATAAGACAAATTGGGGTGGTATCTACACTCTCTGTAGGTAATATATCTTCATTTTCTGAATGGGAGTTAGAATCTAAAAAGTCTATCAAGATAGGACTCCCCTGGAAATTAATTTAGGGTAAATTGCAATCTGATAAGGCCTTAGAGGGGTCAAATAAGGAAGGTCGAGTTTTTGAACTTCTTGAGTGATCTCAAATGAATTTTGATTTTCATTTGAAGAAGAGTCAACTTGCATTTCATTCTCATGGTCAATCATCAAAATTGACTTGGAAGGATGCTTTCTATTAAATTCTTGAGACTTTGCCTTTGATGGGGAAAAGTATAAACCAGATAAAGAAGCGGGGATGGGATTTTTATGTTGTCATCTACCACCCGAATACATCTCTCATCAGTACACTTCCTTTCTACAAAAACATCACTCTTTTCTTTTTTTATTTATTTAGTACAGTAGTTCATATGACTATTAGAGATGGAAGAAGCTCAACATCCTCCTATTAAGCCTCTAGGTTAACCTCTGAGACCACACTCTGGGCTCTCGTTGGTAGCTATTGAGAAAGATGAAAAGATTTATTAATCAACTTTGTAAATGCCTGGGATAGAGCAATATCCCAACCATCTTCAATTGACAGAGAAATGTTAGAATGATTATCTGAGATAGTCTTGACCAACCCCTAATCCGGGTCTACTATGCATTCTTTAGGAATGATAATATTACCTTGCCTAAAATTCTTTTCTAGCCAATATTTGAAAAGAATGCAATCCTGGATCAGATGACTAAGCATGTGATGATAAAGATAATACTTGGGATCATCTTTCTTATTTGCATGCTATAGCCTCCTGACCTCTGGTAGTTTGAAATCTAGCTTCTTTAGGAGGCTCCTAAAGATCTTAAAATGATAGGATTTTACTAGTATATCCTTGTAAGGGATAAAATAAGGCTCTCTAGTGGATTTAGGGGCAACTTGGAATGGTTTCTTTTGAACCGACAGTGGTAGAATGATGCTAGACTGACTAGTACAGGCTATTTTCCTTTGTCTACCGCTGACATTGTAGTTGCTTTCTTCTCAAAGGACTTGATGGGCTTGTCAACTTTCTTTTCACCTAATAGATCCTTTGAGAATGGCATCATGGGAGCTTCTTCCTACATATTACTTACTTTATTTAGAAGCTTTTCAAAGGTCTTGATTGTGAACCCTTTCAAAAGAAATGCAATAGGCCCATTGATATTTTTCAAAAAGATCTCCACTACATGTTGCTCTGACAACTAAGGTTCACATTTCATCGAGAACTTTCACCACCTCATGTTGCACTCAACCAAAGACTCTCATGGCTTTTACTTTTATATAACTAGATCACCCAAAATAATGCGTTGATGTGCTCCATAATGTCAACTTAAGAACAAATTTTCTAGTCCATTAAAGGTTCTCACTGAACCATTGGGCAAATTGGTATACCACTCAAAAGAAATGCAAGAAAGACTAGTAACAAATTGACAAAATAGTAGAGCATCGGGCCCTCTTACGCTGCAACAGCTCACTCGGAAGTGGGCCATATGCTATCTCAAATTTTAAATTGCATTGAAAATTTTAAAGAATGGTGGCACAAATATCTTTGGATAAAGGATTGAATCATATTCCTCGGGGTAAGGTCTACCCTTTGGAATAAACGCAGTCCCTTAGTAATGGGATAAGGCATCCCTTACCTGGTCCTTAATCAACTATTTAAGATCTTTCTGAACTACTGGTGGAGGAATTGAAGGAACTATTGGTTGAACTGGGGGAACTGAAAGACCTGGTTACTGGACTAGAGGGACTATCGATACTAACTCAGGGACCTTAGAAAAGAATTCTGTATTTCTGGCTTGATCAGTGACTACTTGAACAACAAGTTCTTGTTACTTGAATAAAGGTGACTTGTCTAACCGTTCTGGCATTTTCTTAACATGTAGCAACATGTATACAACTTATTCTTCCAAGTTTTTAATATGTTGATCATCATCTCTAACTCTTATTGATCCGTCTGAATCTCAATCAACAGCTGTTGAGCCTTCCTCTTTGCTAAAAGGATATTTACTTGGCTTAGTTTCTTTGATTGGCCCCCTAATTTCAACCACGCAGATACCGTCGGTGACCATATATTCTTCCATCAGTAAATCATCAAATTATGGTTCAAAACCTTCTACTTCTTCCTTCTTTTCAAAATATCCCTAATCTCTTGAACTACCGTGTTGACTGGTCTGTCATCAATTGTCTCAGAGTCGACTGGTAAGTATCCCTCATAATTTAACATTTCTTCATACTCTTTCTAATTGAAATTGGAAATAATGTCTTTCAACTTGAAGTCTTCTATAGAGGATGCTTTTCTGCCATTTGATCAACCATCTCTTGGTCAATGTCTAGATCTACCCCTTCCCCTAAAGACTATCCTATGGTCAATAGTCTGAAGAGTGACATCTACTATAGGGTAAGGGACATCTACTCCATGAGGTGATGAAGGAGCTTGAAGGGAAATATCTCTTACATTGGGTAAGGTAGAGTTCTCAGATCTCTGGATAGGGAGCTCAAGGACATTAGGTAAAATCTGGGTATCCTCAACTTTACTGACTTTCTTAGGAACATATTAATTTTCAAGAGATTTGGGCCTCTTGACCGTGGCTTTAGCAACACGCTTATTCCCATCTTTATCTATGGTCTTAGCCACTATTGAGGACAACTTTATAAAATTGGGAGCAGGGATCGGTGGCCTGCCAGATTCGATCAGTACAATTACCTCCGTCTTAGAGGATGGGGGTGTGGCACCTAGTGGTATCCATTGACTAACAAACATGTCTCTGAATTTCTAGCAAATTTTTTGTTCTTTCTAATAGGCTGAGGAGTTAGATTCTTTGCATCAAATCTTTCTTCCTTCAATATTTCATCCTCAAACTTATGTGAGACCACCCCCTTTAAGTGTCTCATATATTGTTCCTTGGTTTGTCCTGTCAGAGCAGCGCATGTATGGATTATATTTCTAAGCATTCTAGTTCTTTACAATTGCTTCTCCTTTTGAGTTTTCTTACTAGAATAATACACTGAACATGGTGGGGAACTAGTTATCATAGCTATCCTCTTTACCCATGCGGTAGCAGTGAGGGAGTGAAAGCAACTCCCCATAAAGAGTGGAGAGGAAGCAGGAATATGTAGATCCTCAATAGCCTCTAGCTCGACCTAGCCCATGAATTTCAACTCAACTACTTTATTGGCCTTAGTTATTTTCTTTCTAACCCTGCTTAGATAGTTCTTTTACTAATTTTTACTAGTGAATGTGATCCCAGAACTTGATCATTTCTCAAAAATAGATTTAACTTCAACAGTCTCAATAGGAGCTTTTGACTCTCCTTCCTCCTTATTGGGATTGAGGAGGTCAGCCCCTGATCCTATAACAAACTCCAACAACACAGGGGTGTATAACTCAACAACATACAAATCAACTAGTTTTTCACCATTCAATGATAGTTTAGCAGTCTGAAATCCCAAACCAAACTAAATTGTACTTCCAAAATCAATCTCTTCATAATTTAAGCCCTTCTCGAAGGTGAAAATATGTTTTCCAAGCATTAGGTTGAAACTGAGTTTCAAGAATTTGAAATGAATTGGAATTAGACATTTTGAAATTGAATTTTGAAAGTCATAAAAGACCCCGTATTTGTTGACACATGTTGAATCATAGGAATTATGATCCAACATATAATAATAAAATATGAGTGCCATTTATGTTTAAAAAAAAATTTTAATTTCTCGTGGCATATTTTAACTACAAGGCGGTGTTGTAGATTAATATATGACATCAATAATTTGAATCTAATTTTGAAAAGGATTTTGGTTTTGAAAAGTTGATGAATTTTTTCTATATTTTGAAGCTCAACATGTTGAATTTTTGCTCAACGAGAGGGTTTACAAAATCAATAAGAAAGTTTGAAAGAGATTTGATTGACTCTTTCACCCTGTTGATCGATTCACGGGTGAAATGTCAAAGCTTGGAGTTAAAAGTTTCATATCTTGAAAACAAGATCAACAGACCTCCTTCAAATTTTAAGACTCGACATATTGAGCTTGACTCAATCATATAGGAGTATAAAATTGATGTGAAGGTCCTAAGGATCTGACTTGACTCTTTTGCTCCACCAATTGACTTGGGGGCAAAAATGTCAATGTCTAATTTGGATGTAGGTTTCTCACCTCTCTTTTTGACGTATTTTTTTATATTGACTAAGGTCACCTAAGGAGGAAATGGGTATAGGGCCAACAAAAAGAAAAGTAGTTAAAACTATCAATAAAATAGAATTGTGCCATTATTAGAGATGAAGAGAGAGATTTAGTCCCACTAGGCATGCCATTTTTATTTGGGTTGAAAGTTTGAAATAGGGATTTTTAAAAAAATTAGTTTTATTTGGCAATTTTAATTCAGGATTTTAGTCTCAAAATTGAACACGTCATTATGAACAATATATTGCCTTTGGAGGTGAAGATGTCATTTCCTAATGGGTTTAGATAACGAAGCTGAAAATTTCATTTGGGCTATAATAGTCAAATTCAGGGAATGACGACATATAACCCTAAAGGGTTAAAATGATGGTCTATCAAGCATTTAACTACAATATTCTGTATGCGAGATCATTAATTTCATATTCAGGGTCTTGATAAGAAATGATATATCTTCCCAAGGAAATAAAATATCATTTACTAATCGATCATCTGAATATGATGGTATTGATCATTGTTGACTTAATTTTCTCAAAGAAGACTAGTTGAGTTTTGAGAAATGATTTTTTTTTTAAAAAAAAAAAAAGTGGATATAGGTTCTAAATCTCTTACGAGCGCAAGCCCTCATAGTTAATTACATTATAGGGAGGTTGAATTCCTTAAGAATACTTTTGATTAAAATATTGGTGGAAATTCTATTTAGGGATTTTTTTATGAGTGATATCAAAGGAGGTGTATTTGGAGTTCAGATATGGATTGGATTGAATTTTGAATAATTATTTTTTGGAGGACAGAGGAGGACTGGTAGGAGGTATTTTGGGATTTTAAAATAATTTAAAGCTGCCCCAACCTAAATCTAAATTAGGCACTGGACAATATTAACCTGAACATAGCTAATGCAATAAAAAAAAATATGGACTTTCCCCGGTCTGGATTAGGGAGCCAGCTAACCACCTAGATGATTAAAATGCATGAATACGATCTTTTTTATGGTAGAGTGATGGGCTATTGTTAATTATATTTTTTGCAAAATGGGATCGACAACCAGAGCAAAGCCTAATTGGTCCCTTGACTTATGTTGGGTAAATATGTAGAAGAGAAATGTAATTAAATTTTTTTGACTCATTCAGTTTATTTATAATGCGATGCATACTAATTGACTTGATGAAATACATAAAATGATATGTAGAAGTTTTAAAAAGGCTTTAAAATATATTTTTATCCTAGAGATTGCACAACATCCTTTTGACAGGTCTGTACCCTAATAGGTTAGGTGGCCTGCCAGAACCCACAAATAGAGAGGCGCCTAATAAGTAAAAAAAAGTAAATTAATATGATTATGTAGACTCTCGTCAGTCTCGAGCTTATTTCTTATAGCGTTCGAGTTTTTATGTTAGCCAAAACTTTTTTATTGATTTTAAGTAAGAAAAAGTTTTTATTCGTACCCTTACGAGCCTCCGTGTATCTTAATTGTGGATTTTCCTTAAAAATTAAATTAAACCTAAATTAGATATTTAATCACGGTTCTTTTAATTTTTATTGATTAAGGGTTTCATTCTGAGCATTGTGATATATTATTTATAATTATTTAATTTTAATTGAATTTATTAGATTTTTTTTAAATCCTAGGCTTAATTAAGGGTTTAATTTTTGGTTAATTAGGTTTCATATCTTAATGGCTTCTAAAATCAACAAGCTCCTAGCCTAGGATAGGTGTTGTCACAATGTTCAAATGTTGTAATCCTCTTGGTGCATATCTTAATTTCTATAATTTACCAAAAGTTCCCTAAATTAGTCCTTAATTTTTGTCCTTAGATTGTCACTAAGTTGCATGGGTTTCAGAGTTGTGGTCACTAACCCTTAGACATATGCATACAATTAGCCACATCACACAATTCAAAAATAAGAATGTAACCTAGTTCTAAGTGCATATAAATGAGTGAGCTTTCAAATGTTTGGGGTAACCAATAGCCTTTACATTTGAAAGTTCACCCACCAAACACTTCCCCAAGTTGTTGACATGAAGATATTATAATGAGATGAACGCTTAGCATTCAAAATCAGGTCTAAATGCAAATTAATTTGAAATGATTAAAAGATGAACATGCAGCTTGAAATGACGAATTACATGCAAATTATCTAAAATGGCATAGGATGTGATTGACAAACTCATATATATCCAAGCTCTATTTAAAACTTTAGTGAAAGGATTAGATTGCGAAGAAGCAAGCTAAATCCTAATTTCAAGGAATTTTAAATATAAAAAATTAAGCCCATCTTGTATTAATGCAAAAATTAACTGATTTTAAAATAAAGGTTAAACTATTTTAAAATAATAACAGAGGATCAAAGATAGGATGAAGGCAAACATATCAAAATTTCAAAGTATTTGGGATTATATTTAATAACATATTAATTAAAAACTAAATACTAAATAGTTGGAATTTATTAGAATCCATAAAATATACATGCTAGATTTTAATTTAAAAAAAAAAAGAGGATAAAATTCTGAAGAGTTTGATATGTCATACATCAATTTTAGGCTAGTATTTATTTTTCTATGATTTTTTTAAAGTTTTGTAATTAAAACTTTTTAAATTAATTAGAATAAATGAAATTTTTAAAACGGTGGCGATGAGAGGCTAAGTGGCACCATCTAGGGTGTCGAATCAGAACTGCAGAGTTGGGAGGGACACGCAGCAACATCTGAACCGCTGGATCAAAATCATGGGCATTGATTGCTAATGATTGCATGTCGATAATCATTGGCAATCAATACGGGGTCGCGGCGATGCGCGGCCAATTTACTTATCCGAGTTAGCAGCCATCAGGTGCCATCGGATCCTTCGTAGTTTGGATTAATAGCCTGGATCGAGCTGGACAAGAAGTTGAATGATTGAGGCTATTAAGCAATCAAAATATCTACATAAATGACTAGATCTGGATTGCTGATCATGGATCAACGGTCCAGATTATGTACACATGCGTGTACTAATGATAAACCCTAGGAATAAAAAAATCATCTCATTCACTCTATCCATTCGGTAAAGTTTGATAAAATTGTAGATTGAGCATTAAAATATGAAAAGCATTTATGGGAAATTGTTCATTTGGTTTAAAATTTGCGTTTTAGAAAGCTATTTAAACCCCAAGTGTTTAGAGTTAGAGTTAGACTTTTACCCAACCAGTGGATATGGGAGTTTTTTTATTTTTTGAGCTTGTAAACTATCCTCGTACGATTTCCTACAAGTAGTCCATCATTGAGAATGCCTAGATCGACACAAAACGAAGATGGACAGAGTTTAAGCTAGGTTGGCCGCAGATCGTATGACCGGCGGGTCCTCTCCAGTAGGTTTAAACTAAAGAAAGGTTGAGGAAGATGTGGATGTTTGATAGAAAAAGTGTCAGGGTTGAGTTTTGAAAAAAGATTAATTTTCTTTGGGAGAATTTAATATTTAGATCGAACGTCATTATGAATAACATATTACCTCGAAAGGCAAAGATATTGTTCGCTAATGGGGTCAATTTATAGGATTGAAAGTTCATATTGACCTCATTTTTGTATGATGTTATCAAGACTTTTCCCAATCCCGTGATTGGTGATCCAATGGAGGACAGTTGTACACTTGTCATTCATAGAAACCCCAATTAACTCTCAGTCTTGCCCTTGGGTTAATCTAGTTGACCAAAAAGCCCCTTAAAGGTCAAAATGGTCAGGTTGACCAAGATGACAAATCTAGCCCTTGGGATTAACTATACCAGACTCTAAACATTTTTTGGAACTTGTTGAACCTGACCCCTATCCTTGGGTCGACTTGGTTGACCAAGTCAACCTGGGTTGACCAAACCCAACATAAGCTTTGTACTCACTCAATCCAACACCAAATCAATCCAAAATTCATTCAAAACACTTTGAACACCTTCCTAGTGGTTTGGACTTGACCAAATAGGTTGACTCAGTCAATAGTTGACTTGGTCAACTGAGTCAACCTCTGGTCAAATCTAGCCTATTTGGATCAAATCCACCCATTTAATCAAATCAACCTTACTAAACTTTTAATTTCACTCCATCTCATGCCTTTGATACACCCCATCCATACATGAGTCAAAATCTAGTGAATTTAACCAAGTCAACTCATTCAACTTGGTCAAACCAAAACATTCACCGCTTAGCATGCTCATGCTATCAACCCATGTTTTTGAATCATCTTCAAATCCATTTTACTATCAGCTTAAGTCTTCTAGGTGCCACATCATACTACCTTGACCTGTTGACTAGTAAAGATAGTCAACTAAAGGCTTTAAACCTTTCTAAAATGCCAAATATCATATTTAACCCCCATAGCCTCTTAGTATATGCAGCTGTGGATATGTTATTTAAAGGCTAAAGCTCCCTTAGAAGCTCCTAAACCAAGGCCAAGTCCTAATTTAGCCTAAATAGGGAAATATGGTCCCCCCCATCGTCAAAAGCACCTAATGGCCATAAGGCCCTTCCAGCCTTTTAGCTCAACCTTTCAACGTCCTGCGACACGTGCCTAGCATCCAAAGGAAGTCTTTGAACGATCAGGGTCGTCCATGTAGTCACAGGCCATTTGAATTAGGAAAAACTCTCAAAAGCAATATAATTTAATCCCTTACACTCTTTCACTCCCTCCAGCCTCCTAGAGCCTCCTTTTACTTCATTTGAACTCCCCTTAGCATCATCTTCACTTCCTTAGTGAAACCCTTCTTCAAAGTCCTGCTAGCGATGAGATCTTCAGCAAACCAAGGCGTTTTCCATCCAAAACTTTGTCTGCTCTATGTGGTGCTTTTTAGACCATGGTTTCAGCTAGGAACTTATACGAGGACAGTCTATAAGCTCAAACCGTATCAAAATCCTAAAGACCTAACTATAAAATCTCTCAAAAACCTTAGCCCTAGGTCACCGCACTTTGGTTTAAATAACTTTTCATAGAGTGCGTTTCAAACTGAGATTTTGGTTCCCCATGATTTCTATTCATATATGCTAGCTAGGTTTTAAAATTTTAAGTTAAATGACCAATTTGATCGAAAGAATGAGGCAAAATAGTAATCGTAGGGCATTTTCATAATCTCCGTTAATAGTACGTTCTCTAGACCGTTGATCGGGTGATCAACGATCTAGATCACATCCTTCTGCGATTCCTTCTGATCGCTCGTTCAATCCTGCAATTAACGATTCAGTCTGGCTTGATGTAAGCCATTGAATCAAATCATAGAGAATCCAACTCCGTTCAAGCACTACTAAATCAGATAAGTGGCCCTCGCGGTCATGACGCTGCATCATACATTAATGACCAATGATTATTGCAGCGTAATCTTTGGATATTAATGCTTTCCCATTAATGTGATTTTAATTCGGCAATCTAAATGATGCCACTTAGCCACCGACCCCCCCCCCTCCCTTCGCGCGATTATCAGAAATCGAGTCGATGAGCTGGATTGCATCGTTTAGCCCTTTACATCTGCCACTATTAGCTAGTTTTAATTAATATAAATTATATTTAAAAAAAGAAACTTAGAGAATTTATAAATATTAAGTTTAAATCAATAAAAATATATATTTTATATTGACATGTCCAAAATTAAATAACATTCAATAAAAATTAAAATTATTTAAAAATACTAAATATATTTTAATTTAACCAATATTAAATATTAAGTTTTAAATTATTCTTTAAATAAAAAGATTAAATATTCAATAAATTTAAATTCTGATTTTTGAAATATTTTTATATATTCCAGATAAATATTCGTTAATTATTTTTTATTTGAAAATTAATCTAATTAAAATGTTTTATTTAATTATTTTAAAATACTTTAATATATTATTTCTAAATAAATATTTAATTAATATTAATTATTAATTTAAGATTTTAAATATTTATTATTCAAATATTTTTTCAAACATTTCATTCTAAATTAAAATAATCATATAATTTTAAATAATTCATAAATATTTAGGCTCTTAAATATTTATTTAATATTTAAATAAACTAAAATAAAAAAAAGGAGCGATTTAGAGAAAATTATTTTAAATGATTAAAATTTTAGAAAAATATTAAGAATTAATTTAATTTAATTTAAGATTTATTTTAATATTAATTTATTAATTTTAAATTCATTTAAATATTTTAATTAACAAACTTGATGAATTCAAACAAATTCATTTTAAATCATAAAAAACATATAATGCCTTAAAATTTTCAAAGAATAATATATTTTAATTTTAATTAATTTCAAAATAAATCTTAATTTATTTTAAAATGATTGTAATTATTCAATATATTTCATATATTTGATATTTAATAAAGTTTATTTATATTTTTAAAATTAAAAGCTTTATTTTAAAATACTGTAAACAATCAAAGAATTATTTTAAATATTTCAATTTGAAAATAAAATTAATTTAAGCTATATTTGATTAATTTTAATTATTTAACCCCTTAAATAAATAATTAAATATTTAATTTAACTTAAATAGTTTCAAAATATTAAAAGTTTCATATTATTTTATTAAAATCATATAACTTAATTTAATTATTTTAAAAATCTTAAATATTTTAAATTGCTTAAAAACTTAAGTATTTAATTACTGATTGATAAATATTTAACTTAAGTAATTCTTCAAAATTCAAAACCTCTTTTTTGAAAAATTTTTTAATTATTAAAATATTTTTAAAATTGTTTTGAAATTATTTGAAAACTATTTCGAGATTTCTTTAAAAATTATTTTGAATTATTTTAAATTTTCTAGAAGTCTCTAAAAGTCAAGCTATTTTCAAATATAAAATTAATTTTAAAATTTTATGTATATTAAATTTTGAGTGTTTTGAGTGAGCTTGAAACTTTAAACTTAGCTTGAGCCTATTTGAATTGAAATCTTGGGAAAAGATTAAAGGACAGTTGTGCTCCAATTATCCATTAATCTAACTATTGTTTATGTTAATTATCTTTATTCATTGCATGTATAGGAACCACAAATGCACATAGATTAGGCTCTTCTAGTTCTAAGGAATTGAGTGTGATGATTATGCATTTATATGTGTTTTGTCAAGGGTTAGTTGAACTTTAATTTAAGCCAAATCAACCTAGTGACATACATAAAGACAAAAACTAGAAAATATGCTTATAATATTTAGAAAGTCATAGAGACTAGGTCATTTCTCCAATAGGTGTTGAAACTATAACACTCAAACATAGTGACATTACCCCATTTAGATGATGACTCGAGTCCTAGATTTAATTATTAAGAAATAGTTTTTAGGATGGACTACTTCGAGCTGCGAGGCTACATGTCCTAAGGTGGCCTGGTGGCATAACGCCATGAAAAAATTCAATGGAGTGTAAAAGTTTAAATTAAATAATTCTTAATTATTTTATCAAATTAAAATATTTAATCTAACTACATCAACAAATTTTTTAGGATGGACTACTCTGGGCTATGAGGCTACGTGTCCAAAGGAGGTCTAGTTCCTCGAGCTTGGTGGCATAATGCCACGAACTTATTAATGAAAAATATAAATTAATTTAACTTTTAAAAATTAATAATTAATTGAAATAATTAAGTTTAATTAACCCTTAATTTCTAACCAACTAAGTCAACCTACTTAACCCTTATTGCTACTTTCGTTGCTCCAAGGAATGTAAAATAAACTTTATGGCCTTAGTGAGCAACGAAAGTAGTAATCATTTAATAATTAAAATATAACATTAATTAAGCTTTATCACATTAATATTTAAACTCAAACATAAATTCCCCCTTAGCACCGCTTAGTTGACACTAGATGACAAAAAATTCTTGATTTGAATGCTGCTGAGGTTGATAGTCCAGTTTTGGAGTTAGTGTTGGGACCAATATCTGACTACCTTAATCCTAATGAGAAGGAAGGAGGGCCAGATGCCACTATTGAGGCCCCTGAAACAAATTCTGTTTTTGAGAAAGGGTCGAGTTCTGGGATCCCTTTCACTAGTAAGAATTAGAAGAAGAACTATTTAAGGAGGGTTAGAAGGAAAATTTCTAAGGCAATGAAGGTTGTTGAAGTGAAAATCTACCTATTCATGTCTCCTCTCCACTCCTCCAAGGGAGTCTCTTTCACCTCTTAGTTGCTGCTGCAGGGGAGGACGCCATGCCCGGTTGATTATTCCACCAAGAGAACTCCTAAGGAATGACAATTTCAAAGGACCATAATGTTGAGAAATTTTATTCATACTTGTCCTACCCATACAGGGGAGACAAAAGAATAGTAAGTTAAACACTTGAAAGGGGTTATCTCCCATTATTTTGAGAAAGAGATCTTAAGGGAGGAAAAATCTGATGCAAAGAACTTAACCCCTCAGCCTATTAAAAAAATAAGAAGTTTGTAAGGCAGCCAACAACCTCTGTGTTAGTTGATGGGTATCATTGGGTGACACACCTTTAATCCTCTAAAATGGAGGGTATAGTACTTACCAGATTTGAGAGAGGCCGCCAATTTATCGGCAAGCTACCAGTTCCTCCACCAAAATCTCCAAAGTTAGCCTCAATGGTAGATAAAATTAAGGAAGATTCTGAAGTTAAAAGGACACCCAAAGTCAATGTCAAGAGGCCCAAGTCCCCAAAAAAGAGACATGTCCCCAAGAAGACTACTAGAGTTGATGTCCCCTCGCTTGTAGTTGATCCACTTCACCACTCAGTACAAACTTCACATATTTCAGCTACTGTTGTACATACCCCAGTTGCCCCAGTTATAATTTCAGTCAGTCCAGATGCCCTAGTTTTCAGCTCCATTTTTTTCTCAATTGCTGATTAAGTTGATGTTTCAGTCCATGTCCCAGATACCTTCCCCATATTTCGTTGGTTATCCCTGAGCTCACTACTTAGGGGTATGAGGACTCTACCCAACTTTGATGTGGAAGCTATCACCCTCAATGCTCCTACATCATCTTTTGAGGTAGATGCCCCTCGCCTAGTAGAAAATGCCACCCTTCTAGTTACCAGCCCCAAAACAGTCGAAGGGGAAGAGACAACCCCGGATGAAGAATAACATATAATTGAATAATTAATGGCAGAACCTCCAATAATCGATGAACTTAAGTTACAAGTCTTCTTTTCTAAATTACAATATTAGGAATTTTATGATGTGATGGAATACAAAGGATACTTACCCATCGATCCTTAGGCAACAGGGGACCGATCGGTTGATGAGATAGTGTAAGAGATTAGGGATATCTTGAAAAAGAAAGAGGCGAAAGAGACCTTTGATCCTGAGCTTGATGATATGCTCATAGATGGGGAGGTACTGATTATTGATGTCCATATGGTTAAAACTAGTGGATCTAGTAAGGAAACTGAACCAAGAAAACACCATTCTAACAAGGAGGAAGGTTCAGTAGCTGTGTATTTAGATTCAGATGATTCAATGAGGGCCAGAGATGATGAACAACATATTAAAAACCTGGAGGCACAAGTGGTAGAAATGTTATTACAGGTTAAGGAAATACAAGCACAGCTAGATAAATCACAACAGGCTTCTCTTAAACTACAATAATCTGCTTCCCAGCTAGTCACTGAACATATCAGAAAATCAGAACTCAATTCTAAGATCCCTGAGTCAATGTCCACAGTTCCTCCAATCCAGCTAATAGTTCCTTCAGTCATTAAAGTCCTACCAATAGTTGCCTCAGCTCCTCCACCATCATCCTAGAAAGACCTTAAGTAGTTGATTGAGGATCAGGTAGGGGAGGCCTTATCCCATTCCCAAGGGGCCGCATCTATTCTGAAGGGTAAACCCTACCCCAAAGAATATGATTTGGTCCCTTATCCGATGTGTTTTGTGCCACCATCTTTTAAAATTTTAACTAGAGTAGAAAATTTGAGACAATATCTAGCCCACTTTCGAGCAAGCTGTTGTAATGCTGGGGGTCAGATGCTCTACATTTTTGCTAGTTTATTAGTAGTCTTTCCAGCATTGCTTTTGAATGGTACGCTGATTTGCCCAACGGTTGAGATGAGTGCGATATAAATTTTTCATATGTTATAAATTTTTTAAAGCAATTCCAACAAATTTTAAATGTTTTCTACAAGTACTCTACGGCAGACGAGATCAGGAAGATGATGGCGGACGTGGCTACAAGCTCGGGATGGCGATGATGTAGCTCGACAGTGGACGTGACTAGAAGATCGACAACAGAGCTCGACGAGCCGCTCGACATGAAGACGAGTCGAGCTCAAGCTCGGATTTGGAGCTCGACCTCGAGCTTGACATTTGATAATCAAGCTCAACTCAAACACCTCCTGGCTTGAGCTCAACTCGAGTTGTTTGCACCCCTGTTCTACTCCATGGTGTCTATTTGAATAGTATTTTATAGAATTTGTGCATTCAAATATATATATCGAATTATCCCTTAAATGAATTATTATAATAAATGTGTGTGTGCCCCTATAAGAAGTTTCTGGCTCCGTCGCTATTAGTGACAGTAACTTAAGAAACATATCTTAAAATTAAACAACTCCTCTCAAAACTTCTTCGTTATTTAAGCATATGAACTATTGTGAACATTCAATCCTACGGTTTCCAATTTGGTTGAGAACCAAAATAACATAGAATTCATCTGTAACCATAAATTTCTTGAATGTTCAAACCACAAAAGTGCTATTTTCTCAATTTAGATGTTTAAGGAATTAAAACAAATCCCTGATATTCTCAATCTGTTCTATGTTATATGATTTTATGTGTTATTTTATTCATGATTTTCCTAATTGATCGATGATATTTTCATTGAAATTTGAACAGGGAATGAGCACACTTAAACTGTCAGCGTCTATTCCACAATTTAAGGCCCCTGCTTGTCTGGATTCTGAATCCAATATGTTGTATTCTTCCTGGGCTTTATCTAATTGCATTAGGGATTGGTGGCATCAAGCCCTATGTTTCATCATTTGGATCTGATCAATTTGATGATAGTGATTCACGGAAGAGGGTTAAAGCAGGAAAAAGAGAGAAAAAACAACTATTTTGTTATGAAAATTTGTTGGAAGTAAAAGCAGATTGTTTATTGAGATTACAAAAAAATGCTTAGAATATATGAGGAAGAATTGCTGCAAAGAAAACAAAACGGAGGAGTAATTTCTTGGAAGCAAAAGATGATAACATATTTCATGTGTTTTTTTTTTCTTCTATTATAGTTAATAATAACACAATCACAGTGAAAACTACAGCAAAATAATAAGAAGAACATCATAGTAGAATTCAACGTATCAAGTAGAAGTGATTGGCGGTGTTCTTCCCTCAACAACTCGATTTCGAATGCGAATGCACTACAACAGAAGACGGGAAGAGCTGAACATAGGAGTGATGATTGTGACATGAGAGGGGAAACAAAGGAATTGCGAACTGAGTAGCTTAGGGTTATATGGTCCAAAATATCTCGATCGTGATTTCGACTATTCATTTTGAGATCTACGGTAGTTTTACGCCCATTTTGTTTCGATTTGGTTCTTTCAAAATCATCTGGGTTTTTTGTTCAACGGTTTAACTGGCGGTTCATCCGGTTCTCTACCAATTTATAGGGTCAACCGGCCGATTCCGATTCAACAAGTTAAACCAGCCGATTTGATCCTATTTTAAGAACAATGACTATAACACTCAATTAATAAAGTAAGTGATCATTACAAGAAATTGTGATGAATTTGTTTTGACACGAGGAAGCCTTGATGGTATCTTGCCATGAATGATGCTCGCATGCAACTCTTATGAGTTCCCCATGTCTCTTGCTCTCTTTCGCTAGCCCCTCTCTTTTTCCATCTCGACCTTATCTCCTTTGTGCTTATTACTACATTAAATAGAAGTACAAAAGTTGCCATAAGAGCTTTGCTGAAGGTATCAATGAAACCAGTGGTGTGAAGGAGAAGTTGCGATATCACGATGCATGATGAAAAAGTATATTAGCGAAGACATCAACGATATCACGATGCATGATGAAAAAGAAGAATTTGAGAGACTTTGTTAATCCACCCAAAATTTGGATTTGATAAATCCAGGACTTGAGTCATCATATCCATCAATTTTTGTATCGACTTTCTCTCTCTCACCATCACTGATAGGTTTGTCATGGAGATGATGATGAGATATTATTTTTTGTACACGTAACTCTGATGAACTCCCTAGCTCTCTTGTGCATCTTGGAGCATAGCTCTCTCTTTTCATCTCAACCTTCTTTCCCTTGTGTTCCCGCCTGCATACCATCGATGATAAGAAAAATGACACTTCTATAAGAACTAAAAGTCTAAGAAATAGTGAGATCGCTAAAATATGAAGAATACATTAATATGTTAAATTAAAAATTTAAGCCATGATTATCATTGATCTCATCATCAAATTATTAAAGAGATGATGAGAAAAATATTAATTTTTAAATTATTTAAATTTGCAAATATTATACATATAAATAATAAAATTTAATGAAATTCAGATGTTAAAGATTGGTAGGTGCCCTTAATATTCTTTTAAAAAATGTATATATATATATATATATATATTAAGAATTAAGAGAAATCCAACCGCTAACCAAAGATAGCTGACTTTAAAAAAATTATTAATGGTAAATCACATGTTATTTTAAATTCCGTACGGCCGTGTTTCTAAAAACCCTTTCTATAAATAAGATACCCTCCGCTTCCTGTAAATCTCGCCGTCGCCATTGGCGACGAGCCAGGCATATGCCGTCTGCAAGTGTTCGATGACCCTCACATGGTTGCATGGGGCTTTGCGTGTCTCAATCGCCTTATGTAGCCGGTGTTCTGGTTGTTGCTTTCGTCTCCTTATCGTCTTTTTGATGATCTATCGCCGATGATCCTTTCTCAAGACTCGCCAGTCAACGTCGATGATGAGATGATCCGAATCTCGGGTTGTCTCTTTCAACTCCAGGAAGCATTGATTATAGATCCCACCGCCGTGCCCAGCTGATTCTTCTTCCATTTCCCTTTTGACCCCGCGCCATCTGAGGTATCGGCTTCCCAGAGGCTTTACCTCAGGCCCTTATTCGACTTCGGTACAGGCTCAGAAATCGTTGTACGATAGAAAAGACAGAGCGGGGTTTCAAGGTGGTGGAAGGGGCGGCTAGCTCGTTTGTTTACGGCTGAGTAAACCATGGATCTGGATGATCTGCTCGAGGTCGATGAATCAGCAGGCTTGGCTAGGCTTGTTTGTATATGAGAAAATTATCATCACGGACATCGACTTGGTGAGTTTATTTTTCTTTTCCTCACGAATCCTGTTCTTGTGTCGAACTTACCACAAAGTTTTTGCTCATCTTGAAATTCATGGCTACAGGTATGATTTAATTCAAGTAGAATATAGTAAATCCAAGCTTAGTAAATCGTGGATGTGTTAATACTAGATAGTTTTTTGACATGATAGATAGGGCTGTATACAGCTTTCAACGAGCTGCTCGTGACTTGATTCGATAATAGCTCGTTTGATAAGGTAAACAAATGAGCTTGAACATTTTTTATAAATACTCGATAGTTAAATTAACGAGCTTGAACAGCTTGGCGTTTTGTTTGTTTATGTTCATGAATAATATCGTTTAAAGTTCTTGAACAAGCTCGTTAAGAAGCTCGACTAAGATGCTCGTATAATTACAAATCTCGCTCTCGCGCAGCATCAAAAATAAAAAAAATAAAAATCCCGCTCTTCCCTCGCCAGGTTTCTTGTGTGTGCATTATTTTCACATTGTGAAAAAATATTTGTTTTTCTATATAAAATGGAAAATGGACCACATGCCAAATGGACGCGGTCATGAGGGAAGACAGAGCGGGGGAAGGGGGGGGGATTCGCCTGATGTTCGGGATTGTAATAAATTCATTTTGTTTCGATGGAGTTGCGGGCGGGCACGTGAACGAGCTCGAGCAGGGCTTTGCTAAATGGTCGAACACGTGAACGAGTGTCTCGACAAGCCTAAATAAATGAGCTCGAACACCTAAATGAATTGAGTTTGAGCAGGGCAAAAAAGCTTGTCTCTTATTGAGCCGAGCTTGAACAGGAGCCTAGCAGACGAGCTTGACCTTGAACATGCTGAAGCTCAGCTCTGCTCGGTTCATTTGTAGCCCTAATGATAGATGCCAGATTTAGTTAAATCTAAAAAAACTTTATGATATGTTAGGATTTAAATGAAAGAGAAGAACAAGTACATTGATGAGAAGTGGTGTAAGCATCTTAAATCATATTTCCCAAAAGTTTTAAATTTGCGATTTAGTCTAAAATAGTAGAAAAATAGGGTTTCAGAAGTCAACTGGATTTATGTGGCTCAATTTTTTTTTGAAAGATTTAGCTTAAATCTTGGCTAAATCTTGCAACAAACTGCCCATAAAGGAAAGAAGTTATTTAAAGTTCTAAATGGATGCTCTTTCATTGCTATTTTTGCTTTTTTCTCTTTTTTCAGCTTCATAACCGATTTTCTCCATTCTATGTGAGTTGAGTATGAGTTATTATGAATGGGATTGTCTTGTTTAAGGTTTTGAATTTAATGCTACCTTAACCACTTATGTATGTCTTAATTTTATTTCCTATGATTTAATATAGCCCTCCTATGCCTGCTGCTCTGTTTCAATTATGATGATCACTTGTACCATTGGTACATTAATTTATACAATTGCAGAGGAACATGTTAAGTGGACTCCATTGATTCGATGAATAGATCTTGCTTGTATATTCCAATATATGTACGCCTTTCTTATTGACAAGCATGCCAAATTTGAGGAAAATTATGAGTCAAATAGGCTACCTTTTTTGCTGTCATGAATATGCCAATTACTTGTAATTTTGAGCATGAGCATGCAAATTCATTCGGTTATCAAGCTATTGAAGCTGGTCTTCTATCTTGCTCAAAATATTTTCTTGAGGTAAAATTGAGGGGAAATAGTCGAATTCCATTATTCTATGTATGTAAAATAACTTCTGCATTGATTTGATTTGAAAAAATTGATTTATTTTTATTTATACCCCAATTCTGTATTAATATCCTTTGTATTGATAGTCCGTTGTCTGTTTCTTAACGTTTCACTCACCACAAGAGAACCGTTCATCACCTTTAGCATCCATTTGTTTGTCTATTGGAAGGCTTCTTTTGGCCAAGGGCAATACTAGTAATCTATTTCTCAAATATTGATCCTAACTTGATGTTCCTTTTCGGCTTTTCCACATCATATGATGGTGATAGTTTTGATGGTTGAGAGCCCGGTGCAAAGGAAAGAATAGAGAGATGTTCTTTTTTGCTTTTGAAATCTGGACTGATTTCAACATGAAATTGGAGAATCGTTCGATCCTTCAACAATCATTATATATCAAGTTTGGTCTATGAAATGCAACCATTACTTCACGTTTTTTTAAATCAATTGTTCTTTGATGTTGCTCCAATCTTATGTTATTATAAAGATGTAAGCTTAGATATCAACATGCAGAATAGTACCAAACAAATTTCTTGAGATCCTAAGTACATGTAGAAGAATGAATAGGAAATTATTGTGCTCTAAAGCAAACTTTTCTTTCTATGATAAACCTCCCAAAAGTATTGTGAATATGATTATTTTATTATTTTTATACTTATCTTCCCATAGAAACCTACTTTTCGTTAGGAGTGCCCATGTTTTCTAAAAATATCGTGAGATTGTCCAACTAGCATTTTTTTCTTTGACATTGCCTTCTTTTATTTTTTTCGTTTTTTCCTTCTCTTCATTCTTCTCTCTGTCTCCCTCCTCTCATATGAATCACTTAATGACATAGAAGCTATACTTCTAGAAAATGATTTAAGACATTTTTTTTGTAAATTAAAGTATTTTAGAAGTTTTTTTTTTCTCTTCTTGACAAGTATCAATATTTAGTCATGCTATGTTGAATTTTCCCAATTTAGTGTTTTTTTTTATCTAGAGTTATCCGTCCTCTTATTCCTCAATATAGACTGAAAAATTGAATTGATTTTTAGATTGTATTGAGTTTGAATTAAGATGAGTCATTATTTAAAATTGTCTTAGTTTGATCTTCAATCCTGCCTTAATTTAGATTGAGATGGCTCATGTCATCATGATCTTGTCAAAAATATAAAATATTATGGCATACATATATGTTTATGTATGTATATGATATAATAAATATGCATATGCATATAAGGTGAAATAAAAGGAAAAAAAAGAAGAAAAGAATAAACAGATGTAACTGATTTTGAGTAGAAATCAAACTTTTCATGCCACAAGCCGATTTCGAGTTGGTTTATATATGTTCTAGTAAATTTCAAGCTGGGATTGGCTTAATGTCTATTGTTGTCAACCAATTCTCATCAATCTACCTGCCTGTTTGTTTTATAATAATTTTCCAGTCCATGCATTAATACTCTTCTGGTCTGCTTTTGTACTTTGCTGTCATTATTAATGGTATTTTCTTATTATATGCCCATCCTTTTGCAATTATGAAGCATATTATGAAATTTTATTTCTCATCTTAATGCAGGCTGCTGGTGGTGGTTGCTCTCCAATTATGCCACATTGAACCACCCTACCTGGCTTTTCATGTTGCAGTAATGGATGTTATTTCTTTCGCTGGCCATAGACACTACTATGGTGGTTCCAGCTGCACATTGAGCTTGTCCCCTTTGATGCATTGTCATTGATTACAGGATCCACCAGCATGCCCTGGCTAATCCATCCTATAAATTCCCCCCTTTCCACCTCATCTTGTGAGAAAGTGATGGCAATGTGCTGTCTTTGCTCACGAAAATCCTGGCGATAACCCTTCCATGATGCAGACCAACTTGTGGGAGGTAAGTGCAAATGTTGAAGGGCACGCCTAATGATCTGGAAAAGCATAAATGGGCTTACAGGATGGGAAAGTTGGCTAGTGCTTGCATGGTTGAGTATCACTTGGATCTGTTTGGTCATTGCAAAAGGAAGATGACTTGACTCTGCTGGTAAATAGGGAATCATGTCAAGGCCATGAAGTCGGTAAAGTTTGTCTTTTTCTTTGTAACCATTTAAGAGCTTATGTCATATCATGTCATTTCATCATTGGTAGAATAAATTGATATCTTTGGTACTATATAAACCTGGAGAATGCATTGTAGTTTGCCTTTCCTATTATATAGTTTTATTATATTTGCCTTCTTTGCTTATTACCTCTTATACATCACTTTTGGAGGGAGCCTTGGATTTATATTTATTTTATTAAATGTTTTAGAAGCTTAATTTTTCAACAATGCTAGGCTTACATTGCACTTGAAGATAAATTGTGTGCATGTCCAATATTCTTATTGCTTGTTTCATCAAGTTCAGTTCAGTTTGTCTACTTTTTATTATTTTGACCCGTTTCACATTGATCCAGATTTGTCCCCACCCTCCTGCAGCTCTCCTTAACGCTTTATTAGAGTTTTGCTTACATCTCTATGTTGCCAATAGTTACGGTAGTGAAACCTCTCCTAATTTGCCATGTCGTCTTAGTTGATATGCTGACTTGGTTCTTAACAGCGTGGTGAGCTATTGTGATTTCTTGATAACATTGGTTTTTGATGAAATTATTTATGTTAGAAACTTGTGGTCTAAAATAGAATATTTCCTTCTGTCTTGGCATTTATAGAATCTCAGCCTCCTTCAAAAATAGTGATAAGGTGATGAATCATTCTAAAAGAAAAAAGAAAATGCATCTTCCTTGTTATGTAATTGCTCGACTAATTCTTTTTTTTTTCCTCCTTGCTCTCTTTTCTCCTCTTTAATGTCATTGTGATCTGTACTAATCCGAATCTTACAAAAGTTGATATGAACTCAAAAGTTTTGTGTCAATTTTGAGTCAAGTTTTCATGTTACCAATGTTGATATCACTACTCAAGGTATATAGATTAATTACATTTATATAACTTTGTAAGTTATTATTTCTAATTTGAACATATTGGACGAAATGGTATTTTTCTTATGAACAAGAAACTTTGACCTAGATATTCCTTTCCTTTTTTCTCACTTGCCATATAAATCACGGTGTTGCTCATGGGAAGAAGAATTGATTAGGATTGTTTAAATACAAATATCCATTTGTTGAAATCAAGAGGTTTGAGAGAAAAATGTACTTTATTTCACATTTTCTACCCTATTTATAGATCTATAGGATATCTTAGTAAAGAAATAAATATTTACAGATTCATGCATAATTGCCCTAATATACTCCTTCCTAAATTAGCTACTTCACTATGGAAAGAAATCAAAGTGACTCTGGCATGATTCTTGCGGGCTTCCCACGGATCATGCTTTGTGATCGACGGATCTTCTTCAAGAGGGAATGATTGGGATTTAACACTCCCCCTCAAGTTGGGAAATATGGATCTGTTATTCCCAGCTTGGCTATTTTTCTGAGAAAGACATAGTTATCTAACCCTTTGGTAAGGTTATCTGCAAGTTGATCTTTTGATGACACGTGTTTGATACATACAAGACCACTGTCTAACTTTTCTTTTATAAAATGTCTGTCAACTTCTTAGTGATTGGTCTTGTCATGTTGGACTGGATTGTGAGCTATGCTGATTGCTGATTTGTTGTTACAATGCAACTTTATAGGTTCATCCCCCATGATACTTACTTTTAGAATCATCTTGATCCATAGTACCTCACATTTTCCAAAGGCCATAGCCCTATATTCTGCTTATGCACTAGATCTTGCCACTATATTATGTTTCTTGCTTCTTTATGTAACTAGGTTTTCTCCAAGGAATGTGTAGTACCTAAAAGTAGATCTTCTGTCTACTGGTGATAATTAACATCAGTGTATGCCTCTAGGGTTATTCCGTGGTCTCTTCTAAAGAGAATTTCTTTCCTTGGGTTATCCTTTAGGTAGTGCAGTGTTTTGTCTACTGCTTGCATATGAGTCTGTTTTGACCCCTCTGGTTGAGATTTTCGATCAGCACGGCCATCATCGGGGTGACATTAAAGTCACTTGTATTTTCGTAGGATTTTGGGAGACATTTTGTTATTCAAGTCATGTCGACTCCAGTCCTCTCAAGGAGGATGAAACTTGAATATTTAACCCGCGCAGCATTCTCGGATCGTTGGATTTGAGATTTATTTGCGACGATCGGAGCTCATGCGGGGAGGTAGCATTTGACCATGCGCAGCATTCTCAGTCATTAGTGTTTATACTTTTAACATGCTGACCGGAGTACATGCAGGATAATTTAGTTTAAGAGATCATATTTAATACACAAAAGGCATTTTAAAATATTTAAATATGATCCATTGCGCAAGTGATTTTGCTAAAAAAATAGCCCTGGATTTCATTTAAGGGCCTACGAACGTCTTCTGTCCGCTTGCACACATGTTACAGATCCGGTGGTGTTAATCTGAGATTTCTAGATCAACACGATCCTTTCCCTTTCTCACATATTCGTAATATGCCTCTTTATGATATGATAATGAGTAACCATCATAGGATAGTGTTAGAAAGAAGACGTGTGAGGCTTTTGTTAAAAGGCTAGTAGCACATAAATGGTCTAGTGCATTTGAGTCAAAATAAGAAATCTCCTGATGTCATTATCCCTCTTTGAATAGATCTCTTCAAGACTATTGATTGCAGAATATCGTGTAGATCTTATGAATAGTTTTCATGAATGAATAAGTTTGATATTCTAATCAAATTATTATCTTCAACTTCTATTTATTGTAGTTAATATAAATATCTACAATGAGCCTCCAATAGATGTTGTGATTCCCTTGATTTTAAAATTGTAGCACTGTCAACACTTATGCTACTATAGTTATAACCTTTGTTTTATATGAAAACATAAGTCTCAAGCCATCTTGCATTGGAATATTATACATATTATCACTTAGGGAATTCCAAATGCACTTTGTCAATTGAAAGGGTAATCGTCTTTTGATAACTTTGGTTATATATGAAGGAATCTCAATGTCTTAAACCAAATAAGATGCTAAAGAAGACTGATATAGGTCTATTAAAGTTTCATCACTCATCACTTGAGAGTATATCTTCCTTCAATAATTTAGTTTCAAAACATATTGCAATGTGATGACATTTTTTAGAAATTAATGATTTAAGAGCTTTTGAATTAATGTTGATTAAACATTTTAATTATTTGATGAGATAATCCAACATCAACAGAGTCTATATTTAAATTCATGGGTTATCCTTTAGCTTTTGGAATCCCAAGGTTGTTTGTGTTCCCGTGCCTTGGCTCCTTGGCTTCCTCGGTTGGCTGTTTCCGTGCCTTGGCTCCTTGGTTCCCACGGTGGGCTGCTGGTCTTCCGTGCTTGGTGGCTTTTCCCGTGCCTGGTGCCTCGGTTCCGTGCGGGCCTCTTGGGTTTCCGCGGCTTCCTCTTCGGTTCCTTGGTTGGGCTGTTTTTCTGTGAAAAGCTGGGGGCTTTTCTGTGGTTTGTGGTGCTTAGATTCCTGTGGGAATTTAATTAGGTGGCTGTTTGTATTCCCCCTTTCATACCTATATATATGAGGGGTTTTGTAATGTTTTAAAAAAGTGATTTATGAATTTTTGAAAAGAAATCCTTGGGATTTTCTTGGAGGAGCTTGCGAGCTTTGTCCACCTTCTTCTTCTACCTCTTTGAGGAGACTTGCGAGTTCTTCTCCACCTTTCTTCTTGGGCTTCTAATCTCTTTCTTATCGCCGCAAGTTTACACTCCACCTGTATCATTCTTCTCAAGTAAAACAAGTTTAGGGAGTCTTTAATTTTATTAGAGTCAAGTTTGTAAGAGTTCAAGTCCTATTTTGTAAGTCTTTTAATTTCTAAGTCTTTCTTTTATTTGAAATGTAAGAGTTTGTTCGTTTTATTACGTAGGAGTCCTTTTCTTTTAATCGGGTCTACTTTTTGTGGGAAGAGGTTCTCGGGTCCCCCATCCCCCAGATTTTTTCCCGCATCATTTTTGGTATTAGAGCAAGTTAGGAAGTCCCAGGTTGGTTTGTCAAATCTTGTTTTGGTTTGTCAAGTCAAGTCTTGTTGTAAGTTTTGTCAGTCTTGTGAGTCTAAGATTTAGATTGAGTCTTTATTTGGGTTAAGTTTATCATTGAGTCTTTTTTTTTTATTTTGAGTCTTGTTTGTTGAGTCTTTCTTTTAAAAATGAAAAAAAGACAAAAATATGGCTTCATTCAAGGAGGAAATCAATCCAGATAATCCTGATGTCCCTCTTCCGTTGGACAGATGGATTCCTACAGAAGGTGATTCTTCAGATATACTTCAAGACCGATTATATAAGCTTCAATATCACATGTTCTTATGCGATCAGAAATTCGAGAAGTGGAAGGCATATCTCCAAAGACAGTTCGAGAAAGAGCAAGAAGACATTTTGAAAAAGTTTAGAGAAAAGATCAAAGAACTGGATGCTCCGTCTTCACCTCCTTCAAAGAAAACAAAAGCTAACTCATCGGGAGATGAGTTCTCAAGAAGGGGAGTCTGATGTAGGCAAAAGGGGGGTCAACTCAAACCTAAAATAAGTTGGTTTTGACTTCCCTTGAGCTTACTATCTCAATAAATTTTGAGCTCGAATTTAGCTTATTTATGAGCTGGTTTTTAATTCATTTATTGAATTAAAGGTTAGCTCATTAATTAGCTAGGTTTTAGTTCCTTTGTTATCTTAATTATATAATTTTTTTTTATAGTTTTTATGTCTTAAATTTAAGTGTCTCTTGGGATTCCAAAATGGCTTTTGGAATCCTAAGGTTGTTTGTGTTCCCGTGCCTTGGCTTCCTCGGTTGGCTGTTTCCATGCCTTGGCTCCTTGGTTCCCATGGTGGGCTGCTGGTCTTTCGTGCTGGGTGGCTTTTCCCGTGCCTGGTGCCTTGGTTTCGTGCGGGCCTCTTGGGTTTCCGCGGCTGCTTCTTCGGTTCCTTGGCTGGGCTGTTTTTCCGTGAAAAGCTGGGGGCTTTTCCGTGGTTTGTGGTGCTTAGATTCATGTGGGAATTTAATTAGGTGGCTGTTTGTATTCCCCCTTTTATACCTATATATATGAGGGGTTTTGTAATGTTTTAAAAAAGTGATATATTAATTTTTGAAAAGAAATCCTTGGGATTTTCTTGGAAGAGCTTGCGAGCTTTGTTCACCTTCTTCCACCTCTTTAAGGAGACCACCTTTCTTCTCGGGCTTCTAACCTCTTTCGTCTCTCCGCAAGTTTACACCCCTCCTGTATCCTTCTTCTCAAGTAAAGCAAGTTTAGGGTGTCTTTAATTTTATTAGAGTCAAGTTTGTAAGAGTTCAAGTCCTATTTTGTAAGTCTTTTGATTTTTAAGTCTTTCTTTTATTTGAAATGTAAGAGTTTGTTTGTTTTATTATGTAGGAGTCTTTTTCTTTTAGTCGGGTCTACTTTTTATGTGCAGAGGTCCTCGGGTCCCCCATCCCTCGGATTTTTGCCCGCATCAGGATTGTAGTAATATAAGATAAACGGTGATTAACAATATAAATCGATTTATCCCCCGATGTTGAGTACCCACCCATACCTACCCATAAGGACATGGGCGTATACCCACCCATACCCATTGGGTATGGGTGGGTACATGGGTGGGTGTGGGTATGGGTACCTAATGCAAGGGTCTGATCGATAGATCTGCATGAGCACTGCCCCAAGTCAAAACCTTGAAACAGCTGTCTCCACTATGAAGATCTGAGTGAAGTTTAGTAAGGCTAAGACTGGTCCAGTAGTCATATCCTTCTTCAAACTCTCAAAAGTTGTTGTGGCCTTCCCCCATAAGAACTCATCCTTCTTCACATGCTTTTTTAGTGGCCATGCTATGGTGCAGTACCATTTCACGAATCTCCCATAGCATCCCGTCAGCCATAAGAATCCTTTCAACCTCCTCAGTTTCTTAGGTCGTAGTCATCTTAACATAGCCTCAATTTTTGACTAATCTATTGCCATCCCTTCTTTGGACACAATATGGCCTAAATACTCCACACTTGTCTAGGCAAAAACATCACTTCTTCAGGTTGGCCCTCAGCTGATATTTCTGCAGCACCCCTAACACCCTCCTTAAGTGCTTCTAATATTCCTTCTCTGTCATGTTATAAACTAGGTTGTCATCAAAGAACACCAAAACAAATCGCCTGAGATAGGGCCTGAAAAACTTATTCATGAGTGACTGAAATGCGGCTGGAGCATTAGTGAGACCGGGCATCACCAGAAACTCATAATGCTTCTTGTGAGTCCTGAAGGTAGTTTTTGGCATATCTTCCTTCTTCATTATGATCTGATGATATACTGATTTCAGATCTATCTTGGTGAACATTATTGCTCCACTTAGTTTATCTAACAATTCATCAATCACTGGTATTGAAAACTTGTCTGGCACAGTTTCCTTGTTGATCGCCCTGTAGTCCGCATAAAACCTTCAGTTGCCATATTTTTTCTTCACCAGCAACACTGAATTAGAAAAAGGATTGATACTGAGTATATAATTCATGCCTCCAACATCTCTCTAATCAACTTCTCAATCTCATCCTTTTGAAATTGAGGATATCTATAGGGCTTGACACAGATGAATGACACACCTTCCCTCAAGGTGATAGTGTGCTCCTGCTCCCTCAGTGAAGGTAATCCCTGATGTGGCTGAAACACCTTCTGGAATTGCTGGATCAATGGCTATATAGAGAGGGGTTTGCCCCTCTCTCCTCCAATCTAACTCCTTCCAATGTGTGCAACTCCACCAAATAGCCTTCCCCCACCTCTTGGATATTCCTCACCCTGGTTTTGAGTGACACCATGGTTTTGGATAGCCCTGCATCTCCCCTGATCATCACCTTTCATCCATCCACCCTCAGCTCTATCGTGAGTGCTCCCCAATTGACCTTGGTGTCCCCAAGGTCTATAGCTACTTCATCCCCAGGATGACAACTGTACTTCCTAACTCCAGTGGGATAAATTATTCCTTCTTCTAAATCCTCTAGATGGTCAACACCATTCCTCTATAGATCCCCTAGCCTTTCTCCACCTTTCTTGTATCCATCATCACCCCATAAAAATCGGTTTTCACCAATTTCACTCTCAGTTGGTTGACTATCTGAGTGGAAATAAAACTGTGGGTAACCCCACTATCAATCAGAACCATCACCTCCCTATCCCTATCTCTCCTTTCACCTTCATGGTATGATTAGTGGTGAATCCTACCACCGAGTTCAGGGAAAGCTCTGGCAGATCCAGATGCCTTTTCTCCCATCTCCTCTACTTTTCCCTTGCCTCCCTCAATTTCCTCGTCATCACAGACAGTAAGAACCTTAAGAGTTCGGTCCCTATATCTATGCCCTTGAGTATACCTCTCATCACACCTGAAACATAACCCCTTTGTCCTCTTCTCCTGCATCTCCTTTTCTGTCAACCTCTTGAAATTTTCCTCGCTCCCTCCTACTGTCTTCTCTCTCTTGTTGCAGGACCCATGAGTGATAAGTGGGTGGTCGTCATCCTAAATGTGCCTCCTGAGCTGCTACTCATGGCTACCTTATCTAGATTCTTCTGACTTTCCACCAGTTGTGCTAACTTCATGGCCTCTCCCAAGTCACGAGGCATCATTACTTTCACCGCCGCTATGATCTCTGCCTTGAGCCCCTTCATGAAGTTTCCCTCCAATGCAATATTTGATAATCGCTCCGCACGACTGGGTAGGTGCTCGAACCGCTCCTGATAGCTCGTCACTGGTTCGTCCTGCAGCAGTGCAAAAAACTGCTCATAGAAGTCCCCTCCCCCTTCGGTTTGGAAACGTTCAAATAAACAATCCTTGAATGCTCTCTAGCTCCATATAGAGCTTCTTTGTTCTCTCCACTGGAACCATGATAACACCTTCCCCTCCAAACATAGGCCTACTGCTGTCAGTTTCTCCTCAGCTGTTAACCCATTGACAACGAAGTACCTCTCCAACTTGTAGATCTATCCATAAGCGTCCTCCCTTTCAAAAATTGACATTTTTAGCTTCCTCACCTTTGGCTCTCCCCCGTTTCCTCGTATTCCTCCATACTTTTCCCTCTCCCAAGTGCTTTGCTCTCCCCACGTCTCCCGATCTTCCCTTACGTGTTTATCTTCAAACCCTCTTCACTTTCTTCCCTTTTTTTTTCAAAATCAGCACCCCTCCTACCTTAATTTTCCTCTTTTTTCTCCCAACCAGCACCCCTTACTCCTTGTTCCCTATTTCCACGTATCTCTACATTCTTTCCTCCTCTCTCCTTCGTCTTTCCTTCTATGAAAATCAGAATTCGTAGTTCTTCCCATTAGTCCCTTCACCTCCGATGCTGCGTTTGGATTTGATTTTCCAAGAACTTCTTCACCATTAAATGAAGATCAAAAACTTTGTTTTCCACGAACGAAACCTTGTCTTTTAAGAATGAAATTCGATCATCCACAGTGGTTTTTATTTGGCTCATTTTTCCTTCAAAACGCTCTTCCAAATCATTTACCTTCTTGGCCTCCATCAAAATTTTTGGATTTTGATCAAAAAATCAGCAAGGGTTCCTTTCTCTGGATGAATTTTCGCTGCTTAAATTTAAAAAAATCAGCTCTCAATGGTCCTAGATCTTGCTCTGATACCAATTTGATAGGAAATACTTGAGTATTTCAAGTAAACCCTATCAAGATTGATAAAAACAACGAGAAAATCTCAATATCTCCAATGAAAACAATCCAAAATAGTAGATTGTATTATATGAATCAAAACAAAAGAAAAAACAAGCGAAGATACAATTGATCCTCAATTCGAGAGGAGGATCGTTCTGTTCTAATCTCTAGAAGATGAATCTAGAACCCAAAACATCCAAAGGAACTCCAAGAGAATACAATAATAAGCATGCCCTAATACTCCTAATCTCTTCTTTATTTAAAGCAAATCCCTTCTCTCTAACCCTATATGCCCCCCTCGTAATTGATAATTGATCCCATGAGCCCCACCTTCCATTGGCGGCTAATTCAAAGGAGGCGGACCAACCTTCGCCTTCTATATGTTTGGTTGTTCCACCTTCTATACGTTTGGTTGGTCCGTCTTCTATACGTTTGAACCGACCCCTTATCCCGAGCCGGTTGGACCGATCCATTGGGGACCGGTCTAACACATTCAAGTTTATGCACACCTTTCTTATTGATAAGCATGCCACATTTGAGAAAAATTGCAAATCAAATAGACTATATTTCCTTTTTTTGAGATATTAATCTGTGTGTAGAGCTTGCAAGTTTAATCGATTATGGAGCTATTGGAGCATACCTTTTTCCCTACTACTTAAAAATAATTTCTCATAGAGTGAAATAGGAAAATTTTAGTTGATTTATTTATTAATGTTTGCAAGAGAAATTTTATAACAATTTGCTTCTAATATGAAAATATGACATTTGAGAGTAGCCTCCTCTGGGGGCTCAATAATAATTAACATACTAACATTATAATAATTTGCTCTTAGTTTCATCCTAATAAAGCATTTGATAGATATCCAAAAATGTCAAAGTTAAATCAGAATAAGTCCACTAAATAATAATCATAAAGTTTAAGATAAAGTGATAAACTAGTGAACTTGAACAAAAATTCTAAGAAGTTACTCTCACTCCCAATTCAATATAAATAAGAAGTGTAAGATCATATACTTCAAATTCAAAGATATCTCTTATTTCCATCACTTAGAGATTCTTCATATGAATTATCTTGATTGCTTTCTTATCTTTTATTTTGAAAATGAATGACATAAATGAAATGCGGTTCTATGGTTTTTTATTTATGATTTTATAAATGAAAGTGTTAAGGCTTTGCACTATAAAATTAAAAACTAAACACTAAAATTTGAGGTGTGTTGCACAATTTAGCAAGGTGCTTGCTTCAAAAACCATAAGTGAGGCGCACTCTTCAAAATTCCCAACTGAGTTGTGCACCTTAGTGTTATTTTCTCATGCTTTAGTTTGATATGCGCCTCAGATTGCACAATTTTATTGTGATCATAATATCATTTTGTCAATCTCTTAATGTTTCACTCACTTTTAGGCATTGTTTGAAATTGTGCAATATGAGGCTCGCCTCAGCACAATTCCAATAAAAAATGCCTTGAGACATATGCCTCCAACTTTTATTATGAGGCTTGGCTGAAGCCCATCTTAAGGCACACCTTGCCTTGCTGGTGTGAGGCTTACGCCTTGTTACACCCCAATTTGCCCCCTTAGTGGTTAAATTGGAACATAATAGAAGGAAATAAATCTATTTAGATTCTCCCAATACTTTAGCATATCATACTCCACATTTTAGTAATAGGAAGTATGTAATGTACTTCAAGTACCATCAAATATAATCAAAGTGCATAAAGAGCTCTACTAAAACTTTTAAAATTTATTTATATATCCAAAAAGTCTGCACAAACTCATTTGTACACCCAAAAAGAACAGTAAATCCCATTAATGCTCTACGGGCTCCTTTCCCTTGCCTGCAGTACAACCACTGCCAATAAGCCATGGCTCAATGAAATACACATGCAATGTATAAGAAATAACAATAATATTGCTAACAATTAATTTAAATTACTGGTCATAAGAAGTGCATAATTTCTTTCCATCTTACTCATTGTTCAACATCTTTAAGCAGATCATATGATGATTATAAGCTTCTGCACCCTTTCAGCTTTTTAATTCAAGGGTGGGTTTAGATTCTCAACTTTTAGAATTGAAGCAGCTCTCTCATTCAAGGTTGGATCTTACTTCTCAACTTCTAGAATTGAGAGTATATGCTTATCTCGTCAGGTCTTTCATATTTACTTGTGCAGGCTTATCCCCCATATATGACTTAATTAACTTTATACTCTTTCATTCTCATGTCCATTTTTCATAATTATATTAAGAATTCACATATATAAACAAAGTGGAATAAATTGAAATACTGCTTCATAAATATGACAAATATGCATTTGCAATTTAATAAAATTTCATTATTTTCTATGCATTGTTTGGTATCTCACCTCGTCTTCTAGGTAAGTTGGGTAAATTCGTTCTCCTGAAGTACATGTCTCTTTTCCTCTTATATACAATCTAATATGAAACTATTTGTCATTCAAATCTGCATTCAAATAAAATATAATAGTTTATATGAAAACCTTATAAGTTTACCTCATAGAAGTTTCTCTTCATTCACCCCAAGGTGACCTCCCTGCTCTTAAGCCTCCTTTCTTCACTTCCCCTCCTTACAGACAACATTTAGACACATTTGAATTCAACAACCGTCCCTCTTCCTTACTGTTTTCAATAAAGAACAGCATGCTTACTTTCAACAACCATCCTTACATGTTTCAGTTTACCCATTGATTTCAGGACACAAAAGCAAACCTTATCCCTCATTTTCACTGATTTTCAGCAAACCACATCAACCTTTATCTCTTATTTCCATTGGTTCAGCACAAAACGATAAAGAACAATCCTTATCTTGATGTCTTAAGCAAAAACTGCACTTCAAAAACTGCACTTCAAATAGCATAACACTAATTTTAGCAAGTAATTCAGCATTTAAACAGACTTCTAGAATTTCAACCATAATGATATCCATTTCTAATTTTTTTCCTTAATTGCATTCTTTGAAATTTACCTTAAACAGCAGCTTACAGCAACCGGCCCCCAAGCAGCAACTCCAGCTCCCTAACTTGCGGCTTGAAAACTTCTGATGTTCGATGTCCAGAGCGGGACGGGTGGGGAAAAGGAAATGTTAATGCCTCAATAGGACAGACTTATCATACTATTAATATTATATTTACATTACTAACTCCACTAACCCTTCCATTCATTCTCAGCCATACGATCCCATCAGCTTTATGCATGCTGATTTAAGTGGAGTTGCTCGTAACTCCACTAACTCTTCCATTCATTCCCAGCCATAGGATCCCATCAGCTTTACACATGCTGATTTAACTAGAATTGCTACAGTACAGTAAGTAATAAAAATTTATACATTAAAGTTATGCTAATTAGATACTTTAACTAATGCTCAATATTTAAGTTTGATTGTTATTTAAATTATACTTAACAACTATACAATTAATTAAATAGTTAGAGTAAGAATTTTGCTTCTATATGTCAACATGTTTGAATTTAAAAGAGGAATTTTATACTTACATTCATTTGGACATTTTTGGTTATTATAATTCACCCCTCATGAAAATTTCGTCCTTGAAATTCCTTAGCTTAATGGTTATCAAATTATTGAGGGAACTTGAGTATAATATCTTCTTCTCTTTCCCAAGTTGCTTCCTTTTCTGGCATATATTTCCATTTCATTTTAACATAAGGAATTTGCCAATTTCTAAGCTGTTTAGTATCATAATCTCGTATTCTTTCAACTTCTTCAGTATAAGTCAAATTCTTTGTAGCTCAATTTCATCATGTGAAATTCTCCGATGAGTGTACTTAACCCATTTCCATAGCAGTGACACATGAAAAACATTTTATATATCTGACATGTCAGCTGGAAGAGTAAGTCTATAAGCAACTTTTCCAATTCTTCCAACAATTTCAAAAGGTCCAATAATCCTAGGACTCAATTTGCCTCCCTTACCAAATCTAGTTGTACCCTTCATATGTTTAACCTTCAAGAATACAAAATCACCAACTTCAAACTCTACTGCTCTGTGCTTTGGGTCATAATACTTTTGCTGGCGGTCCTGAGCAGCTTTTAATCTGCCTCTAATTAATATGATTTTCTCTGTTGCTTCCTCCACTAGTTCTGGGCCCATTAACTGTCTTACCCCTACCTCAACCCAAGTTAAAGGGGTTTTTCACTTTTTACCATAAAGTGCTTCATATGGTGCCATTTGTATACTGGATTGATAACTATTGTTGTAGGCAAATTCTATCAATGGTATGTGATTTTTCCAGCTACCTTTGAAATTCAAAACACATAATCTCAATAAATTCTCTAATACTTGAATGATTCTTTCAGATTGACCATCAGTCTGAGGATGAAAAGCTGTACTGAAATGCAGATATGTACCCAAGCTTCAATGAATGCTCTTTCACAGTCTCGAAGTAAATCGGCCATCTCTATCTGAGATAATGACTTTTGGAATACCATGTAATCTGACAATTTCTTTTACATATAGACGTGCCAATTTGTCTGCTGAATCAGTTTGCTTGATAAGTAAAAAGTGAGTTGATTTTGTTAGTCTATAAATAATTACCCAAATGCTGTCATGACTCTGTTTAGATATGAGAAATCCCATAACAAAATCCATTGCAATTTTTTTCCACTTCCACTCGGGGATAAGTAGTGATTGCAGTAATCCACTTGGTCTTTGATGTTCAGCTTTCACAATTTAACATGCTTCACACTAAGCTACATAATCAGCAACATCTTTCTTCACCCGGCCCCCATAATATTACTTTCATATCTTTATACATCTTGGTACTACCCAGATGAATTGTATAGCCAGAATGATGAGCTTCTTGCAAAATTTCTCTTCTCAACTCCGGATCACTTGGTACCCACAATTGGGATTTCTGCCTAATGATTCCATCAACATCAACAGAAAGATCAGGTCTTTTCCCTGATTGGACATGCTCTATCAATTTAGAAGATTCACTACTAAACTTTTGAGCTTCTTTGATACGATCCGTTAAAGTGGGCTTTATGGTCATCTGATGCAAATATTCCACATTTTTGAAGTCTCTAATCTCCAATTGCAAACTTTTCATTTCCTTGATCAATTGAACCTCATTAGTAATCATCCAATTTATCATTCCTGTAGACTTGCGACTCAAAGCATCAGCCACAATATTGTCTTTTCCTGGACAATATTGAATATCCAAATCATAATCTTTGATGAGTTCCAACCATCTTCTTTGTCGCAAGTTTAATTCCTTATGTGAAAATATATAATTTAGGCTCTGGTGATCAGTGAAAATTTTACATCTTACCCCATATAGATAATGTCTCCAAATCTTCAAAGCAAATACCACTGCAGCCAACTCCAAATCATGAGTGAGATAATTTCTTTTATGGGGCTTCAACTGTCGAGATGCATAAGCAATCACCTTTCTATTCTGCATTAAAACACATCCTAAGCCCTTCAAAGATTCATCACTGTAAATCTAAAATCCTTCTGTTCCTAAGGGAAGTGTCAATACTGGTGTTGTAGTCAGATGCTCTTTCAATGCCTGAAAGCTGTTCTCACATTCAGTTGTCCATTCAAATTTTACCTCTTATCTCATTAGTTGGGATAAAGGCATAGCAATCTGTGAAAATCCCTTAACGAACCTTCTGTAATATCATGCTAATCCAAGAAAACCACGAACCTCTGTAACATTCTTCGGTGTAGGTCATTCCATAATTGCTTTTACTTTCTGTGGGTCTACTGAAATCCCTTCACCCCTGATAAATATTTCTTAATGTAGGAAATATTTGTTAGCCAAAATTCACATTTTGAATATTTTGCATACAACCGATTTTTACTCAGTGTCTCCAAAACTATCCTTAAATGTTCAGCATGCTCCTCATCAGTCTTCGAGTATATCAGAATATCATCAATGAAAATAATCACAAACTTATCTATGTACTTTTTGAAAATCTGATTCATCATATCTATAAAGACGGCATGAGTGTTTGTCAACCCAAAAGGCATAACTCTAAACTCAAAGTGACCATACCTGGTCCCAAGAGCCGTCTTACTGACATCTGTTTCTTTAACTCTCACTTGATGATATTCTGATCTTAAATCAATTATGGAAAATACTGTAGTACCGGCTAATTGATCAAACAAGTCATCTATGCGAGGTAGTGGATATTTGTTCTTGATTGTCACTTTGTTCAGCTCTCTATAGTCAATGCACATTTTCATAGATCCATCTTTCTTCTTAACAAAAAGTATAGGTGCATTCCAAGGTGAATAGCTAGCTCGGATGAATCCCTTATCCATCAATTCTTGTAACTACATTTTTAACACCTATAATTCCTTTATGGCCATCCTATAATGAGATTTGTAAATTGTTGATGTTCATGGTTGTAATTCTATACCAAATTCAACTTCTCTTTCAGGTGGTAATCCAAGTAATTCTTCAGGAAATACATCTGAAAATTCAGAGACAATTGAAACTTTCTGTAATGCTTGAACATCTTTATTTAAGACCTCCATTTTGACTAAGAACACTAACTCACCCCTTCTTAAATATTTACCCATCTTCAATGCACTCACAAGAGAGGAAGTTGCATTCTTTTCACAGGGAAAATAGAATGACTTCTCACTTGATAAATTAAATTTTATTCTTTTCTTCCAATATTCAATTGTAGTAAAATGTTTAACTAATCAATTTATTCCAAGATGACATCAAACATTTTGATAGGCACTATAATCAATTATGTTGGAAATTTGTAACCCTGAATATTAAAATTTATAGGGCACATCCTATTGGCAGGAAAACTGTCCCCCGTTGGCATTATAACTCACAAGGTAGGAGTCATGCAGTCTCGATCGATAAATCAGGCAAAATTCTTCAGAAATGAATTAATGAGATGCACCAGAATAAAAAAGAACTCTGTCAAACTTATTTGCAATCAAAAGTATAATTGTCACCACCTCCTCTAAATCTTTGGCCTCTTGGAGTGTAATAGCAAACACTCTAGCTTTCACAGGTTGATTGCCTTCAACATCTGATGCTTCTCCTTTTAACTGAACTGGTGGTCTTCCTTGTACTGTTGGCCTTCCTTGAAATTGAATTTTTTCGATTTGATTGCCTTTTAGATATCTCTTATGTTGTGTCTGTTCCTGATACCCCTTATATCCCTGTGGCATGACATTGAGTATTTTTTTTCTTGAGGGCAACCCACCTTGCGATGACCCGTTTCACCACATCTAAAACATCTTTCGGATCCCATCAAACACTGACCAAAATGTCGCTTCCCTCAGTACTCACATAAAGGTTTTTCAAGCTGACTCTGCTTCTGTTTATCATCGAACTTTGGCTTCTTATGTTTGAATCGATCATCCCTTTCAAATATCTTCCTTTTGCCTATTTGTTATTGCTCTAGACTATACTTAGAAAAATTCAGCTCATTTTCAATTCTCCTGGCTCTCTCCACTAAGACTGAGAATTCATTGATATCAAAAGGCGCCAATGCAAGTCGTAGCTGATCCCTCAGGCCTCTCAAAAATCTGTGACACTTATCCTCCTGGGTGCTGACATAATGTGGCGCATAACGGGACAAAGAAGTGAACTCGGCTTCATATTGCATAATTGTCTTGGAACCCTGAGTCAGATTGAAGAATTTGTCTTGCAGAGCTAATCTGGTTGAATGAGGAATGAACCATTCTCTGAAAACCTTCACAAAATCATTCCACAATATACTAGTGATAGGCATCTATTCAAATTTTTCCCTATGTTGTGCTTGCCACCATCTTTCTACTTCTCTCTCTAGTACAAATGTAGCCAATAATACCTTTTTATTTTCGGGATTGATCATGCCATCTAGAATCTTTCCAATCTTCAACAACCAGTCTTCAGCTACTATCGGGTCACTTATACCTTTGAATGCTGGCGGTTTAAAAGTTTGAAATTTTTTTAAATGTCAATCCACCTCACTGTCACTTTCTGATCTATGTCCACTGCTGGTAGAAGATTTCTTCATAGATGTCATTTTATCTACCACTTGATCAATTGCACAATGTGGGTCTCCGAAAGGATTCTGCTCGTGGGGTTCGGATGCAAAGGGTACGATCACACTATCCCGTGGAACAAAATGGTCGTGGACCTTTACAATCCACACAAGCAGGCCGATGGAAGAGCAGATGGAGTTATAGATACGATTAACCATGGAGGATAGCGGCTTTCACCTACCAACCTCGATGGATAATAATATCTATAACCAAAAAATTCACGAGATTTCCCCTATTCACTACATCAGCATCAAATAGGATTTATTTGATTGTGGGGATCGGTTTCCTACGGGCGCAAGCCCCCGTAGTTAATTACATCTTAGACCTCAATCTAAGAAAACTCTCGATTAAGGACGTTAGATTATCTTCTCTAATGGGTTTAGCGTAATGGGATTTCTAGGCTTTCCTAATCAAAAGGGAAGGTCTCAAATTGGCTCAATCAGATCACACATGGTTCAGCCAACATTTGACCGGTCTGAAGAAGAGAAAACTGGAGAAAAGAAAGAGGTCACGCATCTCAAGCATGCACGAGAGAAGGAAGGAGGTGGCGTCTTTGTGTGACGCGGATGGGTAGGATCTATAGTTTCCGAAAGAATGGAGAGCTTACCCACCAATAAGGTGTATAGTGGTACACCTGTACCACTCACCTTCAGACCCTAAATCTATAAAGGATGTAGTATCGTACCTACGATACTAACATCTACGACCTAACTAATGCAGTCCTGGACTTATTCCTTGCCTGAAAAAGGAAGCCAGCTAAAACCACCTAATCGTATAAAATGCATGCTGTCCAGTCTATATGAAAGATGGGAGGGTAGTTTAGACATTGGAATTTGGGATCGACAGCTAGAGAAATTCCTAAGTGATCCTACACTTATGAGTGATATTATGCTTCTAAAACTAATGCAATTAAATTTTAATTTTAGTTAATTGCTAATGCAACTATACTGGTTAAAGTCTCTAAATCAGATATGTATGAATTTTAAAAAAGGCTTTATAAAATAATATTTGAATTACTAAACTTCCCAGGTCCGGCACATCATCCTCATAGGCCAGATTATCCGGACTCTACCCGCAGGCGAGAAAGTTTGTCTAAAAGAAGAGAGAATGTATGTATGCCACCCTAGACGATTTCGGCTATTCCCTAAAATCGTTATGTTTCTACGTGAGTTAATCTTAAATTTTTATTTAATAATTGCGAGTTAAAGAATTTTATCCCTAAAAGAGCCTAACGGTCAGGCACAAGCACATGCAAGAAAGAAACCTATGAAATGCATGCTGGTTCTATTGCGCAAACAAAGTAAACAAACAACAACAAAAATAAAATCCTACGAAAAAGAGTGTCCATGGCAAGTGCCATACAATATTACATCACAGAGTACAGAAAAGTAATGGTGGCCGGGCTCCACAGACTACAACCCGGGAATGGATCGTCTTTGTTTTTCCATCTGGCTCCTCGTAGTGAATGCTCCAAAAGGATACCCAAATGAAAAAGGAAACCCCCTGTGGGGATTTACTTTTCCCTTTGGACTCCTACATCTTTAAAAATGCCTTATTTTAATGATTTTCACAACATTTACATCTCAAATACATTACATCAGAAAAGAGAAAATCTAGGCTCTCATGCAGGGGTTATCCTAAGCAGTTATAATAAAACAAAATTCATCCAAGCAGTTATATATATGAAAATGCTGAAAAATAAATCACACTTGGCCGTGATTTAATTATTGGGGGCTAAGCAGCTGAAGCAGGTACCTAAAGCAGTTATACAATTATTATTAATTTTAGCCCCCCCCCCCTTTAGCATTGTATGAGCATGGCCACCTACAGTAAAACAACATTAGTATGAAAAAGTGTGTCTAACCTATGGGTATTCTAATGCTTACAACAACAGTGCAGAAAAGAAAGCTAGAAAACAGTACAAAATGACATCACAGAAAAGCTACAACATGTAGCAAAAACAACAACCAGCACACGAGTCACATGCAGAGCGTCATAACAAAGTACAGAAAAGAAAAGTAGAACAACAACCTAACCTAAAGCTAATAGTCGTGTCCTAGCAAACTCATCTAAGTGTGTGTAAGCTGTGTGGTTTTGGTAGATCCTATATAGGATTGTTTAGTTAAAATTATTTGTGTTTTTGTTTGTTGAAAGAGGCTAAAGAAGTTTTGGTTAGAATTCAAATCTTAGTATTTTAGGGTTGATTTTAGGAATATTTTACTTTTTTAATATTTGATTAATCATCACCTTTGTTTCACACCGAGGCCGTGAGGTTTATTTCACCCTCCTTGGGGCTAACTTAATAGCCTCGTAGGCCTGGGTTACCCAGTGATAATTAACTTTGTTTAATTATTTTAATTTGTTATTAAAAGAGAAGAAAAAGGTAGATTAAATATTTTATTAATCATATTCGTTGATTGATTTTAGAAATTATACTAAGGTTTAACATTTATAAGTATCTTATCCTAATGAATTTTTATTTAGAATTTGATCACCTAATTAAATCTACTTCTTTTAAATCTTAAGTTGGTTAAGAGTTCATCATTAAATTAGTTGAATTAGATTTAGGTTTACATTTTAGATTTAGAATTCAATAGTTACAAATGTTAATAATAAATTGATTAACAATTAAATATTTTAATAGGTTTTTAGGAATTAGATTAAAGTTGGTTGGTTGATTATTAGTGAATTAAAGAAAAGCAAAACCTAGGGGAAACGTGTCACTAAGTTTTTATTTTAATGTTTCTATCCTATAGGGAACATGCACCCTAAGTCTATATTTTCTAAGACTCGGTCCTTAGTTTTTGTCCTTAGATGTCACTAGTGTTGTAGGATCAAAAGTGATGTTGTTTTCTAATTCCTAAGACTTCTATACGGATGTCACAAGGTTTTAGGGATCTAGAAAAAAAGTAAAAGCAATCCTAATTATAATTGAAGTTTCTACAAGACCCTAAGGGTGGGATGCGTACAATCAACTAGGCCCCTAAAAGTTTTCTAAGTTTTTAGAAAGCTTACAGCACCGGGGGCTATGACCCGGTGGTTCCGCCTGTAGCGCCCCCACCGGGGGCTATGACCCGGTGGTTCCGCCTGTAGCGCCCCCACCGGAATGAATAGGGGCGACTGATGCTCGGATCCGGTTGTCCTAGCTCTAGCTCTAAGTGCTCCTTATCCATTGCTTTCCAAAAGAGTATCTCGCAACATAAAAGAAAATAGGCATCAGAGCAGTTCTATAAGTAAATGTCAGTGTAAGGAAATGAAGAAAATGCAATAAGAACTAGAACGTACCTTTTGTTACTTGTCGAGTCGTTTGTGCTTTGGGTTCTTCTTAGTTTGTACGTGTGCAGTACCAAGACATAAAAGAAAATGACGGAGAAAGCTAACGAACGAAGTAAAATACAAATAAATGCAATGAAAAGAAAAAGAACGAAAATCCGATATAAAAAGGGGTGTAGGCATTGTTGTTATTGGATACACCTCGTGGCAGTCAAGTGTATCCTAAAGTAACATCAACAATGCCCTTTGTTGTTCCCACAATCCAAATGAGGCACTTGATATTTTTGACACACCTACCCACAACACTCTAAACCAAGCCCAAATCAATTAAGGGAAATAGACTTCTAAAACTGAACTTACAACTAAATTCTCTTTTGTTTTATATTTATCCCGAATTTTTTATATTTTAGAAACTAACACTAATGGGAGAAAATCTAAACGAGTAGGGACTAATCAAAGAAGCTATAAAAAGACACTAAAGACCCACCAATATAAATCTCCCAAAATTTCAAATCTCCCATACTCATTCTTTTAGAAAGAAACGGTAAGAAAATCTAATTCCAATAAGAAAGCATTAGTCATTCTCAAAAGACACTAAGGGATCCTACTACACAAGTTTAATCCACAAAATCATAGACCTCAAAATAACTCGCGAGAACTTCTAAATGAACTACTACATAAAGCTCCCCAAAAGCTATCTACCCAAAACCACTCTTCTTTTCATTTTGTTTTGGCACAAAAACTCAACAAAAAAACTTTACCAAAATCTTCTATTTTGACACAAAATTCTACCCAAAACAACCCACAATCAAGTGCCTCTCCTTTCATTTGGAGTGGGGTAGAAAACATAGAGCTTTCCAACAAGAAAGTTTTATAAAGAAAACTTCTCATTGTAAAGCACCCATAAAACTCGTCGCATAAAACAAATCCAAAGCCACTAATAAATCATTCCAACCAAAGCAAAAAAAATAAGACGTCTTTCAATAAAAAACGACTTTCCAAACTGGTAACACAAAGTGACTCGTAAGAAAATTTCAATAAAAGCAAAGAGAAACATTTCATAAAACTTTCTAAGTATAAAACGACTCATGAAACTCTTTAAAAGAAACTCAAATGTCACAACTAGCGACGACCCATAAAACAACTATAATATTTCACACAAATATGGATGAAAACATGATTCAATTTCATAGGAAGATATTTTAAACTTACTCGAATCATTTATGTGAAATGTAAAGAGACAATATCATGCTCAAAGAGTTTCCAAATACTCATTGCTAATAAATAATAACCAAATACATAGGGTTTAACTAAGATCGTTACAAAAATAAAAAGAAGAAGAGTCTCATTACAACACAAATCTACAAAAGAGCTCATTAGGGAGTTTAACACAAGATAACATGTGGTATTAAACTATTGCATTTTAGACAAACTTGCCAAAGTATAGTCAAAGTGTTTTAAACAATCCTCACAAACCATAATTATTCATGACTCCATGTTGTACTTATAACATTAAAAATAAACTTTCTATTTTGTAAATCATAGGAAATGTTTAGCATCATTACATCTAGCCGGATACAAATTGTACATGAGGTCTAAGATGTGTCATAAGCATTTGCATTAACAGAATATTTTCCTATGCATATGTTGATGAATGTCATTACAAAAGAAAAGTATTGGCATGTCTTTTTATATATTAAGGAATATTCACTCAAGATTTAAAATATGATCTACAACCTGTTGGAAACTCAAAGCCTATGAATCAAGCAAGTTACCACTTCTTTTAATGATATTTCATCAAATAACTAATATGCAATGCTCACATGATTATTTATAAGCAAGCTATCATAAGGGTCCTTGCTTCCAAAGTCACACATTCTCACTAAGCTATCGAACCATGTTACGAACTTTAAACCTGAACATGCTTCTAATAATATGAATTGCTTCGAATGCCAACAAAAGCTTAATAAAAGTTTCAACCCAAGCTCACAAACATCTCTTTTTTTTTTTAAGTATATGATATTGCAAGCCTCTTAACTAACGAGTATATAGAAAAATTGCCTCTAATCTGTTCCAAAAAAAAAAAATATTTTAGAGCATAAACGAGTGAAAGCTTGCATTCAGTTTGCTCCCAAAACAATTTGGAGGCTAAAACCATGAAAATTCTACACTCATTTCGTTTCCAAAGCAATCTAGAAGTCAAAACAGTGAAGAAACTGCATATATCTCATTTCTACAACAGTGTGGAAGCTCAAAACGGCCAAAAATTTGCACTTATCCTCCGTAAAAAATCAGCCAAGAAACCGTATAAAAGATGCAGAGATTCTTATACAAGAGCCATGAATGACTCATCCAAATGTCACAAAGATCTTTATGCGAAAACAACAATAAAACCCACGAAATCTGCACTTATTTCCTTACAAAAACAATGGGAAAAACTTACAAAAATTGTAAGAATCCTAACCAAGAAGCAATGCAAGATCTATTCATATGCGGTGAGAATCCTTATGTAAAAACAGTAAAGCATGCCACCCTTGTTTCAAATTGATTTGCATACTCGAACGGATCACAAAGTACACGAATGACAAGTGCGAGCAAATACACTATGTTGCATATGGGTATAAAAGTGGCCAAATGCTCTTAACGATGTTGCACATGATTTTGCTATAAAAAAAAAGAAGAAAAGACAATGTGGCTCCCCTCATGATTTCACTATGAATCCCATTATTACGACGCTATCACAAGACGGGAAGCACAAACATTAACCAAACTTGTCATATTACTTAAAGACTCAACTCCAACCCAAGTATTAATGCTTCAAGCATATTATCTTTCATATGACAACATGGGTGAGGCATTCCCAATCCGATTTAAACAAGAGTAGGAGGTAACAAAATAATCCATGCTCATGAAAATATTTGGTTTGAAAGCACAAAATCCTTGTTTAACTATGAACTTTATGGGATGATACCAATATAAAAGCTTCTACTTGAGCCCAAAACATCACAAATCTCTTTCAAGGGAATTCCAACAAACATTTGATATGCATATTTTAGAAAAAGAAATAATATAGCTCTTCAAGACTCGCTACCATTCACACCAAAAATTTCTAAGAGATATAGCATGAGTCATATAATAAATTTGTCATTTCAATTGCTCATTCTTTCACATACAAAACCATCTATGACTAGCAACAACGATCTTTATGTTTCTAAAAGCATTGAAGCCTCATTTGATGCTCCAAATCACCATAATAAAATTAAGAAACTAAAAAAAAAAGAACACTTCATCAAACTGATTCCAACGGAAAACACACCATTTCAACCTTACATGGATGAAGGAACATCAGTTGGATAAGGAGGAAAAAAGAGAACAAGGGAAGAAGAGAAAGAATGGAAGGAGGAGGAAGAAGAAATAGAAGAAACAGGGAGGAGAAGAAGGAAGGAATACTCACCTTGCAAGGAAGAGGAGTTCGGCAACTTCTGGCGTCGGGATTGGTCCAGGTAGCATCGGATCGGGCGGCTATCGGGAGCAGGAGAGCCGGAGGAGGGGAGCTCGGCGTCAGCTGGCGTCGGGTTCAGACCTGGCGCACGAATAGGTGGCTGCTGAGTTCGGTCCGACCAGATGAGGAGCGGGAGCAAGTCGTCGGCCTGGCTGGAGCAGAGGAGGCCGGCTTCGGGCTGGGGTCGTGTGAACAGAGGAGGCCGGCGTCGGGCACCTCTCGAAAGGAGCCGAAGCGAGAGGGAGAGAGTTCGGGTTTTCTCCTGGAGCTCGCGTGAAGCGTGAAGAGGCGTGAGAGAGAAATCGGGATTGAGAGAAAGAGCGGGAGGGGGAGAATGCCCGTAGAGAGCGCCTTCGTCTCGGGTAAATCGTATCTGTTGCCGAAAGAGGAAGCCCGCCTCTTTTCCTTCATGCTCTAGCTTCCGAAAAACATCCTAGAACGGCCATGTTCACTGCTCGATGCCTGCTCGAATCGCAGAAAATCCCTGCAAGCCGGGATTTCGGCCGAATCGCAGATCTCGCTCGATCGTAACCGTCGACGCAACTACTAGATTTAGGAAATGAATTCAAACTCATTGGAAAGTCAAACGGATTTTAGTGGAATTAAATTGAGCTGAATTAGATTAAGATTGGCTAAGATTGGGTTAAGCTCGAGTCCGAATTTGACTCGATTCGAGCTGAAATTAAGTGCGACGCAACGAAAGTAAGCTAATCGAATCTAATTGAACACAGTCGAGTCCGATCTGGCCCGGGTCGAGTCGATTCGAGCTCAAATTAGGCTCGACGGGGTTCGATTAAATCGATCAAAGGTGCTCGAGCATGATCGAGTCAAAATCGAGGTCAACACACAATATCTTGAAGCTCCTTTGACTTGTTTCCTGTTTTCGTATCTGGACTGGAAGACTTACCAGTCATTCTTTCTGGCAACTCCTCAGACATATTTATCTGTAACATATAGATAATTCATATAATATATATATTCATGATAATAAGCATGATCATTTGAAAGCATTAAATAAGCCTTGTATGCCAGTATGTTTATTATCTTGAATGTATATATGGATGTGCTATTCAACATTGATTCAACCTATGACTCTGTATACATCATATTAATTAAATATCATCCTACTTCTTTGTCTAAATCCAATTATACTTCCATCTAATTCTAATTTAGACTCTGGTACCAATTTCTATCACCCCAATTTGCCCCCTTAACGGTTAAATTGGAATATAATAGAAGGAAAGAAATCTATTTAGATTCTTCCAAGACTTTAGCATATCAAACTCTACATCATGTAATGTACTTCAAGTACTATCAAATATAATCAAAGTGCATACAAAGCTTTACTAAAACTTTTAAAATTTACTTACATATCCAAAAAGTCTGCACATCTATAATTTAGATCTCTTTTTAGATCATTTGTACACCCAAAACATATGTACACAAAAAAAAAGTCACCCCTTTAATGCCCTACGGGCTCCTTTCCCTTGCCTGCAGTACAATCACTTCCAATGAGCTATGGCCTAATGAAATACACAAGCAATGTATAAGAAATAACAATAATATTGCTAACATTTAATTTAAATTACTGGTCATAAGAAATGAATAATTTCTTTCATCCTACTCATTGTTCAACATCTTTAAGTAGATCATATGATGACTATAAGCTTCTGCACCCTTTCAACTTTTCAATTCAAGGTTGGGTCTAGATTCCCAACTTTTAGAATTGAAGCTGCTCTCTCATTCAAAGTTGGGTCTTACTTCCCAACTTCTAGAACTGAGAGTGTATGCTTACCTCATCAGGCCTTTCATATTTACTTGTGCAGGCTTATCCCCCTTATATGACTTAAATAACTTTATACTCTTTCATTCTCATGTCCATTTTCATAATCATATCAAGAATTCACATATATAAACAAAGTGGAATAAATTGAAATACTGTTTCATAAATAGAACATATATGCATTTGCAATTGAATAAAATTTCATTATTTTCTATGCATCGTTTGGTATCTCACCTCGTCTTCTAGGGAAGTCGGTTAAATTCCTTCTCCTAAAGTACCCCTACCTCCTTTCCTCTTATATATAATCTAAAGTGAAACTTTTTGTCATTCAAATTTACATTCAAATAAAATATAATAGTTTATATAAAAATCTTATAAGTTTACCTCACAGAAGTTTCTTTTCATTCACCCCAAGGTGACCTCTCTGCTCTTAAGCCTCCTTTCTTCACTTCCCCTCCTTACATACAACATTTAGCCACATTTGAATTCAACAACCGTCCCTCTTCCTTACTGTTTTGAATAAAGAACAACATGTGATGGGGACATCAGATTTCGACACGTATACCATCGCCAACGGCGCAGATCGATGGCTACGATCCAGAGCCTCTACTTTTGAGTTTTACAGCTTATGTCATCTATTATTTTCTTAGTTTTCCTAGTTTGCCCCTGAGGGCATTGTTTGACTTATGTAGCCCCGAGGGCGTTTATGTCTTTTCTTTTCTTTTAGTTTGAGCCTCCTTATATGAGGCAATATGCATTGTAATCTTTTAGTTTTGTTGAATGAAAATTTGCTACTTGTTCTCTTTGTGAGTTCCCCCCTCCAAGATCTCTTAGTGAGTTCGCCGGAGAAGACTAGATCTCTTTGTGAGTTCTAGTTTTCATACTATCTAATCTTGTGGAAATTCGAAGTGAAGATAATTAAGGTTAGTAATTTTATGGTCGCTCGAATCCTTAAAATTCCCCTCTCTTCCTTCCCCTTTGCCTTTGCCGCCGCCTAACCTGAACTGCTCAAGCCGCCGGCTACCTTGGCTGCTCCTCCTCCCGCCGGCCAGCCACTCTCCAGGCTTTTGGCTGTCGGCTCATAGCCCTCTCGAGCAGCCAACTTCCTCTTCCCCTCCACCGTCCCTCCACTCGACCATAAGCATTCCAAACCGTGAGCCCCAGCTCATAGAATTTTCTTTTTTTTTTTTTTCGCTGCAGCCCCTTGCCGCCGATTCTCTGAGTGGTCCAACCCGTGGGAATTAAGCATTTAATGCTTGATTAATTGCTGCTTTAATCAGCCATATCAAGCAAAGAAAACCGGCATTGGATTTTCAATTTGAATTTCAAAGTTTGCTTATTACGTACATCCACAAAAGGAAACCTTCCTTTTATTGAGATTTGATTCTTTACTACAGGTTTTTATTTAAAATCTGTTGCTTATTTGTGTGGGCCCCATTTGATTATATAATTAACCTTCTCTCCTCTCCTCCATGTGGCCGGCCCATTGATGGGCTCTTCTCTCCTTCCAATTTGACAATAATAACACCACAAAATCAGCCCAAAACTCTTCCCCTTTCACCGCCCCATTAATACCATTTGAATTAATTTGAATCCATCAAATTAATTCCCTCCCACCTCTATCAAAATAGAAATTCCTGCACCCAAATTTTGGTCTCTCCCTTGGCCGAATTCTCCCAAGCCCGCCAAAGCTCGCGTGCTTCTCCCGGGAATCCCCGAGCCACTTATCCCTTGCTCTTGGGAGCGTATTGCAGCAACCACTTACTCGTATCCTCAAGAATGCATGGGTGAACCCGAGTGGAATTTCGGATTTGAATACCACCACAACGGACGAGTCGACATCCTCCATTCACCTTTCTTCGACGTTGGATTCGACTTCGACGACACCCCCGAAGAGTATTTGGACCGGATCTTACCAACCCTCGTAGACTCCGTAGACGATCATTTCTCCGTCTACACGTGGATCATCGAAAGCCGTCCACCCGCTCCTCCGAACCCGGCCTCCGTCCCGGCGACAAGTCCTCTCAAGATCACTTGTCTACTAGTGGCGTCGCTAAGTCTGCTCACGGTTCTTTTCCGCTAGCCTCCACTTCAAATTGAGTGACGGATCCTAAGGTGAAAGATCTAAACCTTAAATTTGGGGCTTTGTTATTCTTAGCTATTCGCATTACGTGAAGTTTTGATGTTATTTTGAAAAGCCTACTAATCTCTAAATGTGATTTCTTGTTGTTATTTAATCATTCGCTTTATAATTCATGAACTTCACTTGATTAAGCATAAAGTTTTGGTAGCAAGTTATGATTCAATATTTCTACTAATTTTTAAGTGCAATTCTCATTTCATCGCATGATTGATTCACATCAACATGCTTACTTTCAACAACCATCCTTACATGTTTTAGCTTATCCACTGATTTCAGGACACAAAAGCAAACCTTATCCCTCATTTTCACTGATTTTCAGCAAACCACATCAACCTTTATCTCTTATTTCCATTGGTTCAGCACAAAATGATAAAGAACAATCCTTATCTTGATGTCTTAAGCAAAAACAGCACTTCAAACAGCACAACACTAATTTTAGCAAGTAATTTAGCATTTTAACAGACTTCCAGAATTTCAACCATAATGGTAACCATTTCTAATTTTTTTCCTTAATTGTGTTATTTGAAAGTTGCCTTAAACAGCAGCTTACAGCAACCGCCCCGCAAGCAGCAACTCCAGCTCCTTAACTTGGGGCTTGAAAACTTCTGATGTTCGATGTCCAGAGAGGGACGAGTGGGGAAAAGGAAATGTTAACGCCTTAATAGGACAGACTTATCATACTATTAATATTATATTTACATTCCTAACTCCACTATCCCTTCCATTCATTCCCAGCCATACGATCCCATCAGCTTTATGCTTGCTGATTTAAGTGGAATTGCTCGTAACTCCACTAACTCTTCCATTCATTCCCAGCCATAGGATCCCATCTGCTTTACGCATGCTGATTTAAGTGGAATATCTACAGTACAATAAGTAATAAAAATCTATACATTAAAGTTATGCTAATTAGATACTTTAACTAATGCTCAATATTTAAGTTGACTGTTATTTAAATTATACTTAATAACTATACAATTAATTAAATAGTTAGAGTAAGAATTTTACTTCTTTATGTCAACATGTTCGAAGAAACTTGATGACATTTCGATTATCTCCTTCATTAATAATGCCTTCCACCTCAAACATCCACTTTTGAACCACCTTCTTCAAAGATTTAGCTGCTAACAACTCAACTTGTGCAATATCCCAATGCATACAACCAAAACCAAAAGCCAACAAGAATCTTCCTTTATTGTCTCTTACCACTCCACCAACACTTGCTTTATTATTTTTCAACAAAGAAGCATCAATGTTAATTTTAATCCACTCGGGGGGAGGAGGGTGCCAAAAATTGCAAAATAGTTGATGGTGATTAACACCCTAGTTTCCCGAGATAAGTTTATTATAAGTAGAAGAAGCCACAAAGCTGAGAGCTTCTTAAGCAATAAAAACAACACTGTCTTCTCTACCTCCATGCTTCACCTTATTCCTACTTTTCCAAGACAAGTATAGCATTGTAGAATAAACTTTGGCAATAAAAGGATTAGAATCAGCTAACCTTTCTAAAGCCAATATGCATTCTTGATAAGATCTGAAAACCGGAACTTTAATTCCCCATGCATTCAACCAATTTATTACTTGGATCGATCTTAAACAGCTGCTATATGGTCGACATTTTCATTTGCATCACATCCTCTTGGACATAAATTACTGCTCATCAATCTTCTATACATTAGGAAATCAGTTGTTGGAATAGCATTATTGTATAAATGCCATAAAAAGAGCTCCACCTGAGAGTTCAGCTTCAGCTTCCTTGTCCATCTCCAGAAATTGTCATATGGTTCATCTTCATTTTCAATTCCTGAAACCAGAGCAGATAAAGTCTTCACAGAAAATTTATATTTTAGCTCCATTCGGTCATGTAATAAATCTGGACATAAAGGCATAAGAGAGATAATATCCAGATGTTCTTTTCAAAAATGTTGATGCAACCGATTAGTATTCCATATTCCATTGCTAATAAATGCATCCAAAGTAAGTGTGTCATCATCCAATTCCGCAATAAAAGTAGGTCACTTCTCAATATTTTTATAAAAAATCCATACAACTTTAAGCACATTAATAGATGAACCCGAAGAGATTTCCCACCTGATAATTTTGCTAAGAGATTTCCATCCACGTAGAATTATTTTCCATGAAATAGAGTTGCTTCTCTTTGCATCACCATTCCACCAATTGTGTCTATACTTTACAATCAGATTCCTGTTAAGAAGCGACTCTGGCTTTTGAATTATTTTCCAAGCAAGCTTTGCTCTTAACAGACCCATTTTCGAAATTGCTGAGTATAAACCCCGTCATCCTTTCCTCCTTGATTTACATGGCACATTCCAAGCCACATAATGAAGACCATGGTTACCATTCTGTTTATTCCAAATATAATTCCTACACATCTTATCAAATTCCTTCAAGAGACTCAAAGGATCCAAAGTATGTGTAACTAAAAATAATGGAAGAGCAAGAAAAATAGATTTGACCAGCATCATCCTTTCTGCTAAAGAAATGAACCTATTCCCCAAGCATTTAGTTTCTTCAAAGATTTCTCCATCAAATGTTGAAAATCAGATTTCGCCATCCTTCTTAGAGCCATTTTAACTCCCAAATACTCCATCTCTTTAACCATCTTAAAGCCCAATAATTTCAAAATCTTTTTACATTTCCTACTATTGGTTGTTTTGCCAAACAAAATAGAGGGCTTGTTGGAATTTATTACTTGACCCGACCACATGCTATACTCCAAGAGAATTTTCTTCAACTTCTTCACATTTCTTATTTTAGCATCAGAAAATAATAGAATATCATCTGCATACAATAAATGAGAAATACGCTGTGCAGTAGGAGTAATTTTGATTCCAAGCTTCATACCTTTCTGAATGAATGCATTTGAAAGTAGTTGTGAGCACATAATGAATAAAAATGGGGATAAGGGACATCCTTGTCGAAAGCCATTTTTTGCCTCTATCCACTTTGAATTACACCCATTTATCATAATGGAGAACTTTAGATCAACCACACATTCCATCAACAAATTCGAGAATTTACAAGGAAACCCAAGGTATTCTAGCACCTGTTTTAATGTAGACCAACACATACTATAATAAGCTTGCTCTATATAAATCTTGATAGCCAAAATACATTCCTTCCAAAATTGATCTTCCTCTAACAAATGCCACCTGCTCTTCAGAGATAATTTTCGGAATAACCATCAACAGCCTACTTAACAAAACTTTAGCCACTAGTTTGTAAATAGTTTTGCAAAGACTAATAGGCCGATAGTTAGGAGTCAAAGGATTTTGCACATTAGAAATTAGAACAATAAGAGTCTCTTTCCATTCATGACAAAACTTTCCAGAAGAAAAAAATAAATTAATAGCCTTGCAAACATCCTAACCAATAATACTCCAATATGCTTTAATAAAGGAATGAGAGATTGCATCAAACCCTGGAGACTTGTTTCCTCCCAAATTGCTGATAACCTCCATGATTTCGTCTTCCAACATTCTCTTGTCTGCATCATCAATCATCTTAAACAAAAAAGGCCAATTACTCAACTTACACTTTCTACTCCAAATGTCTTGAAAATAATTTAAAAACAGTTATTCAATATCCTTGTGATCTTCAACCAGAAATCCATTACCATCTTTAACTTGATTGATCCAATTTCCTTGTCTTCTCGCATTAGCAAAGTTATGAAAAAATTTTGTATTAGAATCCCCTCTTTAATCCATTTAACTTTAGCTCTTTGCCTCCACCAAGTGTTTAACCGGGCAAGATTCACGTTATGCTTACCAACTTTTGATCTTTAAAGGAACAATTTATCTTCACTTAACCAACCGATCTCAGCTTCCTCCAACTGAAGTTGCAAAATCTCCTTCTTAAGATTCTCCTTTAAGGACATAAAATTCTTTAATTTAGCTTTGCTCCAGAAAAATAAAGCTTTCAAAGTCCTACATTTTAAATTGAGACAATGCATAGCATCCCCACTCGCTATCTTGCTCCAAGATTTAGAAACAATGATAGAAGAAGCATGATAAGAAGCCCAAATATCTTCAAACATAAGAATACCCTTCTTCTTGGTAGGTGATTTGAATATCTTCAACACAGTAGGGCAATAATCCGACGCAACTCTAGCAAAATGTCGTACAACTGCAAGATGAATTTTCTCCATAGCAATAGAGTTCTATAAACATCTATCCAATCTCTCCAAAAATCCATCCACCACCACTTTTATAATTACACCATCTAAATTTAGGACCCACCAACCCTACTTCATGTAAGTCATTATTACTCATAAACACCCTCATCTCCTTAGGACCTTGGGAAAAAACAATTTTTTTCTCCCCTCTTCTCCTCTTGAGACAAAATACAATTGAAATCACCTCCTATCACTGAAGGTATCTTTCTATGAGAGAAAGATTGGAGAGAATCCCACAAAGTCCTTTTATACAAATCCTTGCTATCATAAATAGTAGAAACCATCAACTTTCCCTTATTAATAACATTTAGCTCACCAATCACACATTGAGTTGAAGTTTACAATACTGAAAAAGAAGCCAAATCTGCTATCCAAATGACCATCAGATGGAAAAAGGAAATAATCCCAATATGACCCCATAAATTTATAGAATTCTATTCTATCAATGCTAACAGTTCTTGTCAGCACAATACCTACAAAAAACACATCAAATTCTTTCACAAATTCTTTTAAATAGAGAGAGGCCTCTTTCTTATTAGCCCCTCTACAATTCCAAAAGGCTACGGAACTCATTTATCAATTAAGGGGGATGCACCCCCACCCTTCCCTCTATTCCCAACATATAGATTCGTTCCACGAGGAAGATTTTCGACTGGTCCAAGTGACTTAAGCTCCTTAACCAGCTTAACTTTACATGTTTCCCAATTATCAACAACCATCTTACACATATTCATCTTATCATCTTTATTATTCTGCTCTGAAATGCTCTTGGAAGCATTTACAATATCAGTTTCTTTGTCACCGCTATCAATTAAAGCTTCAAATCTATTAACAGCAATTGGAATATCATCCGAGAAAGAAACCACACCATGCTCCGGCTGAAGATTGGGCTGCAGCATGTCTACAGAAAACCGGTTACACTTTGTTTTAGCATCTTCTTGTATAGCAACATCATCATGTACAGATTCTTTAACAACACATCTCAGTTCTGTTTCTGTCAGCCCATTCTGCTCAATAATCAGATCACCAGCAGCAACGTCATCTACAACACCATCCTTCTGAATAATTTCACCCTCTTCAGTAATCACATTGTCTTCCTTATTGCTGTCCATCACCAACTTAGTAGAGACCACCATATCTTCATTTTCAACATATAAAACTTTATTTGGCTCCACATTAGATGAACTTATAGGAAATTTCTTCCTATACATAATCTGCCCGGGTTTGAAATTTGATCTAGTTGGACCAAATTTCTTACCTCTCTTATAATTCACATGAACCCAAGGTCCATATGTTGAGTCTTTATCAACTTCAGCTTGAAGACCATCCTTATCATTTTTTGACTTGGTTCTGTAACACCATTCACATTTTTTTTGACATCAGTCCTATTGCCGCAAGCACTCCTATCATACCTGATTTTTCTACATTCAAAGAAAAAAAGTAGAGATTTTTTCATACTCAATATTTTGAAAAAACCTTCCCGCTATTCCTTCCTCCCAAACTCCCAAGGGAAGTTTTTGATCCAACTTCACACGAACACAAGCTTTAGCAAATTCTCTTCTCCCCAATTTAAACATATTGCCATCTAACATTAAAGGAGTTCCCACCATAGAAGCAATTCTAACGACATTAACCTCATCCCAACTTTGTAAAGGCAATTGAGACATTCTAATCCATATAGGAGAAGTCAGTCCCTTCAATGATAATGGAGAAAAGTTCAAAGACCATTTGTCAAGTCCAATAATATGACCATTTACATACCATGGGCTTCCCATAAGCATTGATTCTGCAGCTTTTGAAGATTTGAATGAACATAAGAACCATCCAATCCCAAGTGAAGTAAAATGAAATTGACCAAATGAAGCCCATTGTCTTTTTAATTCCCATGCCACAATATGAGAAGAGATTTCTTTACCAAACACCTTAGCTACCAATGCATATTGCAACTTGTTCGAATTGGAAATCTCATTGGGAGCATGCAACTTCAAAGCTACACTTTCATATGTTAATAAAGACTCTTCTTCCTTAAAATTAACCTTTATATAAGGTTTCCTAGACCATGGATTCACACCAACTTTATTAACATCCTTGTTCACAAGTGGTTCATTGAGAATTTTCAACAAAGCAAAACTCTCCCTTCCATTATCTGAAGGTACCTCCACACAAACAAGACTAGCTTCTGTCGCCGCAAGCACTGAACCTTTGTTTTCTTCAACATTTGAACTCTCTTCAGGGACAACATTGAAACTACCGAACCTATTAACACAAATCTTCATATCCGACGACGATGCTTCTAAATCATTGTTCTTCAAGGACAATGATGCCGGAGATTTCAAACAATGTGGTGTTTTAACTTCCGATTCTTGAACTATACCTTTACCTTTACCTTCGACATGAGTATTTTCCTTGATAATAACAACAACATTCTCTCTAATCACCAATGGAGAAGCCTTAGGCAATCTAGATGATAAATCTCCATTAAACGTCATCCTTCCAGCATTCGGCTTGTTCAAACTCTATTTATTTTGAGTCAGTGTACCTCCTTCGGGGTTAATCATCGGAGAAGCACCCACCGATGTCGGTCATCTGCCGCCATCCCTAAAAGTCAGCAGGAAAAGCGGAAACAAATCGGGAAATTTTGAAAAAGGGAACTCTCTCTAGAAACGGGACTCTCTCTCTCTAGAAAATAATATTATTTAGTTTATTTTTAACATATTATTTGGGTATTATATAAAAAAATCACTTTTAACCATTATTTTCACTTCGCAATTTTTTTTTTTTTTTGAGGCTTACGTCTTGAGGTTTTTTTTTGAGGCTTACGTCTTGAGGTTTACACCTTGCATTACAAACAAAAAAACACCTCAATAACTAATTGCGCAATTTTAAACCTTGCTTTTTTGGGTTATTTATCACCTTTAACTTCCAGCTCTTATCATTAATTAAACCATGATTTGAAAAAAAAATCTTCCATAGGTTTGTTTGCTAGAAGAGTATCTTTTGCCCTGGGGTGATAAATGGAAGCTATTTCTCAATAGTTTATCCTATCTTCATCTCGCTTTTGCCATATTATCATGAAGGTGATAAGAGGTTTCAAAATAGGATTTTGGCATTTGAGAGCCTGGCGTAAATGAAAGGGAAGAGATGAATTTGACGCCATAAAAGAATGGTTTTTTAATTCTGTAGCATGTGATATTAACCGATTTACCCAAATATCTTACTAGTCTGCATTGCATAGATAGAGAGCTATCATTTGTCCTCACTGATCTGTATTGCATAGCTAGAGTTATTACTTGGTCATTTAATTACTCCTAGGAACGGAACAGCACCCTATTGGATGTGAATTTGGTGAGCTCATATTTCTCTTGTATTACATGATGTGTTTGGAATCTGAAAATTTGTTATGCCCTTTTATAGTAGCTTTAACAATCTCAACCAACTTCAGCATGAACGCCAAACGTAGTTTGATCTTTCAACAGTCATTGTGTATTAGTATTCGGTCTATGTATTGCACTCTTTAGTTTACTTTTTTTTTCTTAAAAGAGCATTATTGATATTGCTCAGATCTTATGGTATTATTATGCTTAAAGATCAGAATACTACCAAATATTTTACAGCCATTGTAAATACAGGACAAACAATTCTTGGGGAATAGTTGTGCTCAAAAGTAAACTTTTCTTTCCATATGATAACTCTCCCTAAAATAGTGTGAATATGATAATTTTAGTTTCTTAAATATTTATCATCATGTTGAAGCCAACTTTTCCATAGATGTCTCTATCTTTGCTCAAAATATACGGTGAAATGGCCCAACTATTATTATTTTTTCCTTTGATGCTGCCCTCTTCTCTCACTTCTCTCTACGCCTCTTCCTCTCTCGTCTAATATGAAACTCTTAATGACATGAAAGCTAAACTTTTCCAAAATGATTCAACTCATTTTGGGTAAAGTATATAACCTCATATGTATATAAGCTAAGTTTTTCTTCGCTGCAAGTCTTAATCTTCATTCGGATTATGTTGAAATTTCTCAATTTGGTGTATTCCCTTCCTAGAGTCATCTATGATCTCATCTCTTAGTGTAGCATGAAAATGGAATTGATTTTCCTAGAATTCAGTATTTAAACTTTTGGCTTAGATTAGATAGGAGGTCAGCACGTGATCTAGTCAAAATATAAAATATTATTATTTGCGTATATGTGTATTTATACATTAACTATTTATATATTTATCTCAAGTAAAAGAAAAAAAGAAGTAAAAAAGGTAAATGAATGATTTCGAGCTGACAAAAACTGCATTAGTTCAAGCCGCGAACCAATTTCAAGCTAGTCTATCCATGTTCAAGCATATTTCAAGTCAAGATCAGCACAGTGTATGCTCATTTTCCCCAATTATCTATTTTCCAATAATCTCCCAGTCTATGCATTGATACTTATTTGATTTTCATCTGCGATGTTTCTGTCATTATTGATGATTGTTCTTTTTTATGCACATGCTTCAGCAATAATTAGTTATGTTATGAATTCATAATATTTATTATCTTAATGCAGGCTATTGGTAGTGGCGGCTCTCCACCTTAGTGAAAGCCCCTATCAGAGCTACCCGAATGGAGGACTTTCTTCACAGGTCATGTCACCACTGTGGTGGTGCAGCCGTGCTATGAGTCTGTCCCCTTTGTAACATTGACATTGATTACAGAATCCACCGCCATGCCCTAGTTAAACCCTCCTATAAATTCTTCTTGGACCACCTCATCTTGTGAGTAAATGATGAGCGATGTGCTTCTTTACTCGCCAAAATTCTAGCTATAGCCCTTCCAATGCTGCAGACTAACTCGAGGGAAGTAAGTGCAACTGTTGAGGGTTGCGCCTGATGATGTGGAAAGCTCAAGTTTACTGGATGGGAAAGTTGGCCAGTGCCTGCATGGTTGAGTGTATCTTGGATCTGTTTGTCGATTACAAAAGGAAGATGGCTTTGCTCTGCTGGTAACTAGGAATCATTCATGTCCATGATGTTAGTGAGTTCCAGTCTTGTCCTTGCTATTATTTAAGAGTTAATTATACTATTGATTTATGATTTTGTATAGTATGCCATATCATTCCATCATTAATAGAAGAATGCGATCGACAGGACTTGATTATCATAACAACACACAATAATAAAGAAAATAACAACTTACTCCAAATAGATCCAAAAATAACAAAAAAAGTGCAGTATTTACTAATTTGCAAGCAAACAAAGACAAAATACAAGTTGATTCACTGTTCGAGAGGTGAATCGTCTCTCCCACAATTCCTAGTAGCCACTAGGAACCCAAACACATATGCAGAAAACAAAACTTAACATAAACCCTGACCCTCCACAATCTCCCATTTAAACAATCCAAATCCCCTAATAAATGCCCCTTACATCTTTCCCAAAGAGTTTCTCCCAAAAATCTCTTTTCCTATAGGTGATATAGGAGGTCCTGGGCCCCACCTGGGCAGTTGGGTTGCTGCCCACCTAAATAGCTGGGCTGCTAGCAGCCGCATCAATACTCCCTTCCCAAAAAATTATATTGTCAAGGTGGAAAGTGGGAAACTATTTCTGGATCATACTGTAGGGCTCTCATATCGCCTCATACTTTGGTAAATCATTCCACTTGATTAGCACTTCTTTGATCACCTTATTTTCTTAAAGCACCCTTTTTTACCTCTAATAATTCTAATATCATCTCCATATCCTTTGATAGTGTGGGTGGTAGTGTGGGCGAGGGTATATGATTTCCAATGGCTAGTTTTAGTTGCGATACAAGAAATACGGGATAGATGGGTGAGGTCAATGACAACCGTAGGAGATATGCCACTATGCCAATGCACTTCACTACCTCCTAGTGTTTGGGGAGATCTTCTCATTCCTTTGTCGAGCCAAAGTCTTATGTCTGTGAGGTCGGATCTTCAGAAAGCACAAACCATCCATGGTATAGCAGCTTCTGGCTCCTCAAAGAGTAACCAGGATAACTATCCATGTCCTACAACAAGTCTTTTTTGATCTTACTTATCTCCTCATCCTGCTTGTTCTTATTCTTTAAGGCCTCCCAATCCACCAGCATGGGAATAGATAGAGTCATAATCTGAAGGTCTTTACTATGACTAGAGAGAGTGTCTATAGCTTTATTTCCTAACTCGGGCTTGTACTGAATCTAGAAGTCATTCCTAGCCTGAGCTTGTACTGAATCTAGAAGTCATAACCCAACAATTTGAAAAAGCCACCGTTGATGCTCCTCTATCACCATCCTTTGCGCTAATATGAACTTCAAACTCCTCTGGTCAGTCTTGACTATGAAGTGTCACCCCATCAGTTAAGGTCAACACTTATGTATTGCCAACACTATCTCTATTGGCTTCCTTTCATACACTGATTTCAGACTGGCCCAAGCGCTCAATACTTGGTTGAAATAAGCTATGAGTCTTTGACTCTGCATGAGAGTTGCTCCCAACCCATAGCCTGATCCATTAGTCCCCACTACAAATGGTTGGTTGAGATCTTATAGTGCTAACACAGGGATGTGTTTATCATGGCTTTCTTCAACTGCTCAAACACGTGGATGACTTCCCCTTGTCCCCCCCCAATAAAAAAAAATTGAAACTATCTTTCTTCAGTTGCTCTGCTGACGATCATGCTATAGAGTTGTATCCCCTTGCAAACTTTATTTACTACCTTATGAGTCCCAAGAACCCCCTCAACTCCTTCAGGATTTGGGGTAAGGGCCACTCCAAAGATATGCAGCTACTCCTAATTTGGACACAACATGTTCCAAATACTCTACTCTCTATTTTGCAGAAGAATAGTTATTCAAATGGGCAGACAAGTGATGCTCCTTCAATGTCACTAACATGACCCTCAAGAGCTCCACATGCTTTGCCCCAGACCGGCTATACACTAAAATTCCATTGAAGAAAACCAATATAAACTTGCGGAGGTAGGGCTGGAATACCTTGTTCATAAGAGAGTGGAAAGTAGCTAGAGCATTGGTAAGCTCAAAAGGCATCACTAATAACTCTTAGTGGCCTTTATGACTCCTGAAAGTGGTCTTGTGGATGTTAGCGGGCCACATTCGGATCTAACGGTATCCCGATTTTAGATTAATCTTGGAGATCATCTCTGCTCCATTTAACTCATCCAACGACTCATCAATGACTGGTATAAGAAACTTATCCAACATCGTTTTCTTATTCAGAGCCCGATAATCTAAATAAAATATCCAACTACCATTTTTTTCTTCATCAGAAACACAGGACTGGAAAAGGGACTGACATTGAGATGAATGATTTGGGCCTCCAACATCTCCTTGATCAGCCTCTCAATTTCATACTTCTAAATGTATGGGTACCGGTAGGGATGAATACTGATAGGTGCTATCCCCTCCTTTAGGATGATGGCATGCTCTTGCTCCCTTGAGGGAGGTAAGCCTTGAGGAAGCTAGTTCACCTCACTTAATTGTTATAGGAGTGGTTGGACTATCTATGAAATCTCCTCCTCTTTCTCCCTGCTTCCCCCTACCTTAAGGCTCTGGATCTCCATTAAGAATTCCATCCTTGCTCCCTGGATTGACCTCACCATAGTCTTAATAAAAACCTTGGTTTTGGATAGACTAGGATCATCACCTTCCTCCCTCCCACCATGAATTACATAATCATTGCCTTTCAATCCACCTTGGTCTCCCTCAGGGTTTTCCATCACTTCATGCTCAAAATTATATCTCTAACTCCAAGGGAAGCAAATCCTCCCTCACCTGGATCTCATGCAGTGTCACCATCATCCCTGGCAGATGCCTCTACTCTTCTCCACCTTTCCCATTCCCATCATCGCCCCAAAACTAGCAGTGCCAACTAACTTCAGCCCTAATCTGTCCACCACCTAGTTGGAGATGAAATTATGGGTCGCCCCACTGCCAACCAGAACTACCACTGATTCTCCTCCTATCAGCCCCTCATCTTCATGGTGTGATTTGATGTAAATCACACCATTAAGTTCATGGAGAACTTTATCACATCTAGGTGTAAATGCTCATCCTCAAACACTTCCTCCTCTAGAGTCTCCTTCTCCAGAGTCTCCTCCTCCTTATTGCAGGCTGTAAGTACCTGCAACGAACGGTCCTTGTAGCGGTGGCCTGGTGCAAACTTCTCATAACAATGAAAACGCAGTCGCCTAGCTCGCTTCTCTCGAATCTTTGCCTTAGTCAACTGCTTGAAATTTCCCTCAGGCCGTGCTCTCAATCCCCTATCCTTGGGTACTTAAGTATTTGAATGGGCATAGGCTGCACCTTTGTTTCTAAAAAAGTAGTCGTTGTTCGATATGAAGCTCCCGAATTGCTGCGCTTATTGCTTCTCTCAAATGAGTTTTTTTGCACTTTATTAACTGGCATGCTTCGTCAACTGGTCTTGAATCGTGAACTGGTCTACTAGCCGGTCCGGTTCATTCCTAAAATCGGTTTCGCAATGACCCAGTCATAATCGGTTTGAACCGTCGGTTTGAGCAGTTAACCGGCGAACTGGCCGACGAACCGATGCCAGTTTTCCAAAATCGGTTTACTTATTTTATATTAAATAATTAATTTTAAAAACAAGTTAATATATAAATAAATAAATTAATTTAATATACAATACTTAACTCAATAAATTAATTTAAATTATTATTTTAAACATATTAAATTTTATAGAAAATTTTCATTAAATAAGCACTAACTATGCTTTGCCACATTTTTCCATCACTCTAGGTGACTTTTTTATACTCATGTGAATCCAAAAAATAATATAAACATAAAGATATAGAGCCTAGGTGATGTAGGACTAAAACACAATGATGAAGTTCTCATGTTCGCTACAAATACATTATATATTTTTGCAAATATTTATTAATTAAATTTTTATAATGTGAATAATATTTAATTTTTAGTTGATAATATTTAAGATTTTTATATATTTAATTAATCAATTAATTATCTATATAATATAAAAAACATTTATTAATTTTTGAACAATAAATGATATAACATGAATTTATAGGTGAAATTTTATAATGTAATTTTTGTATATAATTTATAGGTTTAATTATATCTATATCTATAACATAAATTAAAAATTATTCATATTAAAGTTTTAGGTAAAGTAATTTGATAATAAAGATCAATTAAATTTAAAGATAAAATATGTTTAAATATAAAATTGTAGGATATATTATTTATGTATGAATATTATTTGTTTTTAAGCCTTACATTTATATTATTTCATAATTATTATATCATTATTATGCTATTTAGATGTCATTTAAATAGTTTTGATATTTACTACGTCATTCAATTCAACCCTGGTTCAACTCCAATTGAATCATTGAATCGTGAACCTCTCCTTATTCATTGTCCAGTTCAATTTTCACAATTTTGAGCTCCATAGCCTCCCCCAAGTCTCATGGCCTTAATAATCGAATAGCGGCCTTGATCTCTGGCTTGAGTCCCTTCATGAAATTCCCTTCCAACACCATCTCAGATAGCCTCCCCATCGGTTATAAATGTACTCAAACCTCTCCCGATAATTTATCGCTATCTCTTCCTGAACCAAAGCAAAGAATTGCTCGTAGCAGTCTCATTCCAAATTGGTTCAGAAACGTTCTAATAAACTATATTTGAACCCCCACCATGATCGGATTGGATCTCTCATGTCTCTCAATTGATACCATGACAAAGCCTTCCCTTTCAAGTATAAAGACGCCGCTATAAGTTTCTCCTCCGTCAGCTATTCATCGCAAAAGTACCTCTTCCGCCCAAAAAATGAGCATCTTCACCTTTCTCACTCTCGGATCCCCTTAGCCCCAACTTCCTCTTGCACTTCTGGCTGCTCTTATGCGGCAATTGTTGTTATCTCTCAATTGTTCTCTCACACCCTCATTTTTTCATAAATATCCTCTTCCTCAAAATCAACCTCTCCTCATTTCTTCCTTCCAATATCTCTTCATGCCATATCCTTCACTCATTTCCTTCATGCTTTCTGGTTCAAGAGGTGGCCTATTTTTCCTGTCGCCCATTCTATCTCTCGATCATCCCCCATTGTGCCGTTCTTGGGGTTTCCCCCACTTCCTTGGTCACACGTCAGCTCTCTCGCCTCCGATGTTGCCGGTTGGATGTGAAGCTCCAATATTTTCTTCATAATGTCCTAGGTTAGAATACCTTCCTTCCATAAGTGAAGTACATTCCACAACTTCAAATTTCTGTTTGCCAACTTTTTCTTATAGTTTCTCTTCCAAAACATCCAATTTTTTTGTCACCATAGGTCCCGAATCGTGCTATGATACCAATTTGATAGGTCTTGATGATCAAAACAACACACAACAATAAAGAAAATAATAACCTACACCAAATAGATCCAAAAATAATATCAAGTGGGCTTTATTTACTAATCTCTAAGAAAAAAAAAAAGACAAGATACAAGTTGATTCACTGTTCGAGAGGTGAATTGTCTCTTCCACAATTCCTAGCAGCTATTAGGCTCCCAAAAACCTAACAAAAACTGTTGCAGAAAACAAAACTCAACATAATACCTAACCCTCCACAATCTCCCCCCTTAAATAGATCAAATCCCTTAATAAATGCCTCTTACATCTTTCCCAAAGAGTTTTCTCCCAAAGCCTCTTTTCCTATAAGTGATAAAGGAGATTCTGAGCCCACCTGGACAGTTCGGGTTGCTGCCCGCCTGGGCTGCTGGTTTGCTAGCAGCTGCATCAGCAATTTGGTGCTATGTAAACCTAAAGAATGCATTGAAGTATGCCTTCCTATTTTATAATTTTTTTTCTTAAACTTGTCTTGATTGCTGTTTACTTCTTATAATCACTTTTGGTGGGAATTTCTGATTTATATTTATTTTACTAATTGTATTAGAAGCTTAATTTGTCAACAATGCTGGACTTTCACACTGCACATTAGGATAAATCATGTGCTTGTTTATCTCATAAAGTTCATTTTAAATTTTCTTTTATTATTTATTAGTTTGAGCCGTTTCATACTGATCCAAATTTGTCCCTGCCCTCCTGCAGCTCACCTTGCCCTATAGTAGGGTACTGTTTACATCTCCATGTTGGCAATAATGATGGTGTGACCTTCATATACATGTCATAGTATATCACCAATGAAGGTGAGTAACGGAAAGGTCACATTTAATGAATATCAAAGCGATTCAACTGTCACTCAAACTTTATCCTATTATAAAACAGATTGCATCAGTTGATTCAGAATGTAGAATTTGTCAAAGAAGAACCGCTCGCACAAAAAACATCTCTATTTAGCAATGAAAGTAACCATTTTCGAGCGCCACACTATATGAAACAGCCCGAATGATTTTCGATCAACAAACAAATTTCACCGATGTGATCAGGACGTCGAATTTACCTAAGGGGACCCCTCACAATTAAATCAGGTGAATAAAATCAAAATTGATGGACTATGGACAGATGTTGCATGACGTCGCACGAAAGTTGTCCTTTAGCTATACAGACTTCGCCATAGCACCAAAATCATCAAGAATACATAGAAATGGTTGTAATATTGCCCAAGTCATCTCACAATGCAAAAAGATAAAATTGGCACTAGTTTCAAGGTGATGCACACAAACCGAGATGCATAAATACTGAGAAATTAGTGAGGGCACCGATCAAGGTTGTGAACCAGAAGAATAAATGATTTCAAGGTTCAATGGTTTGATCGAGTTGAATCGGATGATGTAATAAATATTAAAATTATTTAAATAAGGTCTAAATATTATAATAATATTGTAATAATTATATAATCATATAGTATCGTGACTAAAAAATAAAGATAATTCATGCATAGTATTTTTATAATTTTAAATTTGAATATTTTTCAAATTTTAAATTTGATTGTTTTAAAAAAAGTTGTTTTGTAACTTGTAAGCATGAAAATAATTGTAATATGTAACCATGAAAGAGATTTGTGTGTTTCGACCCTTCACCATTTCGTCGTCGCTACTTGCGAAAGTATAAATTTTAAAATCCCCAAATAAGTACCCATTCACATAGTTCCAACGTGGCATAGAAATTTGCTATGGGACAACAACAACATGGGACTTCTAATGATCACTAGAACTCACTTATGAGCAAAAAAGTACTTATAATGCACACTACAATTCATCTCTATATAGTTGAAGGGAATTTGTAGTGCACACAACTAGCCTACATGGAGAATAAGTGGTTCATATTGAACAAACATCTAATTTATAGGCGACATTAGGGGATTTACAATGAACAACGTAACTCACTGATAAGCAAGTGCATGATCTCTTAGAATCTATTGAACAAACATCCCCTTAGAGCTATGCTGAATGATATGATAACTTGAAGGAGGCAAAATGAACTAAACAACATCTCTCTTATATATAACATTTGAAATCTAACTTGCCTTCAACAAGCACCACCAAACTCATAACATTCGTACAAGCAGATAGAAGACGATATTTTTTAACTTCGAAGTGAAATGTAGCTCGCATTCAAACAATGAACTCTTGCACTATTGTTTAAATTTTAAATATTTTAAAATTCCCCCTTATGCATCAAAATAGAAAATTTTAAATCTAAGTGCATTGCCTAGAGAAGCATGTCTACTTTTTTTGGAGCGTTTATTAGTCTTGGGAAGCAAGCGACAACCACGAGAATAATGCTACCATCTTGAGAAGCGAGTCATTACCTTGAGAAGCATGCAACAACCTACTGATGTGCATTACATTAAAAAGTATGCGGGTATGTTATGCAAATGCATCAAAATATGTGCAAGTGCATTATGTGAACACTTCAAAAACATGCATGTTAATTAAAAAAAAAAATTCCCCGGATGTGTTCTAACAAAAAGCCTAACTTTGCAAGCACAAATGTCTGAGAATGGTGCAGGGTATAAAAGCTCATTAATTTAAAATTATACTTTCAAACAAATCACTCACATGTGCTTCGACTGTCGCATATAACTCCTAATTTTAAGGTTTGAGAATACTACGCTGGTTAAATGTTCATGTCCGATCCTCCTTAAAACGACTGGAGTCGACAAGACTAGAACTAATAAATGAACACAACAACAACAACAACATCATGCATATGTCCCACTATGTGGGGTCTGCTACATGAATCTTTTTTCTCCATTGTGTCCTATTAAGAGTTAAATTCTTATTTAAATTAAAAAAAGTTATTTCTAATATTTTCTAAGTCTTTTTAGGTCTTCCTCTACCTTTCTTAACATAAGTCAATCTGATACATTTACTTTCCTAATCGAGTCATCAAAAGGCTACCATTTTATGTGAACAAATCATCTATGATGACTCTCTCTAATCTTATCTTCCACTGGAGGTACTCCAAACTTTTCACGTATATGCTCATTTTGTATCATATCTTTAAAAGTAAAGCCACTCATCCAGCTGAGCATCCTCATCTCTGCAACACTTAATTTAATATTATGCTTCTCTTTTAATGGCTAACATTCTACACCATAAAGAATTGCAGGTCTCACCACCATCTTATAGAATTTTCTCTTAAGTTTGAGGGGGATCTTTCTATGAGGGGGACTTTTCTATCACACAATGCATTCCTCTACTTCAACCATCCAATTATAATTCTGCTAATAATATACCCATCTATTTCATTATCACTCTAAACAAGGGACCCAAGATATCTAAAACGTATACTCTTATTAATGACTTGATCATTCAAACTCACAAACCCTCCAATATATCTATTATTACTAAAATATATTCCATATATTCAGTTTTTTATCTACTCAAACGAAGCCTTTAGACTCTAAGGTTGACCTCCCTAATTCAAGTTTATCTTCAACTCCCTCTCTAATGCTATCAACATGAAGATTATCACCAGCAAAAAGTATACACTAGGGTATAACCTCTTGCAAATGTCTAGTGAGAACATCCATGACTAAAGCAAAAATATATGGGCTTAAGGCTGATCCTTGATGTAATCTAACAGAAATAGAAAAATACTTGGTCAAACCACCTTGAATATAAGCATTATTAACTTCTTTCTTTTCTAAAATTTTTCATAGCACTTCTTGGAACTTTATCATATGTTTTCTCTAAATCAATAAATATCATATGAATATCCTCCTAATTCTCTCTATGCCTTTTCATCAAATCTCTTAATAAATGTATAATTTCCATAGTAGACCTACCATACATGAATCCAAATTTTTTTAGAAATATCAGTATCATGTCATAATATATGCTCCATAACTCTCTCCCAAAATTTTTAAATATGGCACATTAATTTAATTCTTTTATAATTCACACAGTTTTATGCATCACATTTATTCTTAAAAATAAGAATCAACATACTCATTCTTCACTCATGTGGAATTTTTTTCTTTAAAATAATCTTAAAAGTTTAGTAAGCCAAGAAATTCCTTCTTCTCCTAAGCATTTCCACACCTCTATTGGAATATCATTCGTCCAAAAGCTTTTCCACACTTAATTTTTTTAAAGTCTCTCTAACTTTAGTTTTACTAATAGGCCGACAAAAAATAAAAATCTTTATTTTCATTTAAGATGTTAACTAAAGTCAATCGAAGTTGACAAGGTTCTTTAAATGTCATATTAGATTTTCAAAGGCTCTTTAAATGAAACTTATCATAAAGAAATAAGCTCTCGGTCATTAGCATTCGTACGATAATTCACAAGGTCCGTAGTATAACTCGATCATTAGTTAACAGACAAACATACTTGACAAGGTTCTCAAACAACCAATTATTTATATCCCCGATAATGGTCGTGTTAAAAGTTAATCTCAATCGGCGGGGACTACTTTCTAAACACCTTAAAATTCTCATGCAATATAAACATTTTTCAAATGATTCTTATATTCCCAGATGATAGTCATGTTTGTGGGCTCTGAAAATTCGCACTCCGGCCTCGGCCCCTTTTCTTTTTCTCGTGTTTTCGATCGTCGAGGAGAGTTTTAACGATTAAGTTCTGAAGCAAATTTTCAGAAGGCAGATTGGGTTTTAAATAAGACACTACTGGAGATTTCACCCTCATTTTATGTGGACTTTATAATATGAGTTATGACTTCCTATAAGTGCAAGCCCTTATAGTTAATTACCCCTCCCTATAACGAGATTGAACTTTTGATTAAGGCTAGTCAGTAAACAAATACAAAGTATATGGCGTATAGTAGCAGCATGTTTTAGGTATTTAGAAATATAATATTTTAAATTGAAAATTTACCACCTTGCATTACAGTGGATGGTGAGGGGGGTGGGGGGGTGGGGAGGGGATGATGAGCCTGATCAAGATCCTATGGTTCCGTTATCCTGGGTCATTGTGGTACTTGGTTTTCTTAGTCAGAGGAGGTAGTCGACCCAACATGACAGAAGGATTCTTGTCAATAGCTATGGGTTGCTTCATTTAAGAGTACATTATAGACCTGGGGTGAATATTTGTCTAAAGGGACAAGTGTGGGCTCCGAAAATTCAGGCCTTGACCTCCCCTTCTTTCGGGGGAGTTTTAATGAATTATGTTCCAGGGTAAGTTTTTAGAAGGCAGATTGGATTTGAAATAATACACTACCTAGAGATTTTGTCCTCTTTTTGTGAAGACTTTAGATCTGAGTTCAGGTTTCTTATAAGTGCAAGCCCTAATATTTATTAATCAAAATGATCAAAAGGTCGACTCTTTATAAAAGATCAAAATAGTCCCCAACTATGCTAAATGATTATTTTAGTCCCTCAACTCCTTAAAGATGAATCAAAATAGTCCTATCATCAGACAATTTCGATTCTTTTTAGAAGACTTGAGGGACCAAAATAATCTTTTAATATAGTTGATGATTATTTTGGTCCTTCATAAAGAGTCGAGGGATTATTCTAGTCTTTTTCTAGCATGTTTGAAACTAAGTTGGTTCAATCACAAGCTGATTTCGAGTTGGTTTATATTTGTTCAAGCAAATTTCTAGCCAACATTAGCTTGAAGTCGTCTCATTGTCACCGGTACTCGATCAATATCTTTGTTTGTCTTTGATTCTAGCCACTAGCATTTATAGTCTTTTTTTTATCTGCATTTGCAGTTTTTCTGTCATAATTAATGATTGATTTCTATTTTTTTGCTCATCCTCCTGCAATTATGAAGTTTTTTATGAAATCCTAATATTTCTGGTCTTAATGCAGGCTATAGGTAGTGGTGGCTGTCCAATTGTGCCTTGGTGAAACTCACTCACTTTCATGTTAACCTAATGGAAGTTCTTTCTTTCATAGGCCAAAGTAGCCACTATTTTGATGCAACTTAGCATTGTGCTTGTTCCCTTTGTTGCATTGACATTGATTACAGAATCCACCGCCTTGTGCTAGCTAAACCCCCGTGTAGATTACCCTTTTTTTACCTCATCTTGTGAGAGAATGATTCGCAATTTGCAGTCTTTGCTCACCAAAAGCCTGGCTATAGTTCTTCCAATGTTGCAAATCAACTCAATGGAGGTACTTGCAAATTGAGAAGGCTGTGCTTGATGATGTGGAAAAGCTTTGGTAGGCTTACTGGAAGGGAAATTTGGCTGATGTCTGCTTGGCTGAGTATATCTTGGATCTGTTTGGTCATTGCAAAAGGATGATCATTAAGCCATCAATGCCCATTAAATTGGTAAGCTCACGTCTTCTCTTTGCTATTATTTAAGAGTTAATTATGTTATTTCTTTATGATGTTATACGTTATATCATATGATGGATGCCACTTTATCAGTAAAGCAATTTGCTTCTATGAACATTTAATTTTTTCAGGTGGCTGTTTAAATACTGAACTTTGCACATAACATTAGAACATACAGATTACTATAACACTAATATATTTCATTTATTATTGTCAAAGGATGCAGTGAATTATGCTTACAAATTATGTGGAGTTAGAGAAAATTTATGACACCAGACATGCAATCACCCTTGAGTGAAGTTCGGCAATTCCTATATAGTAGCAGACTTGTAACAAATTAACTTATGTTGATGATGAGATTTGTTGAGACTAAGTTATATGCTTATTAAATAATGCCTAATTGTGCAAACTTGGGATATTCGTGATGGCCATCTGTATTTTCGTTAAGGAATTAATTTAAGAAATAAAAAAAAAGAGGAATATCATCATCTCTAATGGCATGTACCGAACATGAAATGGTTGAGTGGATTATTATTGCTTGAATGTTTACTATGATTGATAGTGTTCCTCAAGTTGCTCTGTTAGAGCTACTCTTTTTTTTTTGAAACGTGCAAAACTATGCATTTAAAAGGAAACAAGTCTAATTACAATTGATAAAAGGGTAACACTCCTTGATTAAATCTATCAAAGAGGTCGGAATGTTACCAAAAGAAAAACTATCAAAAATATAACTTCCATCTAATGCCAAAGTAGCACAAAAATCAGCTACTTTATTACACTCCCTATTAACGTGATGAAAAATGACATTATTGAAATCATTGAGGAAGAAAAGCTCCTTGATCTGCCAATTCTCCAAGTGCCAATCTACCTTCTTCAAAGAATCTTGAATGAATGTAATCACATTGATATTATCACTCTCAATGATAAGTCCTTTACTATCAAGCATCCAACTTTGGATGAATTCCCTTATAGCTATAACCGCCTCCATCTCCAGTTGAGCAACATCCCAATGTACCTTATTCTTACCAAAAGCAAGAAGAAGTCTACCTTTGCAATCTCTAAAAATTCCGCCAATACCAGCCTGATTTGAGCTCAACAATGAGGCATCAACATTAATCTTGATCCAATCTAGCAGTGGAGGGCACCAAGTTCTGTGAAACTCCCATGGGAGATTAGCACCGCAGCTATCTAGATATGGAGAATATTTCAACATGGCTAAAGAAAGAGCATTAGTCGCCACCATAGAACTAGACATAGCAGCCTTCCCATGCTTTACCACATTTCGGTTTTTCCAGTACAAAAAAATTGCAGCACAGTAAATTCTAGCCATACCAGCATTTTAGCGTGAACTTCTTCTCAGCTCCTCTAAACAGCAGTCCAATGATTGAAACACAGGGACATAAAATCCCCATTATCTAATTTTAGAAATAACATCAAGAAATAATTATTTCTACTATTTTTTCATTATTGTATGAGATTGAAATGGGCCTTGTCGTTATGATGTGTTATAGGCTAATAATTTGTTTATTTTAAATTTTAATTTCTATGTTTGTTATAACTGTTACAAAAGTTAGATATTTGGAATTTTGTTTTTAGATGAAGATCTAGGTCTATTAAATTGTTGCAAAAATGTATTGAGATGGTAAGTCTGTTTATGGCTTCAACTTGGTCTTTAGTTCTCATATAATTATAATGAAGTGAGTCAGACTTAAAGCAGTTAACATAGAAGTGTCAAAATTTATTAACTTTTTAGCTAAAAAATTACGAGCTATTATCAACGATGATGATAAGTGGCAAGTCATTTCAATATATTATATTATTCGAGAATTTGCTCTAGAATAATCCAATTAACTGTACAGGGTGTGATAGCCTCAATCTAATGTAGTCAATCATGAAATTAAGATAAGAATAATAGTGGTTTACTTCTGATGTATTCTGATTGCCCAATCTCTTAATTTTAAATTAGTACTTCTGCATAATAAGATCATAAGTTTTTTATAAAAGATTAAAATGATTTACAATGAGTGAAGAGTATAACAAATTTAAAGGCTATGAAACACGAACTCTTCACATGATCCACAAACTAAGTAGGAGCACCTTCTCATATTGGTTATTGGTTATTAAGAAAAAAATCTTCATGGGGTGGCATAAGATAACACCATTCAAACTTTTTGCATCCAAATTCTAATTTAAACTCATTGATTTATGAGGGCTACATTAGTGTAGCTTTCAGTCTAACATAATCTTGAATCATCTTATAAACGACATCAAATTCAATAGTATAGTTATTTATGGCATGTTCCTTGATTGTCATACTCCGCACAAAAGTGAATTTAAATTCTATTGACCACTTGGGAAGCTGGCCTAAATGCTCTAGTTAAACAATAGAACTTTTGGTAGGTGTTCGGTGAAGACTTTCCAAGGTGCACGCAAGGTTTATATAAGAAAATATATATGCAGCCCTTGACAAATCACCGTCAACAAGTGAATTCTTCTCCATGATGAGATATCTTTGTACAGATCCCTTCAAGATCTTGTTGGCATAGTATATTGATTGTTGCTTTTTCCCATTTTCTTCAATCTCTACATAGTTGATTACCTTCGTGCTTATTTTGAGATATAGAAGAAATCATTGTAAGTGCACGAGCTTCATAGAAGATGTGGCAAAGATAAAACTCCTTTAGCTTACTCAAATCTTATCTTATTTTAGAGACCACTCAAAACACTCCCCTCCATTTAACAACTTAAAAAAAAGGGTGAGCACTTTGATGGATGCAGCCTTGTATTACATTTTCGCAATGTTTGTAAAATTTCTTGTTAGTTACTGACAAGTTACCAATGTTTTTTGTTCTTGATAAGATAAATATCAATATACCTTCCAACTTGCAAGTTTTTTAGTGTTTAAAGATGGTTATCATACTATGATAAGTAACCCCATCACTCTAGCTAAAAGTACATGACATAATAATAATACAACCCATTTTTTTTTATGATGAATGTGGCCGTCTCTTGATTAATTGGATCTATTTTAATTTGATTGTATCCAACAAAAGTATGACATACCTAATTTAAGTTACTGAAGTTAATACACATCCACCATTTTTGTTTAACTGTTTACTATAATAATATTTGAGATCTAATCTTAGTGTTATACCTCAAATATAAACATGAACAGTAGTAGCTTTTAGGCTTCTTTTTAATTGGCTTAAATATTTGAGTGGTGACTTATCACATCTTCTACTTGTATGTTGAGTACCTACTTTTTTATCTTGAGTTGGAAGCAGTAAATCTTAGCATTGTAGCATCTTTATTATCTATTATGTAAAATTGGTTGCATTCTGCCTCTAACAATCCACACATTTCCACCAAGACTCTCCTACTAATGAGGTACCATCATGTATAGTCCTTATTAATTATTCTAAATATATAATGAATACTCATACAACTTCCATTTCCTTGATGTTATCCCCTCTTTTGGCTTCTCATTATGAAACATCCTTTTAGATTGACTCGACTAGCTTAGTCAACATGTATGAGATTGTATCAAATCTTTTTTGCTTATAAAAAACATAACTCTTGGTCGAGAATTTGACAACCACATGATATGTCGACCAAACTAGCTCAAATATATTAAAGTTAGGTTGGCCAAAGATAATGTTGTGAAAGGTATGTGCATTAAATATAATGAAGTCTAGCGTGGTAATATATTACCATCATTAAATCTTATCAAAAGAGAAATGATGTTTTTATTAATAAATAAATGTTTAAAAAATAAACTTAAGGCATTAATGAAATTTCTATCAATGTTGTAGTTGGCAATCAACGCAGTAGCTATAATATCATGATTAGTAGGGTTCTTTATAGTTGATCAATCCTCATAAAAAATGTGATTATGACATCTAAAAATTATATTTAGGTGATCAACACCCCTCCCAATATTTATAATTTGAGGCTAGATCACCGTGATGTTGTGGGCTACGAAAATTCGTGCCCCGACCTCCCATTCTTTCGTGGGAGTTTTAACGGATTAGCTATCAGGGTAGATTTTCAAAAGGTAGATTAGGTTTGTAGATATGACACTACCTAAATATTTTGCTCTCATTTTGTGAGGATTTTATGATTTGAGTTCTGATTTCTATAGGCGCAAGCTCATATAGTTAATTACTACTCTTAATAGCGAGAGAGAACTTTTGATTAAGGCTAGTCGTCAGTTAGATATATAGAGATACATAGTATGTGGTGTATAGTAGTAGCATGTGTTTATGTATTTGAAAATTTACAAAAACAACAACAATAACATCAAGCATTTCTCCCACTACTTGGGTTTAGATATTTGAAAATTTGATATTTAAAATTTGAAAATTCACAATCTCGTACTTAAAGAGGATGGTAGAGGGATGGATGATGAACCCGATCATGATCCCATGGTTTCGTCATCCCAGGCCATCGTGGTCCTTGGTCTACTTAGTCAGAGGAGGTAGTCTCACCCAACCTGATAGAAGGATCTTTGTCGGCAGCCATAGATTACTTCATCCAAGTGTACCTTGTAGACCTATGAAGAATATTTGTCTAAGAGGATATATTTTAATCTACATTAGCTAACAAAGGGCTTTATGCTTTATTGATCATTTCCTATTGATTCATATATTAAGGATTTAATACCATTGGGGAGCATACGGGCTCTAGCCATGACAATAACTTAGTTGTTCCATTTGGAGGTGAATCACCTAGTTCGGAGGGCCCGGTCTAACCGTTTACCTACGGTGCCATTTGACATAAATATTGTCAGTTATAGGATGCATGCCACGTCCTTGTTGGGAAGAGATTATTTGAGAATAAATCTTAGTGACATTTTCTACTAAACATTGGCTCTTTGTGATCTAAATTAATTTTGATTTTGTCCACCTTGACAAATTATTGCGGAGGGTGGATGAGTTTTGCTTTAAGAATTTTGATAATTACTTTTAATTTTAAATATTTTGAATTTTGGGGTAATTCTTGGTATTTTAAATTTTAAATTTTGTGGGCTTTTGGGTGATATTTTCAATATTTAGAATTGACCATTCAGGTTGAGATCTACATTCAACATGGCTATCATCGAGGTGTTAATGAGCAATTTTATTTTTTCTATTGAACCTTGTCGACTCTGCCAATTTGCCGACAGAGGATTGAGTTCTTTATCGACTTTATGCTTTTATTAGTGAGCTTTCATTATTTATGTCTTAAAGGCCTAATATTAACGTAATGAAACAAATATCTTGATAGCTCGAGTCATGTTAACTCATATCTACTCACATAAAAGGATCAGGCTCAAATTTAAATTTATCATTTGACCCATACAATATCCCCAGACGTCACATGTGTACCCTTAATATGTTCGTTGGAGCCTTTGTTTAAAATTGCGCAACAAGAGGCGCGCCTCTGCGCAATTTTCCCCAAAAACGCCTCGAGGCTTACGCAATTTTCATCTTTGTAGAGGCGTACGCCTCACTGGGCTTGAGGCGCGCCTTAATTGCGCAATTATGGGTGAGGCGTACGCCTCACAAAACTGGTCCCACCTGCTTAAAATGAACCATTTCCTTCCCTTCAACCCGTTTGGCTCCAGGTTTTCCCAAAAATTCCCTTCCTGCAGCCTCTGTTCACGAAACAGACGGGATCTCGCACGCTCGGCCTCCCTTCCCGCCGCCTCTCCCGCCAGCGTCTCCTCTCTCCGGCGATCTTGAAGTGTCCGTCCGCCCTCTAGGAGAAGTCCACAATCGATTTTAGGAATTTTTTTTAGTTTATGGTTAGATTTTCAAGTGAAAGAAAATCTAGGATTTTTGATTTTTTGATTTTTTTTTGTGTTTTTGGATTTTGCATTAGGAAACATGGTTGGTTAAAGGCAAGGAAAAGGCGAATACGTCATTGCGGCGTGAACCATCTTGGAAATATAGTGTGCAAGTTGACGTAGGAGGCGGCGAGAAGACGTATGTATTTAAAATGCAATTTTTGTGAGAAAGTGGTGAAGGGAGGAGTAACCCGCATTAAGGAACACTTATCATGCTCTAATAAGAATGTAGCACCGTGTGCAAAAGTGCCTTACAAGGTGAATGATGAAATAATTGCTTACATGAAGAAAAGTACCACGGCAAAACACTTACAACAAGAGCAATTTAATGAAAGGGTCGAACATGGTGTTTATTTCGGGAGCGAGAGTGGAAAGGGATCTTCCTCCACTATACATAATAGAGGTTCACGGGGTCCTATGGATCAATATATGACTAATCCAGGAGAGGATAGAGGACAAGCAGAGATGATGCCTACGGCTGGTACCAGAGAGGGTCGACAACAGGTTTGCATGGATATTGACAATTTTTTTTTTGAGAATGCCATACCATTTAATGTTGCGACATCGCCTGCCTACTTCAATATGCTGCGGTCTGTAGGGTTGTATGGGAGAGGGTTGAAGGCACCATCCATGTTCGAGTTGTAAACATAGATTTTGAAGGAGCTGCAGAACAGAGAGCGGAGCATTGATGAGATTAAACGGACATGGATTAAGACTGGTGTTATCATTATGTCAGATGGATGGTCTGACATGAAAAGCAGGAGCTTGATTAACATCCTTGTCAATAATTCCTACGGCACGGTATTTTTACGATCAGTTGAAGCTTCAGATGAGGTTAAAAATGCTTCATTTATTTTCAATTTACTAGATGGATTTATTGAGGAGATTGGGGAGCAATTGGTTGTGCAAGTGTTGACTGACAATGCTAGTGCATACAAAGCAGCTGGTTATATGTTGATGGAGAAGAGGACACACCTATATTGGACCCCTTGCACAGCACATTGTATCGATCTCATTTTGGAGGAACTTGGTAACTTACCTCAGCACAAGAGTGCTCTTTCTAGGGCGAAGAAGATCACAAAGTTCATCTACAACCACTCATGGGTCTTAGCCTTGATGAGAAAGTTTTCAAAGAAGGAAATCATTCGCCTGAACCATAGTATGTTCTTACATTTGTGCACTGCAAATCATTATCAATTTCCTAATGTAATGTTCTTATAATTTGTGCACTACAATTACAGTTTTGCCACACATCTTATTTGACACTACAGAAGCCTGTTGGATGTGAGACAATCTCTGGAAGCAATGTTTACATCAACAGAATGGCTTAACTCTGCGTGGGGAAGAAAAGTGCGGGGAAGGAATAAGGAAAATAATTCTAAATGATAATTTGGTCAACTGTGACCTATGCCATAATGAGCACGAAGACCCTTAGTGCAAGTTCTACATTTATGGATGCCGAGAAGAATCAGCCATGAGTTTATTTTATAATGTTATGGATAGGCCAAAGAGTTGATTGCACACAATTTGGGAGGAGAAGGAGCAAGTTATAGAGAGATTTGAGATATCATTTGATGCTCGGTGGGAGTGTAGTTACACCGTCATCACATGTAGCAAGCATATTATCTCAATCCTCAATTTCAATATCAGAGAGGAAATCTCAAACCCAGAGGGAAGCTTGGTCTGTATCATTGCATGGAACGACTAATACCGAAACAGACAGATAGGGAGTTGCAAGATTAAACTTGTTCTATTTTCGGAATAAAGAGGGTTTTTTTGGTCTGCATGCAGCAAAATCAATGGATTGACAAACGATCTCTAGGTATAGTTATTTTGGTAAATGCAAGAACACTTTATTAAACTCTAATTATCATTTTTCTTCTTGAAAACAGTTGAATTGTGGATCCAATTTGGTGATTCCACCCCTGAGTTACAGAGTTTGCTGTAAGAGTTTTTGCCTCACTTGTTCTTCTTCTAGTGTGAAGCGAAACTGGAGTTCAAATAGTCAAGTGCAATAAAGAGAAGAAATCGGTATCAACACTCAGAATGAACTCTCCTTGTATAATTATGACAAACAAGAGGTTAAGAGATAGGAGGTTGAGGAATAAGGGTTTGAAGGATGATGAGGACCCATTGGTGTGTGATGATGTTATCATCTGATAATGAGTGATTTATAGATGATGATGATAGATTGTCATTATCAGACTTACAGCTAGAGGATTAAGTTGTATGTCTTGAGGGGCGAAGCAGATCAAGTGGGCACATCACTAGTACCACACCACACACATCCACTAGCTCTCTGCAGCACAACAATCAAGATAATGTTATTCCACTTCTTATATGGTATTGAATTAATTTATATCAAATTAAGCAATTAACATGATAATGAACTACATGATCATTCTTACTGAACAGGGAAGAGAATAGTGAGTCATATTGAAGATTGATGATGATATGACATTGTAGATATAATTAGAGAAGAGGATTCCCTTTGAAGACTCATTTAGTGTGGATATGATTGATTTTATATGTTCCTTTACTTTTGGAGTTCTTATAGACTATAATTTTGTGATTTTGTTTTTGAACAGTCTTTATTGCATCTCTTTTATTTTCACTAATTCTATTTCATTTAGATGTTTTTATTGTATGATAGAATCTAGCTTTTATTTACCTGCTAAAACCCTTAAATTTTCATTTACGCAATTATGCGTCCGTGAGGCTTACGCCTCACACCGCCTCGAGGCTTACGCCTCGCCTCACAGACGTAAACCGCCTCGAGGCTTAATTATGCAATTTTAAACCTTGGTTGGAGCCCATATGGGTGTATATTCTTACATGTATATGGGTTAATGTACTTGCGTGTGTACTTTAATTTTTATATGTATACATGTTGTAGTGCACGTGTGAGAGCGTTTTAAAATATTTGGTGTCGATCAGCTGTACGAATGATCAACATCTAGGTGTGCACAATGCAATGTGTAAAGTCCCGTAAATGCCTTCTATCTGCTTGTATGAATGTCGCAGATTTGGTGGCTTGGCGTTGTACTATGGGCTGCCCGCTGATTTATAAAGGTGGACTGTCATGCACTAAATAGTCTCCTACATTTGCTTATAAGTGTTTGCAATGGATGAAGATCTTATATATGTAATTATTCATGGATGGCATGCTATTGAATAATTACAACTTATCCGCTCATAAGACCTTCATGATATTGATAGCGTATCTGCTATTACTGCTTACAAGTGAATTAGTGTATTCATTTGCGAGCTAATTGACTGTTGAGCGTAGGGAAATTACTGCACTCATTACATGTTAATTATTGTTGCTCACAAGCAGGCTAATGTACTCATCTACGAATTATTTGATGTTGACTGTAGAACATTATTGTATTCATTTCATATCTTTAATGCATCGTTCATGAGCATATCATTGTATACCTTTTGCTACCACTCATGAATATTTTGTTAGGTGCATTGTTGTTTGATATGCTTACAAAATTGATGTAAATGTCACACCTTAATCGTCATTATTCATGTATTATTTATAGCGCATATATTTATGCGTTTACTTGCTACTATGTTACATATCCTTCTTGATTCTTGTTGATGTTGCTTGCAAGAAAATAATGATTGAATTCTTATTTATCATAAGTTCTATGTTCGTTCATTTGCATTTGCCTGATATTGTTTGTAACTTAATTATGATTGTAGATTTGTTCATTATGAATCTTCTGTTTATTCATTGATTGATATTTTTTTATTTGGATAATCATGATTATGGCTTAGCATTTGCATTTTAATCTTCAGGTGTATTTTTCAAATCAATGTTCAGTTTCTTGTAGCTCATGTTCAGTTCAAGTCCAGGTTCAATTATAGTCCTCTGTAGTTCTTTTAGGTTCAAATTATGCTCAAATTTGTTTACTGCTCTTAATCAAGTTCAAATCAAGTCCCCTATTCAATCCAAATTTTGGCAGCCTCCGGACTTCTCCCCCATTTAGGGGAAATTTGAAAATCATAGCCTTCCCCACCATGCTATGTGAACACTTCAGGTAGGCGTCGGGTGATACTGCGATCACATTTCTATAATCTCTGCCTTGCTACGAGAGCATTTTAGGGTCTCTGAGGTACCTGTTTGAAAGCACATAATTTTCTTTCCCCCACCATGCTATGAGAGCGCTCAAGGGTATTTAATTTTTTCCTCATTACGCCATTAGAGTGATTCGAGGCCTACCCACCTTTTCATAAGCGTCACACCAAATTCTCTCCCACCGTGCTGTTATAGCGTGTATAGGGGGTCCTCCGACTCCCCACAAACACTGAGAGCAGGATTTTTAAGTTTAGGGAGTTATACATATGCAACAAGGTTGAGGTGGTGATGAATATGTACACAAAAGATTTCTCCTCATCTTCATCTTATTAAGGTCCTTGAAATTGATACAGATACAGATCTGACTGTTCTTCTTTTTGACAGGGATGATATTAGCGATCCAATCAGTATATGTTTTCTTCATGAATGAGGCCCACTTCTATGAGCTTCTTTGTTTATACAATCATCTGTTCTTCGATCTACAATCTCATTCTCCTTGGAGCTTATTTGACACGCATTGCATCTGGCTTAATGGCCAATCTATAAATTGCTATATCAGTGGATAAGCCGGGCATCTTAGTGTATGTCAAGACAAAGCAATCCCTGAATTCATAGAGAAGTTTTTTTATTTCCTCCACTTATTTTTCTGGAAGAAGGGTACTGATGAAGGTTGGGCGATGATCTTCCTCAATCCCCAAGTTAACTTTTTTTAGCTCTTTCATAGTAGCTGCCTGTCCACCATCATCAAGCTCATATGGTATAGATTTGGCTTATACAGGAAGATCATCGTAAGTATCAACTTCATAGATCTCATCATCGCCATTATCATCGGATTCAGCTTCCTCGCATGTAATTGCTTGGCAAATATACTTTCGGGGGTATTTATGCAAAATAAACCCAATACCTCTTCTTGCAAGAACACCTTTCCTTCGTAACGAATAAGAATTTCTTCGGTACCAGATGCTTAGGTGGAGACGAGCTTGTCTTCTGGTGGTACTGATAGTAGCTCATCGTAATATTCTTCAAATATTTTAAGATAATACTAGGCATTCTTATAGGCATTATCTCTCCAAAATTAGCAAGCCTGATAAATCAGTCATGATTTTATTCTTCACATTTTCTAGATTTGAATAGTAGGCTTCCTGGCCCAGTCTCTTTACTAAGAGGAGACAAAAAGTGTTTTGAGCTATTGAATATTATGCACATCTCAAGGGAAGATTTCTTTGAAGTGTGATGGGGGAATATGTGTGACTACGAATCTATTCTCTAAAATTGATAGATTATCTATTCTTATTAAAAATACACTGCACCTTGCTCATGTAGGTAGACTCGTAGTCATAATCAGAATCTGTATATTCTGCCTTTTTTTTTTCTTTTGACCATTGACTGGCATATCTTCTTGGATTTGGCAGGGGCAACATCATCTTCATTTGTTTCACTCCCTAGGTGAGGCACAACTTTTCTTTGTTTAGAAGTGATTGCTATTTTGGGAAGAGTCAGCGTTGCCTTTTTTCTCTCGACTTGTTTATTTTCACCTTCTTATTTGGATAACTTTGCAACTTTTGGATTTGATGTCTTAACCTCAAGAGAACTCGATAGCTTCAACTCTTTTGGAATGAACTCGATAGCTTCAACTCTATAAAGGGCTGGATGTCGTTAGAGATCCTGAACTCTTCTCTATCCCTGAGGTACTTCATGCATTGGTTCAGGGTTGACATGACAATGTCGTATTCATACAACCAGGGGTATCCTAATAGCACCTTGACTAAGGTATCCACATCAATTACATGGAACTTGACTTTATATGAAGTTACCCAAATACAAGGGAAAGTATAAATGATCCCGCAGTCTTCTACCCCTTTTCGTTGAAGTATTCACCATCAACTTATCTTGTTGAGGTGCTGCATGTCGATGCACATTGATCTCATTGCTTTAATACTTATGAGATTTATGGAGGACCTATGGTCGATCAGGATTCAACTAATCATAATGATGTCGCTCTCTACAGTAATGTACAGAGGGTGGTTATGATCTATTATTCCGAGCATCATTCATCTTCGGCGAAGGTGATAATTAATTCAATACAGGCTTGTAGGACCCCAATCATGTTATGCTCAACAAAATATGTCTCATATCTTTTGGGGTCTTTAATAGCCTGAGTCAAAGTCTCCCGAAGATCTCTAAATATTACAAGAGTGTCATATATGCTGAGTTGTGTCAGAATTTTCCTTAGATTAGATAATATATTATAATCTATCCCTTTAACTAAATTATTCTTCTTCTTAGGATCTTTAGGGATAATTTATTCATTGACAACTATCTCATTCCCCTTGTCTTTATTGGAGACCGCGAAGGTGGTAGCACATTGCCACTCTTTAGCTGCACTTAGATTATCTCATCTAGCTCAGACTCATTTAACGAAGAAACTTCCTCAGAGTCGACCATCATAGCATCTAGAGACTCTTTTTCGGATTCATAATCACCCTCCAGTCTCACATGCTCCATTTGCGACGCTATATTATGTTTCGACTCATCTTTATTTAAGAAGTACAAATCTTCTTCAGATTTGTAGTCCATTGATGATACTAATAGATAAGTTTCCAAAGCTACTTCTTCTGCATACTGTTCTTTTATCAATGTCAATAGTGTCACCAAAATGACTAGGCAAGTTTTCACATGGAGCGAATCTTCAGCGGCTTCTTCATCTTCAACCACCTTAAGCTTTGACATTAAGTTAGCAAGCTTGATGGGATGCCTCACGGTCTGGTAATATTCATCCAAACTATCAATGACCCTTTGAGTTTCTATTTTTTTTTTCTTGGGTTTTTTTCAATTTGGTTTTCCTTTTGGAAGACTTCACTTTTCTAGGCTTCGTGGAGTCAGCTTGGTTAGGGTACTGTTTAGAAGTAGATGCAACTGCAACAGAAAATTCCTTCAAATCTTGCACCGGCTCAGTAGGAGATTTTCACTTAACACCTGAAACTTCTTCAAGTTGCTTCAACATTTTCATAGTCTTCTTAGAAACTGTAGTCTTCCACTACTCTTGGTCTGGTTTTTTTTCATTTCTTCTTTCTTTAACCGGGGGTACGGAAGAGGATGTAACCACCCGAGTTAATTCTCTTCTCGGGTGAGCTAACAAATTGTTTGACAATGTGAGTTCTCCTCTTCGATCTTTTCTTTCTAGAGAATCCTTGAAGATGCAACAATCTTCAATATGATAGCTTATTATCCGATGTTAGGAGCAATAATTTGGATCACCAGTATATTTTGACTCATCGGGCCTCTTTCACTCCGGTAGTTATAGGACTACTTTCAATGCTTGTAAAAACAATTTGGCGTCACTCTCCCTCTTAAATGAATATTATTTATTCATATTTTCCTTGAGGGATGGAAACATTCGATCACCTGTTCCTGTTGTTTACCTCAGGCATTCTCCTCTACCCTAAAACATTCATGGCTTATCATTCCCACCGAGTACTAGCTTTAGTTTGGGATTAAGGTTGAAGGCATGATTTGGCTTATCTTCGTACTACATCAGTTGCTTTTCTTTGCCTACATTATAAGCCACATGTTTTCCCTTATTTGTCCTAAGAGAGGATGTGGAGTAGATTTCATCATTCCAAGCATTTGAGGTTTTAGCCTTCTTAGGCTTATCAGAGTGGCCTTCTCTAATATTGATAAGTTCAAATTTTTTAACTACACTACTGTGTTCAGCAGGTCTTGAAATATAGTGATGGTGGTCATGCATATGAATGGTTGCATCTTATCACTGATTTTTCCCATTAACAATTGCATGATATGTTCTTCTTCCAATTGTTGTTCATATTTTATACTTAAATTGTGCCAGCGAGTAATATATTTGTTCACTAACTCATTCCTTTTTCTCTTATCCAAGGAGAGGTCAGCAATGGTTATCTTCTCGGTCGTGCTGGCAAACCTCTTCACGAATATCGCTTCTAACTCCACGAACGTCTTCACAGAGTCATTTGCAATATAGTGTACCATTCAAAATCAACCGCTGTTAAACTACTGATGAATTATTGGAAGAGTATAGCGTTATTGCCTCATGTATTCCCACTTGTGGCTTTGAATTGTGACAAGTGTTGTTTGGGGTTATTATTTCTTTTGAAGGTATTAAACTTCAGGATAGATTACCCTTTCAGATATGTCACTTGGTCGTAATCCATGGGATATAGACAACCTTTGCCTATCAATCTCTCCACCTGATCAACATATATAATAACCTTGATATTCTTAGTAATTATTCCCTTCAACTGTGTAATTATCACTAGCTCGGAGGTGCTTGCTATATTCTATGGGGTAGATTGGCAGATGATGTTATGATTCTCGTGACCACCTTCAGGGGTGCCTCACACTCCTTAGACTTGAGTCACTTGAAGATTTGGAGGATCAGCGAGAGGAGTAGGTGTAGGTAGCAGTTCTTTGCACATCTGCATCATCTCTGCAATTTGGGCCATCATCTCAGTAATCTTATCATTTAACTAAGAGATTTTTTTATTCTTAGCCCTTATTTTCTATCTCATATATCTTTGCATGTTTGCAACAATAACATTTTCAGCATCGAGGGGATTCCCCTGAAGCTCTTCTTCTTTGCCTTCTGAGGAGTGGCCACCTCTGTCAGTGATCGACCCAGTCTCTTGATGGCGCCAGTGTATTTTCCTAGGAGGCAGCCGCTAATTGTTGCCATCTTCACCAACATCATAATAGGCCTCATCGTCGACATTCGCATGCCTCACCGTGTAGACCACTTCAACTTCCATGGTGTCTTCTTCTATTTCTTCCTCTTCCTAGACTCGAATCTCCGAGTGGCGGCTCCACTAGATTTCTTGATCTTGATTTGGTAGGAAGATTTCTTCGACATGTGGACTGCGGTCGATGTTGGCCACCTTCTTGGATGGGTTCTGTGAATGATGGGATCCCTTGGAAGATTCCTAGGGTGTTTACCATTGCGAAGGTTGTCATCGTGGGCCTTCTTTTGGACCCACTTCTAATGTTGTGGGCGGATCTCCGGGAAGCTGCACCGGATGTCATGCCGAGGTTTATTGTAATTTCTTTTTCTTTCTCTTCTTGTGAGGCTTCGGCCTCCAGACTTCCTATTTCGCCCGAACCTTTCGATAATGGATCACTGAACCCGTGGTTTGGGTGTCATGGCCTCTCCGATTGGGTGACATTTTGAATATTTAGAGTTGATCCCTCCAGTTGAGATCTATGTTCAACATATCCATCATCATGATGTTAATGGGCATTTTTATTTTTTTGTTGAACCTTGTCGACAATGCCAACTTGTCGACAGAGGATCGGGTTCTTTATTGGCTTAAGCTTTTATTAGTGAGCTTTAATTGTTTATATGCTTTGAGGGCTTAATATGAATATAGTAAAACAAATATCTCGGTCGATGTTGCGACTGTATATTTGTCCATTGGTTCAAGTCGTGTCGACTCCCGTCCTATCAAGGAGAATGATCAGACTTGAATTTAAGTTCATTTCTTGACCCGCGCAGTATCCTCAGACATCTCGTGTGTAAATACAACACGCTCACTAGGGCTCATGAGGGTATTTAAGGGATATTTTTATAATTATATGATGAACCTTATTAACTTTGTCTAATTGTTGACAGAGGATCAGGTTCGTTATTGACTTTGTCTTTATTTAGTGCATTTTTTTATTATATACCTTGAAGGCCTAATATAAACCCATAAAATAAATGTCTCGGTCAACACTACGACTGTACATTTGTTTGATAGCTCGAGTGATGTCAACTCCTATCTACTTGGATAGAATGATCAGGCTCAAACTTAAAATTCTATTATTTGACCCACGTAGCATCCTTAGACGCCATGTTTGTACAATTAACACGCTTGTTGAGGCTCATACGAGTGTATATTCTTACATGTAAATGTGTTAATGTACTTACATGTGTACTTTTATTTTTGCATGTATATATGATGCAGTGCACGTGTGAGGGTATTTTAAAATATTTGGCGCCGATCAATTATACGAATGATCAACATCTAGGTCTGCGCAACGCCTTATGTAGAGGCCTGTAAATACCTTTTATCTGCTTGTATGAATGTTGCGAATCTAGTGGCGTTGCGTCATATTACGGGTTTCCTGTTGCTTTATATAGGTGGACTGTCATGCACTAACTTATCTCATACATTGGCTTGTTAGTTTTTGCTATGGATAAAGGTCTTCTATATTTATTCATGGATGAAACTTTGTATACGTGATAGGTCTCTTATAACGGGCCTTCTATAAGAACCCGTAGGTATTTGTGCTTTACTACGTATTATTTTCCCCAGCTTGTAGGGGGCCAATGCATTTGACTAATATTGAATGGTTGCTGACTGTGGGATGATTTAACATCCAATGCATGTTATTTATCGTTGCCTGCAATTGGATTATTGTGCATGTAATAATTCTTCTGTTCATCAGCTGTAGATACTTGCATTCGCTGCATGTCAATTGCCTTCAACTATAGTGACTTTATGCATTTACTTGTAAGTGCCCTGTTGTTGGTCTCTTTGTTCGCAGATGTTTCATTACTTCTATGACATGTCTGTTGTTGCTTATTGCAAAAGCCACTATATCTTTTAGTATGATTGTATAGAGTGTTATTATATTCACTACACCTCAGTCTTGTATTAGTAAAAGACTGGTATATTTTCCTGCATGCTACCTTTGGCTGTTAGTTGAGCTGCATTCGTCATAAATTTATCCTTTTGTGTTGATGGGCGAGTGGCTCTGTTGACTGCGTATCCGCTGTTGTTGCTTACAAGTGAATTAGTGCATTCATTTGCGAGCTAATTGACCGCCGAGCTTAGGGAAAGTATTGCACTCATTACATGATAATTGTTGTCGCTCGCAAGCGGGATAATGCAGTCATCTACGAATTATTTGATGTTGACTGCAGTACATTGTTGTATTCATTTCATATCCTCCATGTGTCATTCATGAGCATATCATTGCATACCTTTTGCTACCACTGTTGAATATTCTGTTAGGCGCAATTTTTATTTGATATGCTTAATTACAAGATTGATGTATAAATGCCACATAATTATTCATATATAATTTATAACACAAATATTTATGTGTTTACTTGCAACTAGGTAACATATCCTTTTTGATTCTTGCTGATGATTGCTTGCAAGCAAATCATGATTGATTTTTTGTTCACCATAAGTCTTATGTTCATTCATTCGCATTTCCCTAATATTATTTGCAAGTTAATTATGCTTGTTGATTTGTCCACTGCAAGTGTCACCTAGGGTTCCCTCCCACCGTGCTACGAGAGCATGTATATGGGGTCCTGTGGCTCCTCGCAAATGCTAAGAGCAACATTTTTAAGTTGAAGGAGTTATACCTGCGCGATGAGGTGATCAACGAGGTTGAGGCGGTGATGAAGATGTTCACAAAAGATTTCCCCTCTTCTCTTTTTTTAGCCTCATTTTCTCTTTTTTTTTAAATAATTCAATTTTTTTAAAATTTTCTTTTTTTTTTGGATTTTTCTTTCCCTCTCCCTTGTATATGTATTTATATACATATTTAAGTATGAAGAGAGTTTTGAGAGAGAGAGAGAGAGAGAGGAGAAACTTCTCTCTGTTTGAATGGACTGCTTAGGTTGTGAGGAGTTTGGGCTATACGGGTTTTTTGCTAGTTACTGTTGTGTGAGAGGTAATGAGTAAGCTATGGCTTATAGAGAAAATGGTGCTCGGTTCAAGGTAGATCGGCTCGATTGAGAGAGGAGCCCGGCTAGGTGGTTTTGGCTTTCGATCGTATGGAGATGGAGGCAGGAGGTTGGAAGATGACTGGGATCTTCGGCTGTGAGGTTTCAGTGCAGGACGAACTGCAAGTGGGGTTCAGCTTTGGGTGTTAGCGTCAGATGGAATTGGCGGCTCTTCATGTGCGATCGGCTGACGGTAAGTAAGGTTGGTGGTAGGCAAACAGGTCGGGAGTCTCTGGAGGCTTGCAGGATTGGACTTGGAGTGAAGATCGTAGGTGAATCGCGTGGTTGGGTTTTGCGATTAGAAGTAGCGGCTGCAGAGTGTATTCGTTACAGGAGGTCGAGAGAGCTGGGAATGGTTGTGGAGGGTTGTTCGGTTTGATCGAAGGGAAGAGGCGCTTGCGTGAGTCAGAGCTGGCTCATGTGGAAGGTCGCATGCAAGCAGAAGAGGAGTTGCAGATGGCTGGAGAAAGAAGAAGCGGGAGCTTTGCAGGTTGTCATGTGTGAATATGAAAGTAATGCGCTGAGGGAACTTGTGATGTCGCAGAGCCAAACGAAGTGGGTTTCGTTTTCATTTTTTTTTTGGGACATTTAGGCTGAATAAGACAAATTCACACACACCACTCATACACAAAGACTTGAACTTAGGACCTCTTAGTTTAAGTCTAAGCCTAAACTCTTAACCAATAGGTCAAGATGAGCTGTGTTTTCATTTTATTAACATGAACAGGGCTTGTTTGAGGAGGCTTAAGCAGGAATCTCGTGAGGAGACACAAATTACGCCCAAAGCATAGTGTTTCACGGTGAATTTAGCAGAAATTTAGGAGGATTTGAGCAGGGTTTACAAGTACGATTTTTTTTTATTTGGCTACTTTTTTTATTTGCTGTAGAGGTCACCAGATGCCTTCATATTGGCTTTATTAATAATCATTAGGATCACCCCTATTTGACATGACTGATTTACAGAGAACTAATTCCTTTATTCAACCATTAGCGCCTTATCCATCATTAAATAAGTAGGATATGCCCTTCAATGAAGTCATAAAGATGGATGCAATCCTAAATATTATGATCATAATCATGATTAAATGTATTTTGTATATTACAATTTTAATAATTTGGCGGTCTCATTAGTGCTAATTGATTAAAGTACTCTTTATCTTTGAATAATAGTAATGACTTTAGTCATCAAGATATAGTTATATAGTGATTACTTGTGGGTAAGCATCTCATTATGAAAGAAAATAATATACTTTTAAAGGGTCATATTCGGGCCTGTCTCATTTTCAAGAAGGCTTGTGCATTCTTCATAGAAGAGTTGGAGTTAAAGAATCTAAGAATAAATGAAGAACATAAGTTTTTATTGATCTCTCATTTACATTATATGGAATAGATGACCTCTCATTAGAGTTTTAAAAATCAGATAAAACTAATCGGTCATATTGATTGGACCATGAATCAAACTTCTTTTTGACTTGATCCATCCGTAAACATTTTTTTTTCCCATCGATAAACATATGTTTACTAGAAAAAAAAAAAGAATCGAGGGCTGAACCATTCAACCATAGAAACAACAAAGAACTAGGTGGTTCATTCACATGGTTCTAAATCTTCTAACATGATTTTCATATTTATTATAAAAATTTAAAAACTTTATTTTGGTTCATTTAATAATTACTAAATAATTTTTATATTTATTATACTAACATGATTCAACCTCTAATTAAACCTTTGAACCTAGAACTCTTTTTCTTTTGGTTCAATGTATAGTCTATTTTTTAAAACCTTGCATGTTGCTCATAAGAGTGAATAACTATATTATAACATACTAATAAGAGAAAAAAATTAAAGAATTTAAAGTTTAAAGAAAAACTTGAGATAATAGGCTAGTAAACGATTATTTAATGCTCAAACATTAACCCCTTATTTATAAGAGCTCGTTGTAGTTAATGCTATAGGATGAGCTATACAAGAAATTACTATTAGTTTAGTTATTAGGCATCCTTTTTTGAATACAATGTTTCCATTCTTGCCATGTTTCTCCTAAATGTGCAATGATAATGGGATGGATACAACTTAATCATACATAGTGACCTTCATGTTTGCTCCACTATGCAGTTTGACCGTACATAAAAAGGGAAACATCAAATGTCAGGCCAAGCAAAACATCACTATCACCCATGCCACAAAATAGAATGTCTTGACTCATTAGGAACACCATACGAGAAAAAATCAAGACAATTACATGTACACATGTGATGATGCAAAATGGATATATTTGATGAGACATAAATTACACGAGTAATCGATTCATATATTTATTTATTTAACTTGATTAAGTAAATTCCTTAAATCCCCATGTGGCGCACAATGCTATCTTAGTTAACTAACCCCTTCCCATGATCTCTATGTTAGGGAATGTGTCCTAAAGCAATAATATTGTAGTATATTTTTTCTTGAAATAAATATTTAAAGATAAGTTTAGCATATACTGATATTATAAATTGATATAATATTTTATTATTATATTTATTCCAAGATCATTTATGCAACTATAATTTTCAATATTTTGTAAGCAAAGAAAATATGAAGTAGATCATCACTTACTTTAGTAAAAAAATATTATTTAGTTGTTTTCAATCATAATTATTTGATCTTATAAATTAAATAGTAATTTTACTATTAAATTTAAAATTTTCATAATATTATCATTAGGAATGAAATTTTATTTTATGTTTTATAAGATAAAATAAATTATGAGTAAGAGCGGGTATTATGATAATAAAATTCTTGATCTTTATTATTAATTTAACACCGTTAGTTTTAAGTGGCACCTTGTAACACATAGATTTTGTTCTCCAACGGAAGATTTTCATTTAATTCAATAATGATGTTGATTTCTTATATATAAGTTTTTTAAAGATATATTTAAAATTGACCTACTATATGGCGGCAATTTTAATTTTAATTTTAGAAAATTATAATAATGGGTCACATTCTGAAGACATTTATTAAATATGTTAATTTTGTCATGACCAAATAAAAAATTATTACTAAATAAGGATAATATGAGATATTTATGATTTATTTATTAATTGATAAAATATCAATTTAATTTTATAACTTATCTTACGACAACATATTATTGAAAAGATTTGTATAATTGTGACATTAACAAATAGTTTCATAATTTGTTTGAGACAGAGATCATTTACTTATGAATCGTGCTGATATATGTCAAATATAAATGATATGTTATACTATTTTTTTTAAATATGTTTATTTATTTATTTCAGTTATCATGATGAATCTTATTCTCATAATCTTATTAAATAAAAAGTTAACCAGAGAAACTTTTGTGAAATAGAAAAGTAACATGAACATTATACTGATTTGTGAAAATTACAAATTTGTTTTGATTGAGAAATGTCCTCCACCTCATGTTGCCAATATTTATCGTATTATATGAGATGTCTATGAAAAATGGATTGAATCAAATAATAAAGCAAGGTGTTATCTCCTTGATAGCACGTTTGACATGGTAAGATCACAACATAAAAATATGATTATTGTATATGAGATTATGCAATCTCTCCAATTCATATTTGGGCAACCTTCTAAACTAGCTTGTCATGAAGCTATTAAGCAGTAATATTTCAAAATGAAAGCAATTATCTCAGTTCATGAATATGTTCTCAAAATGATAAATTATATTAATGAAGATGAGATTAATAGAGTAATAATTGATAAGGAAAATCAAGTGGGGATAATTTTATAAACTCTATAATCACAATTTCTGTAATTCAAGAGTAATTAATTTATGAATTGTCTGAAGTATAATCTTACTGAATAGCTAAATGAACTTCAAACTTTTGAATTAATTTCAGAAGTAAAAGTGGCAGAATAAAATGTTGTTAAAGTTTATCCTTCTTCTAGTTATAAAAATAGTAAGAGAAAAAAGAAATATAGAAATATAAATTTTTGAAAGGAAGTAAAGACAGCAAGAATAAAAGTAATAACTAGAACAAGAACTCTAAAAAAAAACTCAAAGGAAAATGTTTTCATTGTGGGATCGAAGAGCATTGAAAACACAATAGCAATAAGTATCTTGCGGAGCTAAAAGAGAAAAAGAAGGAAAATAAAGGTAAATTTGATTTTCTAATTCTTGAAACATGTTTAATTGAAAATGATGTCATCTTGGATAGTTAATTTAGTTGCAACTGATCATGTCTATTCTTTATTATATATGCTTAGTTCTTAGAGGAGGCTTGCTAACGAAGAACATTTCATGAGAGTGGGGATAAGAAGTACAATATCAGCTCAAACTGTGGGAGTCATTTGGCTTGAATTTGAATATATATATATATATATAATATTAAATAATATTTATTTTATTCTAGAGTTTTCTTGAAATGTTATATATTTTTCAAAGTTGTTTGAACAATATTTTGGATTATCCTTTTATTATAATGAGATTCTTATTTCTAAGCATGGTTTGAATATTTATTCTATAATAATGAAAAATAGATTATTTATGTTAAAACCCACTAGAAACACACTAGTTAATACTAAAATGTTCAAAGTTAAAAAACCTAAACAAAAGGGTAAAATATTTCATGTGAAGATAACACATATCTGTGACATCTTAGACTTGGTTATATAACCTTAAATAGACTAAACGATAAGTAAATAGTGGTCCTTTAAGCAAATAGATAGTCAGACCTGTACCATTATATGAATATTGTTTAGAAGGAAAAATAATTAAGACGACTTTCTATGAAAAAAAGTGAAAGAGCAAAAGAAATCCTCGAACTTATACATTCGGATATTTGTGGTCCATTTAATATTCAAGCAAGAGGTGGTTATGAATATTTTGTCATTTTTATTAATGAATATTCAAGATATGGCTATATTTATTTAATGACAAGAAAATATAAAACTTTCAAAAAGTTTAAAAAAATTTGTGCTAAAGTTGAAATCAATTAATAAAGTCATTAAAAATACTTCGATCAGATCAAGGTGGTGAGTATTTAGATACAAAATTTAAAAATTATTTAATTAAGAGTAGAATTGTATTACAACTTGCTGCATTTGTAACTACACAACACAATGGTGTTGCTTAAAGAAGAAATCAAACTTTGCTCGATATGATTAAATTTATGTTAAGTCAGTCGTTCTTACCAAATTCATTTTTGAGATATGCAATACAAACTGCAATGTATATTTTGAATATTATACCTTTAAAATTGGTACATAAGACATCTTTAGAGTTATGAAGTGGGCGTAAGCCTAGTTCATGAAACATTTGTATATGGTGTTGTCCAACACATATATTGAAACAAAAAATAAATAAGTTGTAATCATGTTCAGAAGTATGCATATTTATTGGATATTCAAATGGTACAAGAGGAGGTTTTATTTTATAGTCCTTAAGAATAGAAAATATTTGTATTGACAAATGCTACCTTTCTTGAACATGAATATATAACAAATTTTAAACCTCAAAGTAAGATGTTACTCAAAGAATTGTTAAATAAGCTAATCACAAAAGAAATAAAAATTATTGTTGAAAGTTAACAAAAAGAAACCATAACTCCAAATCAAGAACCTTTAATGCCTCATCATAGTGGGAGAGTTACTAGATTACCCTCTTGATATAAACTTAACGGAGAAGCATATTTTATTACATTTGATGATAACAAATAATGATTCATAGACATATAAAGAAGCATTAGAGGATCCCTTATAAAGAGAAATGGCTTGAAGCCATAAAATTAAAATAGATTCAATATATTTCAATTCTATTTAGGAACTTGTGGACCTTGATAGCGAGGTAAGATCTATAGGATGTAAATGGTTTTATAAGAGAAAAATAGGTGCTATGAAAAAGTTGAGACTTATAAAGACAGCTAGTGGAAAAAGGACACACTCAAAAGGAGGACATTAATTCTGATGAAACATTCTATCCAGTTGCTATGCTAAAATCCTTATATATAATTTAATTCATTACTGAATATTATGACTATGAGATTTGACAAATGGATGTCAGGACAATTTTTTTGAATGGCTATCTTGAAGAAAGAATTTATATTAAATAACGAGAGAGTTTCATAATAGAAGGTCAAGAGCAAAAAGTTTGTAAACTACAAAGATCAATATAAACTTAAGTAAGCTTCAAGGTCATGGAATATAATATTTGATGAAGCAATTAAATCATATGAATTTGATCGAAGCATAAATGAATCTTGTGTTTACAAGTATTTAAAAAAAAGATTGTGATATTCTTAATTATTTATATAGATAATATTCTACTTATTAAAAATAATGCTGAATTATTATTTGACTTAAGGAAATGGATAGTTAAATAATTCTAAATGAAAGATATGGGAGAGGCAAGTTTTGTACTTTGGATAAAATTAATAAGAGATCACAAAAAACAAAATATTAGCACTGTCTCATGCATCCTATATCGAGAATATTCTTATATGATTTGGGATGCAAAACTCCAAGAAAGAAAATATGCCTTGACATCGTAGAGTTTATATTTCTAAAAAGTATTTTCCTCAAACACAAGAAAAGAAAGATGATATGCTACAAGTGCCTTATGCATCAATCAATAGAAGTCTAATGTACGCAATGTTATGTAATAGACCAGACATTTGTTATGCTATAGGCATAGTCAATATATATCAATCTAACCTAGGAAATTTCATTAGTTGTTGTTTAAACATATACTTAAATGTTAATGTTGTCTTTCAATTAGATAGAGATGGATGTAATTTATATTTGGCCCAATATTTGTTTTAGGAGGAGCCATAGTTTGGAGATATATAAAATAATCATATAATTCTGGCCCAACTATGATAGATGAATATGTGGTTGCTTTAGAAGCAGCTAATGAAGTTGTTTGACCCCTTAATTTTTTAATAGAATTGGAGGTTATTCAAAATTTAGAAAAAATCTTTAACACTATTTTGAGATAATAGTGCAGCTATATCAAATACAAAAGAAGCCAAAATCATAAAAGAGAAAAGCATGTAGATATAAAATATCACTTGATAAAAGAGATTGTGAAAGAGGGTAGATATTAGTATAGAAGAAAACATCACAAGATAATGTTGCTGATCCATTTATCAACACTGCTTGAAAGAGTTTTTTCATAAACATGTACAAGCAACGAGATTAAGGAAGATGCCTCATTTGCTTTCGGGCAAGTGGGAATTTGCTAGGTAATGTGCCCTAAAATAATATTATTATAATATATTTTCTATTGAAATAAATATTTAAAGATAAGTTTTGCATATATTGATTTATCATTTGATATAATATTTTATTATTATAATTATTCCATGATTATTTATATAACTATAATTCAATATATAATTATATACAAGTGGATTGAATTATAGATAATAATCTAAACAAGTTTATAATTATTAATTATAGTTGAAATCTATAATTAAATATTATTTATATGATGTATTAATAAGAATGGAATAGTTTTATCCAGATTATTTGATATAAAGATATTAAGGATGATAATATTTTATATAATATGATTCTATAGAGCTGGACCGGATAAATTTTGAATTATATAAAAAATTATATTTTAATAAGAGATATTTTAAAATTAATCATAAAGATGATTATATACAAATAATATTAATCTTAAGTTATTAATAAACTCATATTTATAATATTTGGTTTCTTGACTTACTCGAAAATAGTTTGGAAGTTATAAATTTAATCCTTGTATCTTATAAATAATGAAATAAATGTCTGTGAATGTTAATATACATATATGAAATCTATTCCTTTCAGTTTTAAAGGTTAAAAAATTAATTCTCTTAAGTAATTAATTAAGAACCTGAATAATTGAACACTCAAATTTTGTGATAAGGTCTTAAAGTTTATTATTCATTAAAGAATTAATTAGAATTCAAAGATCAAGATATAATTAGTTAGGTGATAGAATTGCCTAGCTCTAATTATAAATTTTTTATGGAGGATTATTTTATATGAAATTATTAAATCAATGGATAATTCAATATTTTAAATTGTTTAAATTAAGATATAAATTCAAGAGTACAATTTCATTTTTATAATGAAATAATATTGAAATTAATAATTTTAATTTAATAGTTTAAGAGTTATATTAATGATTAAATTTATTGGAGCTTGAATTATAGGTCTATATGACCCTTATTCATAACCTTAGCACTATTATATATTAATTGAACAATATTATTAAGAATGTAACATAATATAAATGTTAAATTATGATTATATTAGTAACACCTTTATGTGATTAGAACACCTTTTATTTTTATTATATAAAGTTTTAAGAGATGATGATGATGTGTCATTAAAGATAGTGATGTTGATGTATTACGATAATTATCATTTTAAAATGGATAAAAAGATGCTTCATAAATTATAAAAAGGTACATATGAAAAGTGGTCTAAATTGGAAAGATGTGAATTTTTTTTATAAAAGAATGAATTAAGTTCTACATGAGAGATGAAAGATGATAGATGAGAAAAATTAGTCTCTTAATCTTTTCTTTTTTATGTATGACATTGTGTTGAGTATACAAATTGCATTCGAAAGAAAGAGTATTAATCAATAATTGATTAAATGTGTCCACTCACTAAAATATATTTGGTGCGGTGATTAGAAGAAAAATTATGATCTCAAGTGATTGGTAGGGCATCCACTTATGATATAAATATGATATTACAGATTGTTAGGGCATCCACGATGATAATTTTGGACATTACTATATTTTGATTATTTATATCACTCTAAGTGATAGGTAGGGCAAGTACTCCTTTGGTATCCCTGCACTCTTCTTAGAAGACGTAGAGAAAACTTGCCGTGGGGATGAACTAGGAAGAAAATATGTTCATGTTGTCAAATATAAACATGAAATGATATTTATAGAATTCTATGGATCTATCATAATGTTGTTAATTTATTAGTTGGAAACCATGGTAGTGATTACCAAAGATCATCATTTAGATTCATCCTGTGGGCTTATCATCTTCACAAAAAGTTATAGACAAGAAATTTATTATGGGAGCTCATAAGTTGGATGTCAAGTTCACTTCTTTCACCTACATCTTTTTTAGACTTACAATTAAGTCTGCTCGCTCCCCACCTATGATGGTATATATCAATCTAACAATATGTACAGAGCAAATAAGCACATAATTATTTGAAGTGCTTTCTATAGGTGTATTTTTTTGGCATTTACTAGAGTCGGTGAGTACAAACCCCTTGAATTTTCTTATCTTAATTAGTTCTTAAATGAGATCTTATAAGTAGAATCCCTCCTATATGTTGTGGCCATGGTCTTTATGAAAATCATGATATATTGAAGCATCTACAATGTTTCATTACATTTATAAGCATCAGGTGCCTAAGGAACTCCTTGTTCAAAATGGTCTATATTGGCTCATCCATTGATAGTCTCAAAGGAGTGTAGGTGGGATACATCAACGAATAATGGGAAACTTCTTTGTTGTAGGGGTGAGTGATGCAATCAGGCTCCTCTATCCTAAGAGATGGAAGCCTAGAATGTTAAGTATCCAAGGTTATAAAGGCACCTCTAATGTCTCGGGCAATGATAGTATCTTAACGGGTTGGCCTCCTACCCTCCCATCCCTCTAGGACAACAATTTTCTCTTTCACGCTCTCACTATTGTTCTCTCCCAGTAATAAATTTATTAGGGTAAGTGTCATAGGAAGACTTAACGACTTTGTTGTACTCTTATGTATTCACATGGGGATTGGCCAACTCCAATATCTTGGTGAGTGTCTTCGTATGTTGCAAGTTGAATACATATCTACAAGTACCCTCTTTCTAAATCCTTATGTTAGTGCAGCTTGGTTGATTATAAGATCTAGATCTTTTATTTCCAACATCACTTTTTAGAACCTCACTATGAATAATGATACTCCTATCTCCTCTCTCATATTTAATAGATTTTATATGCTTTTTTGGAAATTCTGGGCATTAGAAGATTAACTTATAAATATTCTCTTAAATGTAGATAAAAATGTGATTACTTTAAATGACAGGTGAATGAAAAACTAAAGTGCAAGCTTCTTTAGTGTTTTGAAGTGAAAGAAACACCTAGCGTCATCCACATATATCAAAGACATTAGTTGGATCAATCTTGCCACTATAGGACTCTAATTATGGCACCTTAAAATTTTGAAGCGACCTAGCTTCAACAATCTTTCTTGCAAAAGAATTAGAAAGCATGAGCATTTATCTTCTAACTCACATAGTTAGTGGACTACAGTCTTTATCTGTTATTAGTGTGTGAGTACAATCAACAATTGGGATCAAGGTCAACACTTTATCTTTTATTTGCCTATGGAAAATTGTCATGTATGAAGAACTTATGAGTGTTGTCACCTTATACTCATCCTTGGAGGCCACCCATAATGTCTTGAATTTTCTTCATAATTATTTCGTCCATCTAAGCAAGGCCACGATGAGTGGTGTAGTTAGCATCTTCCATGTTCACTGATGGCTCTCATTAGTTCAACCCATTAATTCAAGTTTGTCTTCTCATCTGTGACATTAACAACTCTCACCACTCCTAAGAATACTTTTAATATAAAATTTTCCTTTAACCTTATTGGTTGACCAGATTATGAGTCAGAAGAGCCTGGCATGTGAGAATGAAGAGTGTTAGGAAAGTAATGGAAAGTTCTATAAAATGCTCAAGAAAGTTGTAGATCTCAAAATGACAAAACATCAATTAAAGTTAGTCAAAACATCCTCCAATTTGTTCCTTATCCCTTATTTATAGATTTTTTAGGACTATAGGAAGGCCTACACAGAGAAAGCGTAAAAAAATACAACATTACGTAGAATACTCATACAACACTACATGATAACCTAAACACATATTGCCCCTTGATTTGCTAAAGGAGAGCAAGGTAAAAAGGCGTTGGTGTGTTGCCTTTTGAGAAAGCTCAGTAATGCTAAGTAGACAAGGGTGAGTGTGCTCAGGCTATTGTTGAGACAAAAAGGGACTAGTGGTTGGCAAGATTATTTATATTATCGACAACTTGTATGCGAGATCTTGGATAGCTTGAGAAGAGAGAGGTGAGTGAGTTGTTGTTGCGGGGATTGAGACCTTTGAATTTAATAGTTGTGATGAGGTAAGCTGAGAGTCAAATGAGTAAGCATTTTCTTATAGCTACATTTGGTGAGGATGGTCACTCTAGTAGAAAGTGAGTGCCTAAAGTTTCTCTAAGGTTGAATTAGTGACTTATGTAGTGGTCTATGTATGTGGCGAGTGCTAGGCTGCTAACTTTATGAGAAATCCTTGACTCACCCCACGAAGGGAGATTTCCCTGGTGTGCCTGGGTGAATAGGGCGCCCATTAATCACTCATGGTGAGTACCTATGAGCTCGAGGCAAATGATTCCTCTTGAATCCATAGGAGAGATCATGTGGTGGGCCTCCTTTGAGGGTGAGTTCCTCCGCAATAAGCCATCGGATTAAAGGAATATGTGAACATACAATCTAGACCTCATGATATGATCATTTTATGTTTTGACAATATTATTGGTAATCTTAAACTTTGTTATAAAAAAATTATAAAAGTGGTATTAAGATTTCAAAACTAACCATAACAACACTTAAGAATTCAAGAAAATCTCATGTAAGGGCATGATCAATTGTCATTGAATTGTTGCCTTTATTTCTTTGTGTTGAACGCATTATCATTTTTTTAATGATTAAATACAACAAAATTTTTATTCAAATATCCCAATAAATAGAAATACTAATTCAACAAATACACACATTCAAACCCTTTATATACTAGTATAATTTCACGTGCATTAAATGAATGTTAATAAAATTTAAAATTTAAATAATATTTAAAATTTCAAATAATATTTAAATTATTTAAAAATTTTTATACAAATATCAAATAAATAAATTTATCATTAGAAGTAATTGTAACAATAATTATATCATCAATCTAGAACAAATGCATTTAAGGTTTTAATAAAATAGCAATAACAATAATAGTAGATCAATGAAAATTTTGAAAATATGTGATATAAAATGTATCATAATTGAAATATAATTGGACAAGAGGTTTATAGAGAATAAAAGAGTAAGCATAATAATTTAATTATTGTGTAATTAAATAAAATTTTCTAATATATTGTACACAAATCTTAATTGATGGTCATATTTGAACTATTTGATGATGTGTGATTGTTTGATAATATATATTGATCCTGGATAGAGATATTTCTTATATCAAAAGAAGTTTTATATGATCATGTTATATATATAATCAAAATTTATATTTAAGTGGAGTTTAAATTTATTAGTTGTAATAAATAAAATTGGAAGAGAGAAATTAATTGTTTATATTTTTTATGATGTTAGATATTGCAGAAGACCATGAGTTTTTATTTGCTAAAAATATAATTTTTTTCATGACATGAGTTTGAATAAAATATTTAATAGGAACATTGAACTTAAATGAATATTAATATTAAATATTATTTTTTATACTTAAAATTATTTAAATTTGAATATTTAAAATAAATAATATATAAAAGTTAATATTATTCAATAAAATATAGCAAAATTTCAAAAATATTCAAGAGTTAATTTTTTTAAATATAACATATAAATAAAATAAAAAATAGACAATCAAACTCTTAATATTAGATATTATATTTACGTAATCTCTACAATTTTATTTAGTGATAATTTATATTCAAAGAAATGCATCATAATATAAAAAAACTATAAATATTTTATAATTGATCATTTATGTGAAGAGATCGATGAAGTTTGATTTAGTCAATGAAAATCGCAAAATATTAAAACACATAATATTTATAAATTCATATGATGAGATTGATCCTCTCAAAAAAAAAAAAAAAAAAAAAAAACAATTTTTTTTATGACATTGTTCCTGAATAATATGATCTTTATTATAATTGATAAGAATATTTGAAATGCAAGTTTAAATTTACTGTTGTATTCAAACAATTTTATATGCTTGCAAACATCACTTATGTTGGCCACTTATGATTACCTGTGTGGACCTCCGAAAGAGCACTGCTTGTGGGGTACGAACGTAGAGGGTACGACTGCACTATCCCGTAGGACAAAACGATCGTAGGCCTCTACTCTCGACACGAACAGGTCGATGGAAGGGTAGATTGGATCGTGCATACGACTAACCATTGAGGATAGAGGCTGTCGCCAACACACCCCGATAGGTAGTAATATACACGACCTAGTCACGGGTTTTCCCCACCCGATACGACAACTCGAGTGGGGTTTAGTAGATATGGGACCGAGTTTCCCACGGGCGCAAGCCCCTGTGGTTAATTACATCTCAGATCGGAGTCCGAGAAAACTCTCGATTAAGGATCATACATTATCTCCTCCTAAAGTGGGATTGGCACAGGGGTATAGACTAGGAAATCCTATCCAAAAGAAAGAAAGGTCCGAAGGGCTGAATCAACATGCGTGGTTCATACCAGCATTCGGTGGCTCTATGGCACTAATGAGAAATTGAATAAAAGAAAGTCATGCAATCAATCAAATGCGTGAGAGAAAAGATGGAGGTGACGTCATCCTGTGATGCTGATAAATAGGATTTATAGTCCCTAAAAGGGAGGGACCTACCTACTATTTAAAGCATACTACGAGATCGTATGTAGTAGCTTCGAATCCTAGATCTAGGTTGGGCTTAGTGTTCTACACACACTAATACCCGTGTCCTAGCTAATGTAGTGCAAAACCTGGACTTATCCCGGCCTGGATTGGGGAGCCAGCTAACCACCTAATCGATTAAAAATCATGCTATCGAGTCAATTATGAAAGATGGATGGGAGGTACAGTTCTTTGGAAATAGGACCGACATCTAGAGGATTTCCTAAGTGGTCCTGGATTTATACGGGTCAGATGCTCCTAACTAATATAATTAAATTTTATTTAGGTTGTTACTAATGCAATGCATGCTTGTTGAAATGTCAGCTCATGAATGCTATAGAATTTTAAAAACTGGCTTATAGAAAAATAAATTTTTAGAAAAGACTGAGTCTCCCTAGGTTCGGCACTTCATCCTCAAAGGCCTGATTATCTAGACTCTACCCGCAGCCAGGGAGATGTCTTATAACAAAAAAAGAAGGATGAAGTAATATGCATGCGACCCCGGATGATTCCGGTAATTCCCTAGGTTTGTTAGATTTCTATGTTATTTAAACTTAGAATTTTAAAGATTAGTTATGAGTAGAAGAATTTTGATAGTCCTTAAATAGCCTAACAAAAATCCAGGCGAAAATAAAATCGGTATGCAAGAAAAGAAACATAAGAAAAATAGGCAATTTCTACTGCACAATTAGGTAAATACATTAATATAAATAAAAAAAACGATCAATTAAATGGCCATAGGCAAATTGCCCTTATTCTTACCCAGATATGTAGAAAATAAAGTGGCCGGGCACCAAAGCCAACAAGCTGGATTTCTAAGCCTATGACAGACGCAAATGACTTTGAGTGGGATATTAGTCTTCAGGTCTTAAGTCTTCTTTGGATCACTTCTCTTTGGACTCATTGTATCTCCCTCCTTGGACTCATTGGATCTCTCCTCCTTGGACTCCTTGGATCCATCGTGGCTTGAATATCCAAACGAATAGACAATTCTCCCCTTTGGGGATGATTGCCTTTTCTCTTTGGATATCTAAAGCCATCTAACTCGATCTTTCAAATGGAAGAATACTCTCCCCTTTACGGATACCTTCTTCTTTTGGAATTCGGGTTGGATAAGAATATCCACACTCAAAGATCATTTTCACAATTTTTTATAAATTATTACAAATATTACATCAAATGCAAATAAAAAATTCAAGACTCCCTGCATGGTCATCCTAATAAAAATCACAACCAGTTATATATATGAAAGTAAAAAAAAAAAAAACCTCAACCCATTGAAGCTGTGTCAAGCCATGCTCTTAATTATGAGGGCTAAGCAGTCCACTTGTAGCAGTTATAATTATTTTAGCCCTCATTTATTTAGGGGGGCTGGACAAGCACTTGCATAATACAATATTAGAAATTATAATGGTGCCCCTTT
>NW_021319520.1:0-2701 GCF_001605985.2 Dendrobium catenatum | reverse complement strand
CGGTTTTTCGAGGCCCCTCTCTTGGCAAGAAAGTCCGGAGATTCCCCCTTCTTTTCTTCTCCCTCTGTCCTTACTATTGAGGCCTTCCCTCGATTTTTTGAGGCCCCTCTCTTGACAAGGAAGTCCGGAGATTCCCCCTTCTCCCTCTGTCCTTATAATTGAGGTATTTCTTTGGTCTTCCAAGGCCCCTCTCTCTGCAAGGAAGTCCGGAGATTCCCCCTTCTTCTTCGAGAGATCCTACGGAGGTCTGATGTTAATCAGTTTGTTAGAGATGGAGGTCGGAGAGACCGTTATAAGGAGGGAGGTTGAAATGACGGGCATACTTCCAGCGTCGGGGAGAGGTATGATGACAGGTAGGAATTCAACGTCGGGTAGTCATACAACATCGGGCAGAAGACTGACGAAAGTCTATTAACTAGTAGAAGTCCGACACCCGGTAGAAGTACGAAGTCGGGTAGAGGTGCAGCTTTGGGTAGAAGACCGACAAAGGTTTGTCGACGGGAAGAAGTCCGATGACGAGTAGAAATCTGCTAACGAGCAGAAGTCTAACAACATGGAGAAGTCCGACGTCATGTAGAATTACGGCCTCGGGCAGAACACCGATGAAAGTTCGTCGACGGGCAGAAGTTCGAAGACGAGTAGAAGTCCACTGACGAGCAGAAGTTCGACGACAAGGAGAAGTCCGACGTCGTGTAGAATTACGGCCTCGGGTAGAAGACCGATGAAAGTTCATCGACGGGCAGAAGTCCGATGACGAGTAGAAGTCCGCTTATGAGCAGAAGTTCGACGACAAGGAGAAGTCCAACATCGTGTAGAATTACGGCATCGGGCAGAAGACCGATGAAAGTTCTTCGACGGGCAGAAGTCCGACGACGAGTAGAAGTCCGCTGATGAGCAGAAGTTCGACGATAAGGAGAAGTCTGACGTCATGTAGAAGTACGGCCTCGGGCAGAAGTCCGATAAAAGTTCGTCGACGAGCAGAAGTCAGACGACGAGTAGAAGTCCACTAACGAGCAGAAGTCTGACGACAAGGAGAAGTCTGACGTTGTGTAGAAGTACGGCCTTGGGCAGAAGTCCGATGAAAGTTCGCCGACGAGCAGAAGTCAGACGACGAGTATAAGTCCGCTAACAAACAGAAGTCTGACGACATGGAGAAGTCCGATGTCGGGTAGAAGTCCGACGACAGGCAGAAGTCCGTAGTCGGGTAGAGATGCAGCATAAAGTAGAAGATCGACGAAGGTCTGTTGACGAGCAAAAGTCAGACGACGAGTAGAAGTCCGCTAACGAGCAGAAGTCTGACGTCGAGTACAAGTCCGCTGACGAGCAGAAGTCCGACGTCGAGTAGAAGTCCGCTGACGAGCAGAAGTCCGACGTCGGGTAGAAGTCTGCTAACAAGCAGAAGTCCGATGTTGAGTATAAGTCCGCTGTCGAGCAGAAGTCCGACGTCGAGTAGAAGTCCGCTGACGAGCAGAAGTCCGATGTCGGGTAGAAGTCCGCTAACGAGCAGAAGTCCGACGTTGAGTAGAAGTTCGCTGACGAGCAGAAGTTCGACGTTGGGTAGAAGTATTGTCGGGTAGAAGACCGACGAAAGTTCTTCGACGAGCAGAAGTCCGACGACTGGTATTAGTCCGATGATAGGAAGAATTTCGACGTCGGGTATTAGTCCGTCGAAAGTTCTGTAAGGCAAAAGTTCAGCGCAGGAGGAAATTCAAAATCGGGTAGAATTTTAACATTATGGAGAAGTCAGATAGAAGTCTATTGACGACATTCTAGCGACGTTAACCAAGGACGTGAGACTTTTCCGAGGTTGTAAGTCGGAGCCCTGCTCGACGACGTTAACCTGTGTGGAAGAGGTCGGGAGAATCCACTAAGGATGTGAGACCTTTTCGAGGTTGTATGCCGGAGCCCTGCTCGACGACGTTAACCTGTGTGGAAGAGGTCGGAAGAATCCACTAAGGATGTGAGACCTTTCCGAGGTTGTATGCCGGAGCCCTGGTCGACGACGTTAACCTGTGTGCAAGAGGTCGCGAGAATCCACTAAGGATGTGGGACATTTCCGAGGTTGTATGTCGGAGCCTCTGCTCGACGACGTTAACCTGTGTGGAAGAGGTCGGGAGAATCCACTAAGGATGTGAGACCTTTCCGAGGTTGTATGCCGGAGCCCTGCTCGACGACGTTAACCTGTGTGGAAGAGGTCGGGAGAATCCACTAAGGATGTGAGACCTTTTCGAGGTTGTATGCCGGAGCCCTGCTCGACGACGTTAACCTGTGTGGAAGAAGTCGGGAGAATCCAATAAGGATGTGGGACCTTTTCGAGGTTGTATGTCGGAGCCTCTGCTCGACGACGTTAACCTGTGTGGAAGAGGTCGGGAGAATCAACTAAGGATGTGGGACCTTTCCGATGTTGTATGCCGGAGCCCTGCGCGACGACGTTTACCTGTGTGGAAGAGGACGGGAGAATCCACTAAGGATGTGGGACCTTTCCGAGGTTGTATGCCGGAGCCCTGCTCGACGACGTTAACCTGTGTGGAAGAGGTCGGGAGAATCCACTAAGGATGTGGGACCTTTCCGAGGTTGTATGTCGGAGCCTTTGCTCGACGACGTTAACCTGTGTGGAAGAGGTCGGGAGAATACACCTAGGATGTCAGACCTTTTCGAGGTTGCATGTCGGAGCCTTTGCTCGAAGACGTTAACCTGTGTG
>NW_021319519.1:25576-31706 GCF_001605985.2 Dendrobium catenatum | reverse complement strand
ATTCCTACTAGAAGAAAGAAAATACACTTTATTTAAGTCACTAAGAAAAATTAAATCCTTTGGCTTTTAGATTTCCTCCTTGACTTATTCCTTATTCAGCATACTCTAAAAAAATTTGATAGCATTATAGTAATCACCTTCTATACTAATACCTTTAGCATAATCTAAACCTATTTAATTCCACCCTATTAGTAGCAGTGTTTTTTGTTTCCACAAGCCCAACAAACAACAAATCATAATCCTTCACAAACACTTTTAATTATAGAGAGTATTCCTTTTTATTTGACCCTCAACAATTCCAAAAGTAATGGACATCATTAAGAAATGTTGGGGAATGCACCCCCCACCCATTACTTTATTAACCACTTAATTTCTCCTTATATGAGGAAGACTATTGACAAGTCAAAGTAATGTTAGCTCCATCTGAAGTTTAAATTTTCCAAAAGTTAAACTACCATCACTAGCAGAATTATCCTTAATTAGTGAATCCACCTTGATTTCTAAATTAGACACCAAATCTCACTTCTCTCTACCAATTTCTCGATCCTCAGCAATTTCACACCAACTCCCACTCAGCACATTAAATAAATTTGCAGAATAAAGAATAAAATTCGAACTAGTTCAAGGATGTAATTTAGTAACTATTCCTCTATAATACTTCGAAATAGGGTTCTTCATCTCTAAGTCTTCTTTATCAACAACAACTTCAAAATGAGTAACTTCATTCAATTCAATAACATTTTCCAAATGCACAAGTTTCCCAGAGTATCTTAAACTCTATTATTTGGCTCCAGGTATTCTTTATCAGTAACAACTCTTTCATGAGTAGCTCTATGCAATTCAACACCTTACATTATCACAGGCAGATCAACCTTAGTTACATCAACAACCAAAGAGTTAATCCACTTTTTGTTAATCACCTTAGATACTTGGTATGAATTAGTTGAAACAATAGAGACCCTTCTTGAAACATTCTCCCTCTTGCTCCCCAAAACTCTATTCTAATTTCCTTTACTGAAAGAAGCAAAAGACCATATTTTTCTCCCATGATTCATTTGTACCCAACGCATAAGAAGAATTAATCTCCATTACCTTCAGTAAAGCATTACCTAAGCTCCTATCTTCAACATTAGACTTAGTTATCCCACTATCACTAGCAACATTCTTCTTCAAATTACATTCATTAATCATATGGAAATTTTTTCCACATTTAAAACAAAATTTATAAACCTTTTCATATTAAAACTTTTGAAAACAATGTCCCAAAGAACCTTCACCCAAACACCCAAAGGAAGTTGTTTATCTAATAAAATAGGAACACAGACTCTAGCAAACTCTCTTTTTTCACATTGATGCATATTTCCATCAATCAAAAGTGGTGTTCGAACCAAATAATCAATTCTTGCTGCCTTAATCGCATCCAAATTTTGCAAGGGGAACTGAGGCATTCTAATCCAAATTGGAGATTACAAGCCCTTCAAAGATGTATGTGAGAAATTTAGTGTCCACATATTAATTCCATTAATGTTGCCAATTACATACCAAGGTCCTTATGATAAAACATTCTCCATACCTTTAAGTGAAAAAATTGAGCAGAATACCCAACCTCCAATAAGAATTGCATTGTGGAACTTCCCAAAATAGACCCATTGACGACATAGCTCCTCAGCAATCACCTGAACTTGGACAACTTTTCTAAAATCTTTAACAAATACAAATAAAATTATTTTTTCAGAATTGGTTGCCACATTCGGCTCATGTAATTTGACTGACTCTCCATCTTCTGAATGAAAGATTCAATATTTAAAAAATCAATCCTTTTGTTTGAGCATCTTGACCAAGCGTTCATAAGTGCCTTATCAACCGACTATCCATTTCCCTCCACTGTTGTATATTTGTCCACCAATTTATCAGCAATAAACGAATCTATTTTACGTTCATGAGCATTGAAACAATTGGCAGAAACCTTATCACAATCAATCTTCACTACAAAAACCTCCTTGGATAACATATCAAATTTGGAATTAACATTATCAAACCAATTAATAAACACCTCATACCAAAAGAAGAAGATGCTTTAAAATCATTAGGTCTATCTATGAGTATGTATATGTTGTTAGTTCTTTTACAATTTTCCCAATGCTAACCAAGAGGGGGGGGGGGGGTGAATTTGTAATTTAAAAATTTCTTGGTAGATTTTAGAAAATTATATTATAATTTTAAGCACAATGAAAATTTTTAATCTTAGATTTTAAAATACAAAATTAAAATAGGAAAAATAATAAAAATGTAATAAAAAATAAAAACATAAAGAACATAGTAATTTATAGTGGTTTTGTCCAACAAGACATACATCCACTCCCTGAAGAATCTCTCTTCAAGTATTGCAATATACCAAAGTGACTCACCTTTTGCAACCATTACAAGACGGAGAAGCCCTTACAATTAATCTCTCTTCCACCAATCCCCGTTGTGGTAGAGTATCATCATCCTTTTGCAACATCATGGTATCGGCAGAGAACCGCTATCCTTTCACACTCTCCTGGAGTCATCAAAGAACCATCATCCTTTCACACCCTCCTAGTGTTGGTAGGGAACCATCATCCTTTCACACCCTCCTTGTGTCGGCAGAGTACCGATGCTCCTTTGAAAATCTTCTTCTAAGATACATCAAGAAAGTGGGGAAAAACTTTGAATAACAAGCAAGAATGACACAAAAAATATTCAGAAAAATTAAAAAATTAAATTTATTCATCTTTGATCGTACATTACGATCGAATATGATATGTATAATTAGGTCAAAAATTGCTTGGACAAACCTATATGAACCAATTTTGTACTCTTGAAAGTGTACGTATGAACCCACATTGTGGAATATGATTAGTTCAAAATTGAACTTATTCATCCAGTACGATTCAGTACAAACTGATTTCATACATTGGATACCGTACTATATGAACCCCGTATCATATAGTATGATCTATTTTAACCAAACCATACTTCATTCAGTTAAAAAATGGATAAGTCCATTTCATACTGTTGATGTTGTATATACGAACATAAGATTGTGCAGTACGAACATTTCAAAAAATATACTTGTTCATATGGATTGGAATGATACATACGAATTCCATACTCTATATGTCGTATGTATGAACCTAAGGTTGTAAAGTACGAACAGTTCAAAAAAAATTTGAATTCATTCTAGATAAAAAGGTACATAGCCATTTTCTACCCTATACATCATCTATACAAAGGTAACTTTGTACATTATTAATAGGACTTCAAAAATTTTGAAGGCATAGTTTGATTAACTTAGTTACGGAGGAACATTCTGGACAAATCAACCTGTATGATACATGATCGTACAATATGATTAGATTTAAAAATTATAATTTTTACACTCCCCCAATGTGTGTGTGCACGGTTACCAAATTATAATTCCACTCTCTCAAACATAAGAAAAATATAAAAATACAAACTTCAATTATAATAAACCCTAATCTAACATGTCTTAATGTTTTTAGCTGTCTCGAGTATGATTTCCTTGAAACATTAGTACACACAAACAACAAAATAATATTTTTCATATATTTTAGGAGAAATAATAATCAATACAATAATATTTTGGAATAAAAAAAAATACAGATGTTATAAAAAAATAGTTATGTAAACTACGTTGCAATAATCTCCTCCTTTTTAATGTTGGTAAAATAATTATTTTTTGAGTTAACATTTAAAGCATATCTTCTCCATTTCTACTCCTAAAAGAATGATCAATTTAAATTAATGGTTCCCAAAAGATCAAAAAACACAAACGTAAATTTTAAAAAAGAACCAACAACTACTAAAAATAAAAATAGGTCGAACAAAAACATACACCATACAACACATACAAACACACAACACACATACACACATTCAAATAATACACATACACATATTCAAATAATATTAAGACTCTCCCTTTTTACAACAACAATAAGGGAAGAAACCCTTGAAATTAAAGTTTCTATAGACAAACCAAAATAGTTGAAAAGAAAAGGATTTTAAACCAATTGCAAATACAATACTAACTTTGTAAAATATAAAAGAATAAGTTCAAAATTTTAAATCAAAGAACAACTAAGATAAGAAAAGTCAACCATGTTTATTGTTCATGCTAGACAAATTAAATAAAAAATTTTTACTGTAAAAATAAAGAAATAAATATTAGTTATTTTCGAATTCAATAGTGAATATGATTATAAATTTGATCGATTTTTATTAAGGATTGAATGATAAAAAAAGAACAATATAAATGCTTTCAATTGGCAACATTGCACATCTTTTCAAATATTTGTGACAAACTTTGTGCATATTTTCTATTTTGCCTAATTTTGTTCTTCTTTTCACTTTACGAACCATTGCGCATCTTTTCTATTTTTGCATGCTTTGTGCATCTCCTTTTTACTTTTTTTTTGGTCTTTCTAATATTAGTAATCTAAATTCAAATTCGAGGAATCAAGGTTAACAACCTTGTATTTTTTAAAAACACATTTTTAGAGAGAGAACGTCTTGGTTTTTAGAGAGAGAAATTTGCCTTTATTCGAATTTTTTGTTCCCGCATTTTTTCTACAGCGGGTGGCGCGGCCATCGGATGATGATCGGAGTTCCTTAATGACTGTTATGGCTGCTCTGCGACCTCCAGTGTCGATACAGAATGGTGGTAGAGGCGGTAATGGGATAGTAATCAGAGAAGGGATGAGACCTCCGTCTCGTTTGTTGGTGATTGAAGGCAAGGGGAAGAAGGTGATTATGGAAGATGAATCAAACTTGAGACGTGATGATCGTGCGCGGTCAGATATCTTGAATCATTATTTTAATAAATCTGGAATTGATTCATCGAAGGATGGTGATTCTGTTAATATTCATGGTTCGAAAGAGGATCGGGATTCTTGCAAGTTTCAAGAATGTGTGAATGATCTTGATTTTGGTAATAATCATGGTGTGGATCTGGAATTTGAAGGATTGGTGATGGATAATGCAAAATCAGAAGGATGGAATGAGGTGGGTAATGCATGGACCAAGCCGAAGCACATCAAGATTGTGTGGAACCGAGAAAAAGTTGAACTAACGGATGATGTGGTTGTTGTTTTGCTGAATTCAGAGATGGAGGAGAAAAATAAGCATGTATTGAGACATTCTATGGTGATCAAAGTTCTGGGTAGCAATGTGCCATTCCCAAAGTGTAGCTTGGAGCTGAGGAGACAATGGAGCAAGTATGGAGGTTTCATCTAACCTCAATTGGAATGGATTGGATCCTTTGTTCTTTCAGGACGGAAGAGGCTGTAGAGGAAGTACTTATTGGTGGACCATGGTTTATCGAAGACACATTTTTGGTATGGATCGGTGGACTGCTGAGTTTGATTTTTACTCTTTCAAGGGAATCACCACTCCTATATGGATACGATTCCCCTGTTTGCCGCTGTATTGCTGGGATGAAGACAACTTAACAATAATTGCGTCTCAGTTTGGGACGCCGATGTACATTGATGGTAATACTTTTCGGTGGGGGAAGAGGGAGTTCGCTCGGGTATGTGTTAAAATTGATCTGGAGAAGAAATTACCAAATGGAGTATGGGTGGAAGGCTCAGCGGGCATGTTTTTTCAGCGGGTGGAATACGAGAAGGTGGATTTGCTTTGTTATCATTGTGGCCGTGTGGGTCACAATAAAGATGAATGCCCTGATGAGGTTGCTCAAGGGATTACAGATCAGGCCTCTTCTAAATTGGTTGCAGATAAGCCCGGGAAGACCATCCCTAAAGCCAATTCTGGAATGATCAAATCAGAATACAGCCCATGGATACATGTTCATTTCAAAAATAATTGCTTTGTCAAGACATGGGGCGATGGGAGAAAATTGAATGAGAGAAAGATAAATAAGGTGGGTGACGTGATGTCCAAACCTGTAGAGAAAGCTGATCATATTGAGCTGAAGAAGGGAGATAATGTCAGTAATTTGAACGCTGTGTATGATAAATTGCCTGTTCAGAATAAGGAGGATGGTGGACAGTAGAATTCTGTTAAAAGTTCTCACCCTATTGAGGTTACTAACAGGTTTGATATTCTGATGGTTGATTCTGGCGAT
>NW_021319519.1:0-18899 GCF_001605985.2 Dendrobium catenatum | reverse complement strand
CAAAATTTTAAATTAAAATTATAACTGGATTTAGATAAGGAGATAAATTTCATGTTCTTTTTGACAAACATATCTAATCTATAATATTTATAAGATTGATGCCTTATTAATTTTTATTTCATTTTCAAAATGTTTATTTTTGTTATTAATGAAATTTTAAATTAGATTACTGATATTATAAAGTCTCGAAAAGTTAAAAAAAAAATGCATAATGTGTGCAAAAATAGAAAAAATATGCAATGGTTCTTAAAGTGAAAAGAGGTACAAAATTAGCCCAAATAGAAAAGAAGCATAAAGTGTGCTACAAATATTTGAAAATGTGCGCAATGTTGCCAATTTTTTTTTTCTTTTTTTGTGTTCTTTATACTATCATTTAATCTTTAATCCAAATCTATGTAATTAACAATCATATGTATTATTTAATTTGGAACCAAGACAATCATCAAAGTATATTAAGGACATCTTGCAATAAAAGTTGATAGAAAAAAGGTCATAAAAGCTGATAGGAACATTTTGAGAATTCTCTGTCGACACTTTTTCTATATTTTGAAAAAGGAATGACATTTCTTAGTTAGTCAAAGTATATTAAGGACATTCTCAAGAAATATAAAATGGGTAATACTACACAGTCATTACACTAATGAGTTCCCTAGTTCTATTATATAAAGACCCTAAGGGAAAAACTAATAATCAAAAGAAATTAGAAGAATAATTGGCTCATTACTTTACTTGATTGTTAGTAAATCATATATAATGTTCAGTGTTTGTTTGTGTGCTAGATTTCAATCTATTCTGAAGGAATTATATTTGAAAGTAGTAAAAAGAATTCTGAGATATCTTTTGGGAACTCAAAACTTAGGGATTTGGTACACAGCTCTTTGTTTAAAATATTTGGATATTTTGAATCAGATTTTGCAAGACATAGGGTTGATAAAAAAAATACATTTAGAACTTGTCAATTCATAAGTAACTCTTTAGTTTCTTAGTCCAATAGAAAATAGAATTCAGTAGCCCTATTACTTAAGTAGAATACATAGACTTGGGTAGTTGTGTGGCACAATTTCTTTGGTTAAAATAATAATTGTTTTACTTAGGATTTTCTATTGGCACCATTTTAATTTTCTGTGATAATATTAGTGTCATATGCATCTTAAAGAATCCTATTCAACATTATAAAACCAAGCATATAGATACAAGACTTCACTTCATTAGAGATCATTTAGCTAAGGGAGAAAATTAATTGCATCATGTTGTTATGAAAAATTAACATGCAGACATTTTCAAAAAAAAATTGGCCTTTTACACATTTAGCACCTTAAGAACCAGGTTAGGTGTAATTGACCTTAATGCTTAAATTGAAATTTTTGCAAACTTGATTTATTATGAATATTTATTTATTTAGTTTGTCTTTGTTTATTTATTTTGCTTATTTTTATGTGTTTAGTTTTGTGTTTTTTAGTTTTATTTTTGATTTTACTTCAAGCATTTTATTTAATGTTAGGTGATTCGTTTTGTGAAGATTTTCTTTTCTTCATGTCTAGTTTTCTAAGTGTTCTTTTCATACCATACAAATTATTTTTTCTTGTACAATTTCTATAGCTTATACATGATAGGTTTTTGAGTTGAGTACATGAAACTTAGTTTTTCTTAGGGTTTGTACTGTACGATGACATTATCATACTATATGATATATGTAGTTATGTTTGTATGAGTGGGGACGGTTTTCCAATTACGTTTAGTTTGTTAATATAGATAGTACATATGAAATTACATTAAAATGATCTTTAATATTCTGGTCATCTAAGATAAACACTTATTGTCTGTATAATCATATAGTCAAAAAGCTTGTATGAAAGGACACATTGAAAATGGCATTTTACAAAAAGCTGTTTCATTTTTGGCTGTATCTGTTCGTACGTTCAATTTTTTTTGTCGCGTATGATTTTTAAATCATACATATGATCATAATTTTGTACTTTATGATAGGTCATTTTTCTTTAAATAGAAGTGTCTTTAGAAACATTTTCTTTATTTTCTCATTTATTACAAAACCATCTAGAGCCCTCATCTTAGGAATGGCTAGTAGCAGCAAATGACCTAGCCTCTTTAAGGAATCTTCTTCTAGAACTAGTAGGGATGATAACATCATATCTAAAGAGAATGAGGATGCCAACTTTAAGTATTCTGTTGCTAAAATCACCCCTTCTCGACTTCTCATATAGGGCGATATTCATTTCTTTGTCATGTCCTTATTCGGTTCAACTTAACTTTCAATCATCCTAACTCTCATATATGCCTACCATAAAGAGACATTCCAATTCTTTCTGGTCGATATGAAAGTTCAGGACCACTCTAGGATAACCTCTTATGTACTCAAGCAATAGGTAGAAATTATAAAGGAAGATCTAGGAAACTTTCTACACCTTAGAACCCAAGGGATTATAGCTCATATTATAACTTCTAGAGCCAAATTTGATTGGCTATATATTAATCAAACTCTTAGAGGTGTCAGTCATGTGAGCCATTTGTCTAGAGTTTACACTCTCTATAAAAGTGCCAGGATTATTCAACATGTTTTAAGAACCTTAATTATTGCAAAAGCTGGTGAACACATTAACATGACTCCTCTTTGGTCCACAATCACTTATTTGATAATGACTGAAAAACCCTTTGATGAAGCCCATCTCATCATGGATTATATTTACAATCTTTTTGATATTGGCCTTCAACTTCACAAAACAAAAAAATGTGGCTTTAGGACATTAACTTGCTTATATCTTAGAAAAGAAGTACAATCCTATCTACCCAAATCCTCCCATTTAACTACCTATTTTCTTTACTAATGCCTCTTTTTGGGCACGTTTTGGGTAGGATCAGAGTTATGAGAGTGATGATTTAGAGGAAGAAGGGGGAGCTTCTGCTTCAGCACCTATACCAACACTTGGACCTGACCAGAATTTGTAATAAGAAATCGTTTAATGCATTGAAAGATTAGAAACTCATTTGCATTAATTCTTTGATCAAATTAAGAATCACATAAATCAGCAGGATGCTCGATATAATGAAGATATGGATTTGATCAAGGGTACTTTTACCTGATTAACACCAATATAGCTATGATTAATAGTTACTTTTCTGTGTTCAACCAACCACCTATTCCAAACCAAGGCCCCTCTCATTTCTAGATGTACTTCTATGTTTTTGTTATTTATGAGTTGTTCTGTCTATTATTGAGATATATTTCCTTTGATTTTAGTGTTTTCATATGTTAGTGTATTCTTGTGTTGATCTTCCTTTTGTGATATGAAATGATCTTAAATGAAAAGGTATTTGTATGTGTTTGGATTATGAATGAAATGTGAAAATGTTGTTAACATGTATTAATTTATATTTCTTGAAATATTTATGTTTTAATGAAAAAACCTTTTGTAGTTGATCATTGGAATGGATTCTCAATTACTTTTCTCTTCAAATTAATTTTCTTACAAAGTTTAGTCTTTTAAAAAATTTAAAATAAATTATGACTGGATGTAGACAAGTAGATCAATTTCATGTTCTTGTAGACAAACATATCTAAGATATAATTTTTGCAAGATTGATGTCTTATTATTTTTATTTTCTTATTCAATATGTTTATTTTTGTTATTAGTGAATTTAGATTATTGTTATTTGAAAGAACCAAAAAGTTAAAAAAAAAAAGAAATGCACAAAGTGTGCAAAAATATAAAAGATGTGTAATGGTTTGCAAATTAAAAAGAGAGAAAAAATTAGCCCAAATAAAAAAGATGCGTAAAGTGTGCCACAAATATTTGAAAGATGCACAATGTCGCCAATTGAAAACATTTATAGTGTTCTTTCCTTTATCATTCTATATTTAATCCAAATCCATCTAATTAACAATCATATTTATTGTTGAATTTGAAATTAATTAATGTTTATTTAGTCATTTCTACAATAATCATTTTTTATTTAATTTCTCTAGCTTGAACAATGAACCTGGTTGACTTTTGTTATCTTATTTTTCTTTGATTTAAAATTTAAAATTTTTTCTTTTTAGTATTTTGAAGTAAATATTGTATTTAGAATTGGTTTAAAATCTTTTTCTTTTGAACTCTTTTAATTTTCCTAAAGAAACCTTTTATTTCAAGATGTATTTCACTTTTTGTTGTTGTCAAAAGGGAAGAGTTATAATATTGTCTGATGATTGATGTATGTGTGTTGAGTATGTCAATGTTGTATTATGAATGTGTATATGTTTGTCTATTTTGAATGTTTAAAATGTTTGTGTTCGTGGTTTTTTGTTCGTTTGTATGTTCTGAATGTTCATGTCCTTGTTTTTTTTTTCAAGCTATTTTGATTGTACTAGTGGTTGTTTGTGGTTTCCTTTTAATTTTTAGGTTTTTTTATATTTTGATTTTTATGGAAACCCTTGATTTAAATTGGTCACTAATTAAGGGGGAGCTAAGGAGAAAATTTTCTTTAAATCTTAACTCAAAAAATAATTATTTGTCATCATAAAAAAGGATGAGACTGTTGTAACTTAGTTTTCATAACTATGCTTTTAAATCATGTATGTATTTTATGATTTCAAAAAATTATTGTATTGATTACTATTTCTCCTAACATATATATTAGAAATAATACTTTTTTTATTTGTGTGTACTAATGTTTTTGGAAAATCATACTCCAAGCTGTTGAAGACTTTAAGATAGAATAAATTAGGATTTATTATATTTGAAGTTTGAACTTTTCATATTTTTCTTGAGTCAGAGAGAGTGTGATTGTAATGGGGTAACCGTGAACACACACACTGGGGAAGTGTAAAAAAAAATTTATCTTTTTAAAATTAATTGAACCGTATGATTTTGGATCGTATAAGATGCTTTGACGTGAGAGTTTCTTCAGAAAGTAGTTAATGGAACCATGCCTAAAAATTTTTTTAAGTATTGTTCATACTGTACAAAGTTACCTTCGTACAAACGACATCTAAAGTACAAAATGGCTACATACCAATTCATCCTGAAAAAACACAAATTTGTTTAATATGGTTCGTATTTTACAATCTTAGGTTCGTACAGATGACATCCATAGTACGAATGGGTGTGTATCATTTTGTCCATACAAATAGGTAAATTTTTTTAACTCTTCATTATGTACTATCTTAGGTTTGTACAAACAACTTCTAGAGTACAAAATGGATTTATCCATTTTCATACCAAATGAAGCATGATTTGGTTAAAATAGTTCATACTAGCAATATGGGGTTTATATAGCACGTTATCCAAAGTATGAAACTAGTTCATACAAAATCATACCGGACGATCTGGTTCAATTTTGAATAAATTGTATTGTACGATGGAAGTTCGTACATATGGCTACCAGAGTACAAAATTAGTAAGTACAGGATTGTACGAGCAATTATTAAACTGATTGTATGTATGATGTGTTATCATATTGTACAATCATGGACGGTCAAATTGAAATTTTCATTTTTTGGATGGTTTTTTGTGTCTTTCATATATAAGGTTCTAAAAATGGATTATCAAGTGATTCTTATTTGCATTTTTCTTAGAGAGCAAGTGTGAGAGTGCTTTGGTAGAGTGTTTAAGAGTGTGGATAGAGAGATTTCACCAGTAGAATTTCTGAAGGGTTCACAAGGTTGCCCAAAAGTGAGTATCTCTCTATAAGTTTGTCAAAACTCTTCCTTACTTCTTTGAAGATTCTCGATAGATGATATTTAAAGAAGATCTAGTTCTCTATTGACAATAGGAGGGTGAGAAAAGATGATGGTTCTCTATCAAAACCTGGAGGGTATGAAAGGATGACGGTTTTCTACCGACACCAAGAGTGTGTGAAAGGACAATGGTTCTCTTCTAATACCATAAAGGTGTGAAAGGAAGATGGTTCTCTACTGACATTTGGAGGGGGTGAAATGATGACAGTACACTACCACATTGAGGATTGGTGGTAGAGAGGTTAATTATAAGGGCTTCTCTACCTTACTGTGGGAGCAAAAGGAGAGTCACTTTGGTATAGTGCATTACTTGAAGAAGGAGTCTTCAGGGAGTGGACGTAGGTCTTGTTTGATCGAACCACTATAAATTTCTATGTTTGTTTGATTTTATTTTTATCTCATTTTTAATTTTTTGCACTTTTAATTTTGGGGTTGAAACTTTTTATTTTCAAAAAATTAAATTGTGATGAAAACATATAACAATTTTCTATAATTTACCATGACAATTTTAAATTACCAATTCACCACCCCCCCCCTCTTGGTTAGCATTGGGATAGTTTTATTAGGTCTAATAACCTATTCGAACATTCAATAGTTATGTGTTGGGACTGTCACCCATACATGAACATAATGTGAGAAAGATGAGATGTAAGAGCACTCACATGTACATGTATATGAAATGTTTTTTAAAAAAATATTCTAATTTTTCAACTCATTAATGCTCAGTGCTGATAATTAAATGATAAACTTGACGGTTTAATGAATGTAAGCTACATTAACTAATAATTAAAAGGGCTTTGAAAAAAAATAAAAGAAATTTAATAATGTGTTTCAACATATCTTGTTGAACCAGATCTTCGCTAGAAAGAGTATTTTTACTTGAATTCATCATCTAGGTTGAATTTATATGTACTCAGTATGAGTGCTGCACCTAATGTTGACATTTTAGTAAAAGTCTTAGATTTTAAAATAAGAGAAATATGCTTGAGTTTTCCAAAAGGATTGACACACATAAACATTTCAATGTATCCAAGTCTTGAACTTGGTTATATGGTAGTATAGGCACTACATTACCATATTTGGTTTGTTGTGTTTTTAGAATCCTTTCCTTAAGCTATATGATAAGTTTATTATTCATTGGACCTTGGAGAGAAGTCTCTTAAGGTTGGTTGCATTTTAAGCCCTCTTTTTTGTCTTTGTATGGGTAACAAACATGACTCACCAACTATAGGGGAAATGTGCTCTACTCATTATGGATCTTGCTCAAAACAATAAGCTGCCCTATAGGACAGTTCACTAGTCTTCCACATTTGCAATTAATGCGCCTCTATTTATACCAAACCTTATAGCCTTTATAAGGTTATCCACATAGAATAACAAATGATAAATGATATATGCATTACTAATTGTATATCTTATCAAAAGGGTTGGTGCCAGTTTACCGAGCTTTTATGATTTGATGTAGTTGCTTGCCAACAAAGTATTTGATGAAGGGTACCTATGATGAATTGGGAGAGTCAATTATTTTTATATTTGACATGTATAGATAATAATTTTTATATTTATTATTCTAATGGAAAGTTGACTTTGAGGTTATCTCCATTCTTTGTGGTGAGTTTGTTACCTCTAAGAGTGGCGATCATTTTATGTAGGCTCGGGTGAGGTAAAAAGAGAGGCATAAGGAAATAATAATAAAAGACAAAACCTTGTTGGCAGACTAATCCGGGAAACAACCTACCACCTTATGAACCACCACAGTATAATCCATGAAAATGCAAAAATGGTTACCATCCATGATGACCTCCATTGTTAGATAATCCATAAAAGTAATTAAAGCAATTAACATAGCACCATTAATAACAATAGAAGAAAACAAAACTAGATGATAACGGGCTAGGGAAAAATAACCATATATAAGAGAGATATTGAAAAGCAAGGAAAACTGTGATAAATTAGAGTCAGGCAACCAAGAAACAACTATTCAACCACAACCCATAAGATACTAGAGTAAACAACAAAACACCACCACCCTGGGCTAAAATAACTTATTTAAATACCAATCACTATAAGGAGAAACCACATAACAACAGAGCAGGAAACCAGGAGAAGTCGCATGGTAGAACAAACACAGTAACCCAAACCACAGCCCCCAAAAGAACCAAAGACACAAAAAATTCCAAGTCATGCAAGAAAAAGGGAACTCCAACATAAATAAGAATATAAAAGTGGGGAACTAGCCTACGGCATTAAGCAACAAACAACAAAATCAAAGTATCACAGCAATTGACACCCTCCAGCTCCAAACATAGGCAAAGAGCAGCAGAGAACAAGAACCAACACTGCCCATAATCAGTAATAATAGCCCCCATGTAATGAAAAGGACCATCAACCAATAGCAAAGAAGAAAAACCAAACATAAGATAAACCCGCAAGCCAAAACCTGCCTCACAGCCAAAACCTGCCGCTCAACCAAAACATCAAGGCTACCCAAAAAATAAAAGGCTGAAAAACATTGCAATAAAAAAAGAAATAATACCAAATCGAGGCCTCAAAATACAAAAAGACCAACAAGAAAATAAGGCCCCAGCCACCAAAACATATTAGCTTCTAACATAAGGCATACGATTCTTATCAAGCCTTAAAAGACCCCGCAGGGGGATAGGTAAATTATTAGTAGTAGCATCAGTCTTATAGTCGAGATCTTTCCCCAAAATGTCCAGCTAATTGGCACGTGCATTACCAACCTTATGGATCAGAGAAACTGAGAAATTCATAAAAACTAATAAATTCTTAAGTTCTCAAACAAAATAAAATAAACAAGAAATGCAAAGAAAATCTTCAACACCATTTATAAATTGAAAACAAAATTTAGAATCCACTTTAATAATAATGTTAGTAAAATCCAAAGAGATGTAAAGCCTTAATCCGTAGTGAAAACCAAGAGTGACAGCTTTGTTATCATCATAATTTTGCAAAGGACCAATAAAAGACATAATGAAGTTACCTAGATTATCTCTGATAACCCTACCACATGCAGATGAGGGCCCAAAATAAACACCATCCACATTAAGCTTATAAAAATTAATATGGGGCTTGTTCCACTAAATAAGACTAAGATTATTAGGAAGACGACCCTCCTCAAGCTTATTACCTAAAGCAAGAGAAATAAAAATGAAGTTCTTAAAATTCTTTTGAGAAAGTAATTTAACTGAGTAAATAGCATCCACCTTGTCTTTCACATTTTGAATAATCCTCTCGTTGTTCATACCAACATTATTAAAGATAAAATTATTTCTATCCAACCATAAAAAATAAAAAATAAGAGAAGGAATCACAATTTTATATACCCTTTAGACTTGATAAAACAAAAATTATGTAAGGCAAAAATAGACATTTCAGCATTAAAGCAATTCAAATGGGACACATCATCAAAGAAAATCCATGTTTTGAAATCTAACAGACTGGAAAGAAAAATATGATGCATGGTCTCTAGATGATAACAGCATTGGAATTTAGAGGTTAAAGTAAAGCCTCTTTTAATTAAATTATCTTCCGTAGGGATAATCTTATGTAAAAGTCTCCAAATAATGATAGCCACGGTGGAAGGAATACTTTTATGCCAAGTTAAGGAAAAAAAATGATAACCTCATTCTTGCCTCTAATGGCATACCAAGCATCTTTAAGTCTAAAAGCATTATCTTTGGATAAACCACATAAGAGAACATCATAAGCTTCCATATTAAGAGAAAGATTAAAAATTTGTTGAATAATAGAACCAGGAATAACATTAACAAGCTCGTCATAATCCAACCTATTATAAAAAAATTAAAAGTTCACGTTAACTGCCAAATTGGAAGAAGAGTTAGTAAGGGAATCAATAGAATGCCCCCCCAACCAACAATCTTGCCAAAAGAAAAGGTCACCACCACTAAGCCCCCAGTTGAGAAAGGGTTCCACAACCGATTTAAATTTGCACAATCTTTTCCAAAACATAGAATCACCTTGATTAAAGCAACAAATAGTCAGATGTTTACCCCCACAATATTTAGCAAACATAAATTTAGCCCAATAATTCACTTTAGCTCAGAAATTATACCAAAACGTGAAGGAGAAAGAATAAGACAAATCATTCATACTCTTAAAACCCAAAACCCCTTCATCCAAGACATAACAACATTTGTCCCAAGAAGATGAAATGATTTTGGAGTTGGTCCTAGCTCCTTTCCAAAAAAAAAAAATTGTTAAAAATTTTATGAATCTTGTTGCAAACAGCATGAGTAGGAAGGAGAGTTTGAAAAACATAAACTGACAAGGAGTAAAAAAAACTACGAATTAAAATAACATGACACCCAAAACTCAAGAAATTAGAATCCCAGGACATATGTTTATTCTGAACCATAGTAATTAAATTATTAAAAATAAAGAACTTCCTTTTACATTTATAAAGTGGCACCTCAAGGTAATTAATAGGAAAAGTACCATGAACAAAACTAGAAACATTCTTAATGCCTAAAATACGATCATTAGGTACTTTATTGGAAGGAATAAAACTAGACTTTTATTTGTTCAGAAAAGACCACCAACCATTTCAAAATGATTAAAAAAGTCCATAAGATTCTTAATCATATTAATAGAAGAATTAGTAAAGACAATAAAATCATCAGCAAAATAAAGATGGGAAATAAGGAAGCCCCCTAGTTCTAAAATAGAGGCCCAGAGAATTATCAAAGAGCTGAGCAAGGACGCTAGATAAATAATCGACAGCAATAATAAAAAGAGCAGGTATATGGGATAACCTTGTCCAAGACCATGAGAAGATTTAAAAACCTTTTACTTTTTTCATTGACAATGATCAAAAAGTGTGAATTCTCACTGAAATTCTTAATAAGATTAATAAAATTCATGTCAAAACCAACAAATTCATAATGTTGTAAAGGAAATCCAAATCAGTGTTACATAAACCTTGGCAATATCAAGTTTTTAAATCATGTTGCCACCTCGAACCATAACATCCAGATCTTGGCAAAATTCCTGAGCCTAAATAATATTCTCAACAATGCCCCTACCTTTAACAAACTCCATCTGATGAGGAGAGATAATTTTAGGTAAGAAACTGCTTAAACAATTCATAAAGATTTTAGAAATCAATTTATTAAAAACAGTCCAAAAACTAATAGGTCTAAAGTTATTCTAGTGACAAACCTAGTTCTTTTTGGGAATAAGGATAGTAGTTGAGAGGTAAAGAACTTAGGAATAGAATTACCATAAAAAAACCTTAACAATATAGTAAAGGTTATTATTAATAATTTGCCATGTTTGTTGAAAAAAATTAGTGGTGAAACCATCCAGTCCCACCATAGAGTCACCATTCATACCAAGAAGAATCTATGTAACATCCTCAAGAGAACAGGTTTTAGAGAGGAACTCATTATCTTCAAGAAAAATTAGATTAGGTATAATATTAGGATTATAAATCTCAGTAGGTCTAAAATCTTTATTAAGATATTTATGAAAATGATTAATAATAATATTGGCAATTTCTAAAACATCCTAAAAAAGAGAACCATCATAATGATTAATTTAAAGAATATAATTTTTAGTACACTTCCTATTAACCAAAGCATGAAAGTACTTCGTATTGCCATCACATTCAACAAGAAGTTTCATGGCAGCTTTTTGTTTCAAAAAAATCTCCTCCTGAGCTCGTATTTTAGAAAGACTATCATAACATCTCTCAAGAGTCTAAAATTATCACTAGAAGGAGTAAATTGACATTAAGACTCAATGGTGTTAGCAAAATTTTTAGCATTTAAGATATTAGAAAAAATATTTTTAAAAACATTATGATTCCACCAATTCAACACTTGCTTAAGCCTTTTAAGTATAAACCAAAACCTCCTTATACCCAGGATAGAGTTATACCGATGTAAAGGTGCCAGCCAGTTATCCTAAACCAAATCCATAAAAGAATCATGGAGCAACCACATATTTTTAAATCTAAATTGAGATGAAAAATTAATATGCCTAGTCTTAAGAGAAATGAGATAGGGAGAATAATCAAAAAGCATTCTACTCAAATGTTCAATAGAAGAAGAATTAAACACAATAAGCTAGCAATCATTAAACAAAACATGATCCAACCTTTTCTATTAGTGACCATGGTTCCAAGTAAACTTGTTATCAGATAAACTAATATCCACTAAGTTGCAATCCATAATCATGTTATTAAAATCTTCAATAGAATTATAGATGGGGGTAGAGCCCCCTAAATATTCATGAGTTGAAATAGTATTAAAGTCCCCTCCAACAAGACATGTCCTTATTCAATAACTATGAAATTGAATAAGTTGTCCCATAACACTATCCTCAAATAATGGGAAGAGGCTTCATAAACAAAGGAAGCATAATAATAAGAATTTAAAACCTTAATATTACAATGTAAAACTTGAGTGAAATCTCTAATAACATCAATATGAACAGGGTCCTTCCAAAGAAATAAATGTTATTAGAAATATTAGAAATAGCATGTTTAAACCTCAAAGATTTAGCAGTACTAATCAATTTAGCAGAAGAAATAAAAGGTTCTAACAAAATTATAATATAGATATTATAAATATGACATAAATTCTTAACATGTTACTTAGAAGAGGGGCACCTAATGCCCTTAACATTCCATATGATAGAGTTAAACATAAAAACCAGGTTAATTACTAGTATTTGATCGAGTAGTTCTAGGCATCTGTATAATAATGTCTTTTTTTTCCTCCCTCTCTTAGTTTTGAACTTGATATAACTAGTGTCATAATCAACTTTTGCAAAACATTTAGCCATAATGTCCATGTCCTCAGTATCATTAAAAGCATCGCTATGATAATTAGTATTTAAGGAAAAATTACTCTCACTATTCATACATGCCTGCCTCTCAAACCGAGGCAGCTCACCTTCCTCTACCAAATTACCTTCTTCTTCAAAAGTATTATTATTATGCTCATTATCAACACTAGTCTCCATCAAACTATTTTGGTCGGCCACCTGATCATTCATAACAGTATGAGATTGTAACACATTAGCTTAAGTAGCATCTAATAAGACCACCTCCATATCAGAAAAGTTTATATTTGTAGTACAAGGATTAGAAGAAGAATAAGGAACATAATTTATATTAGGAATGATAGATAACCTTTGTTCCTCCAAATTTTGAGAGGCACAAGGTAAATTAGCATTCAGGTTGAGATTAACATTAGAATCAATGAGAGGATCAACACCATTGAGTGAGGACGGTTTAATTTAAGATATCGTAGATTGTATAGTAATAGAAAAATTACCGTATGCTTTAGCACCAATATCCTCAATAATAACCGAATTAGACATGACTTTATAATGATCAGTGAAGAGATCTTCTTGAATAATGGATGGTTTAGAAAGTTCTTTCTCCTTCCTAATATGAGGATGAAGCTTATAACACTCATTAAAACTGTGCCCATGCATCTTACAATGAGAGAAAAAATAGGTAAATTTTCAAATTCCACTTTCTAAAAATAGCCATTTAATTCAGAACCAATCCAAATTTCTTTATGAAGTTTTTTTTTTTGTGAGATATCTTGCTTAACTAAAACACGGGACACAGAACGACGAGAAAAAGATGTTGTTGCTTGATCCATTTATAATGGCCTACTAAGAATAGTGGCTAAACCACATAGAATTTGTGTCTCAAAAAAATGAAGCCTTAGATTAGAAAAGGAAATCCACACAGGAGCAATCCGAGATTCCTCATGGACATCAAAATCTTGTGTCCACTTGAGTAATATTATTTGGCAACCCTAAATGTAGTAAGATCTTCGAGAAAAAATTTTACTATAATACAAATCATTGGTCAATTTAATCACTACATGTCTCAGATTAAGTAAACCAATTTGGAAAGAACCTGAGAGCTTCATATTAAAAAAGAACGTGTGGAAAACATCCAAATTCAAACACTTAAGCAGATATTTCTAACTGAGGTAAACACAAAAGGAGCAGCCAGTTGCTACACAACAGAGTTGTCAAACATTAAAGTAGGACACCCCTTAAATGACGTATGAATAAACTTAATCCTAGGTGAGTACGAGGAAGAACCAACAAGCACATCCTTAAAGGAGCGAGACTTTCAATTAGGAACCTCAGGGTTCGGACGGTAAGATGATGATGGAGTTATCTTCTCCCTAAAAAGCAAAACCAAAGAAAAAGATTAAAACAAAAAGCAAAACTAGCACAAAATGAAAAAGTGGAGCAAAACAAGCAAAGAAAAACTGCGAAACCACTCTAGGAACCACAAAAAAAGGATCCCAAATGGAAGAACCCTAGATCGCTAGAAAATCAACCTATAACATGAGAGCACTAGCCATTATCAAAACAATAAAACATTCATGATGCAAGTGCATACTTATGAAGGAATATGTGAGTATATAGAAACCATTATAATACATGCAAATTTATTATTATTGCATCTTGGATTATTTGCAATGGTAGAGAAATATAAAGTTTAACGTCTTAGCATTGTATGAAGATCCAAAAAACTAATAGATAAAAAGAGAGAGTCCAATATATATTAGAAACACTAAGGTTTACATAGAATATTGTAAAAAGAGGAAAAACCAAGGTCCTAACCTAGTTTGAATGAATCAACTAGTAATTATAGTTAATTATAAATAAGGATTTTCCTTAGGGGGAAGGCCTAGGCTTGATATAGTAAATATATATCATACAAATTATATTACATGGTGAAAATTTAAAGAATCAAAATTGATTTGTTTTTTTGGTCACTACAACTAGAATCAGTTGGCGATGGAGGTTGGAAGGACTGTATTTGGGTTACTTTTTCTAGGCAATGATGGTCAAAATGATTGTTATCAACTTCTATGGTGACGGAGTTCAGAAGGACCATAGTCACTGGGTGACAAGGTTTAAAAATATTTTGTGTGAGGTGATGGAGGTTGGAAGGATCATTGCTGGAAAGCAATAAATATTAGAAGGACCAAAGTGGGTGAGTGAAGAAGGTTACAAATATCATTGTCTAGTCATGGAGGTTGAAGGGACTGTAATCAGTGGGCAACAAAGGTTTTAAAGACCATTCTTAGGTGATGGAGGTGGGAAGGACCATAGTCGATGGGCGATAGAGGTTGGATAGACCATTTTCAGGTGGAAGTCTAGCAAGAATTGGAAGCTGAGTGGAAGTCCAATATAAGTTTATGACCAAATAAAAGTCTTGCTGACATCTGATGATGAGATGAAGTCTTATGAATGTTCAATGACATTTGGTGGCCGGGTGAAAGTTCGGCGTTAGTTTGGGGCATGAAGAAGTTGGACATCAATCTGTGGCCAGAAAGAATTCTGGCATCATTTAGCAATCAATTGTAAGTCTGGCATTAATCGGTGGCCTAGATAAAGTCTAGCATCAATTGGTGGTTGGGTAGAAGTCTGGTGTCACTAAGCAGCTGGGCAGAAGTCTAGTGAAATTTAGTGGCTGGGTAGAAATCTAGTGACAGTTGATGGCCTGGAAAAAATTTGGAATTAGTTGGTGGCCAGGTTGAAATTTAGTGTCAATCAATGGCAAGTCAAAAATATGGCATCAATTGGTGACAGAGCAAAAACTTGATGCTAGTTAGTGGTTGGATAGAAATTTGGCATCCGTTTGTGGTTAGGAAATAATCATGTGGCAATTGGTGGCTAGGCAGAAATCTTGCATGCATTGCCACAAGGGTGAATGTCCAATGACATTCGATAGCTAGGCTCAACTCCAGCGGTGGTTGAGGAGTTTTATGGCAACGGAACACCCTTCCTTCTCTTTCTTCTCTTCTTTCCTAGGCCCCCCTCCATAAGAAATGAGGGTTCTATTTATGTTTTTCTAAGAACAACATGTCTAATACATATAGAAAATATCATGGGCATATTGGGAGTAGTTTGAATGGATGGCCAATATTTATTCCTTTAATCATAGATCATTTATTTAAATTTTTAGTTCCTTGTTGATATAAGAATCTAATTATCTTGGGCTCAATGGATTTGTCCCATTGAGCTTAGATTTGACTATATGCATGTCATGCTTGTAAATTGTTTGGTAATCCAACTCATGGTTTGAAACATCCAAATACACTTTGGGTCTTTAATTTGGTACCATTTGAGCTCAAATTCGATTGAATTTGGTGTCGTTCAATTTATAATTTTAAGATGTTTAGTTTGAATGTATGTTTTCTTAAATTTAAGTTCAAATAGTCCCAGATTTAATTTCTGAAGTTTTTGACTTGAGTTTTCCTCGAGATTCATGCTCGACCAAGATAATTTTTTGCTGATATATTAGTTGTCTCCTATTTTAGAATGTTGAAGCCTGAAAAGTACAAAAACATAAATCACAAATTTTGACGAAATATTTTGGTGGCTTGAAACTCCATAAATTTGAAAGTGCCCAAAACTGACTTTGGAAGTTTCGTTGAGCTTCAAAAGTGCCAAATTGGTTCTGAAGAATAAAAAAATTATTTTAAGGGACCTAAAAAACATCAAATTATGATTGCTCAGCCATATTTTTCTATTTTTTTCCATTGCTACAGTAACGCTATAATTTCATGCATCTACAATACTGTAAATCTCGTTCTCTATAAAATTTTATGTAATAGCACCACTTTCTATTCTACCAATAAAACACCCAGCTACAATAATGCACTATATTGTTTTGTGCATCCACTATAGTATTGTGCTATAGTGTTATGATATAGTGTGGACCATGTAATTTCTTTTTAATTTTTTTTACTAGGCCCCAATTTCCTCTTTTCTTTTTTTTTAAATAAAGGAATTCCAATAATCTATAAGGGGTCCCAAAAAAAATTCAAAAAGCTTGTTTAAGAATTTTAAAAAAAATCAAACAATTTTGGAGGCAAAACCCCCCAATTTTTGAATAATTTCCCCACTTTTTCATCCTTTAAATACCACCTGGAGTAGGAGGAAAATTTCTCCTTCTATTATATTCTCCCCATAACATTCTTACACTTAAGACCTTCCACTATTTTTGGTAGGTGGCATCCCCTACTCAAATTCAGTGTCCCTCTATTGTGTAAAAGTTAGAATTTTTATCCTTCTTCTCCTTTTCATTCCCACTTTCCTTCTTACTTCTGCGGGTTTACATTATTTTTGGTGCGCCACATCCCCTACACAAATTTAGTGCCACTATTTAGTATAGAGGATTTTTTTAATTTTTTCATTCCCTTTTGTTTTGACTTTCTTCTTATATTAGAGGCATTCCACTATTTGAGTTAGGCGACATCCCATATCAAGCTTTAGTGCCCCTCTTTTGTTTAGTAGCATATTTGTCCTCTTTCCTTTTCTTCTAATGTATTCTTCTTTTTTACATTAGAGGTATTCCACTATTTCAGATAGGTGGTAGCCCTTGTTAAGCTTCAAAACCCATCTTTTACAGAAGGAGTTATAATGAGATTTTATTGTCTCAATAGACAACATTGATAGAAGAAGATCAGTAGTCTCTTACTTGCAAGGGTGATTTGAAAATATCTTATGATAATAGTACTCAAGAGGAGAACTAGTGATGGGGGAAATTTTTAATGTTGTCTAAGTTGAAGTCTATCGGTGATTGATGATCGAGTGGAAGTCAAATGTTGAATTATAGTTGAGTGGAGTGCTGAAGGAGACAGTTAGAGAATGTTCTTCTAATAGCATTCGAGTGAGAAGATAATGATGGCTAATATGAAGTAAAAGACTGATTGCAGGCATCGGATAAAGGGTTGATGATGGTGTTGGTATTGTTGCATTTTACTAAGGTAATATACGACCATACTAATATGTACAGACATTAGATATCCCTTATTAAAGGGGTCGATGCAGTGTGTCATCTTAGTATTCTAGGGACACATTAATAGTGTCAATTGAGTGGAGGCATGATGATGATAAGGTTATAATCTTTATTTGAAGAAGAAGTTGTAAGAGATGCTTCAATTTATAGTAGAGAAGAGGTTAATAAAATTCGTAAAGGATATTCTAACATTTTCAAGTTGCTTGTTATTTGATGACATTAACTTGTATAGATGATTTTGGTGTAACTTTAATTTCAACTTCTGCCAAAAAGAATATATACTTGAACCTTATGTGGAATATATGCAATTCTAATAATATTGTGTATAAAGTTGATATTATTGTATGAGCTTGAAGCTTATTATTTAAATAAAATGAATTTGTCCCACATAGGAAAGTAAGTTGTTTATGCATATTTAAAACATAGTTTGATATATTGCCCCCATTACTTTTTAAGACTTTTTGATTCTTCTAAGGTCTTTTTGTTGCAAATCTATTTTCATGACTTATATTTTGATGATTGACAAACACTATTGATTCTCTTGGAGTGCCTGTTATTTCTAACTTTTCAGGAATTGAAGATCGGACGAACAAACGAAGCAAGTTCAAGATCGCGTAGGTTAGGGTTGAGTGAGTCTATAATTTGCCTTTTCTCTTCTTGAGTCTATTTATAATGTTCAAAGAGACTGATGCTAAGTAACCCTACACACACACACACACTTGAGAGACTTAGAATTTCTATTTTTACTCATATCGGCCAGGACGATATTTACATCGTCCTGGACGATCCGGCTTAAAACAAAAAATCTAAACAAGGATTCTTAATAAAGGCAGCCGTAATTAACAGATTGTCCTGGATGATACGTGTATCGACCAGAACGATAAGTTCAAAATAGAAAGAAATTACCGCTATAAAAAATTAAGGTATTCAGTACTTTTTGGTAATCGGCCAGGACGATCTTGAACCGGCCTGGACGATATTCACAAATTATGCCTTAATTCATCAGACAATCAAGGAAGTAATTAAGGATTATTGATACGATCATATCATCCTAAACGATCTCCATATCGTCCAGGATGATCTATTCAAAAACCTTAGTTACTTTTGGATGATAAATATCAGCCAGCACAAATTCAGGGTGATACTCTGGACGATTTTTCTCTGATTTGAACTGATCAGCCCGGACGACCATGAGATCGGCCTAGATGATCAAGCCAATTTAAAATCATCCAGCTTGCATTCAGGGCAATGCTCTGGCCGATCTTCTAAGATTTGTACTGATTGACTAGGACCGATGTCTATATCGTCCTGGACGATATTGTCGGCAAC
>NW_021319518.1:9716874-9764544 GCF_001605985.2 Dendrobium catenatum | reverse complement strand
TTATTCTCCAAGTAAAAAACATAAATGGTCTTAGGGATAGTTTTAAACCCTAAAGCATCATCCATTAAACTAAACATTCAATTACGAGACAAATCACATAATAATAAATCATCAGAATCAATGTTTATGGGAATCTTTAGGATTTTGAGAATAACATCTCCATGTAGAATTTCATTAAGTTTATTGTAGTTCCAATTGTTATCAATTATAAAAGAGCCCACTTTTATAGCGGCAGCAGAGAAAGAATTGATAATGGAATCAACAGACTTAGCTTCAAGCCACTGATCGCCAAAAGAAGATGTTTGCTCTACCAAGCCCCAATTTAACATGAGGATCAACACTCCACTTGATACTAGAAAGTTTTTTCCGTACTCTGGAATCACCATTCTTATAACAACCCATAGAAGGGTGCTTACGAACACATTACTTATCAATCTTAAACATAAACCAAAGAGAAGGTCTAGAGCTAAAATAGAACCATAATTTAAAGGAAAATACATATGATAAACCAAACATGTTTTTATAACCTAATGCCCCTTCATTAAGAACCCCACAATAATTGGTCCAAGTGGACCAAATAACTTTAGCATTTACATTAGAGCCACGTTAGAAGAATTTATTGAGTAATTTCTCAATTCTATTATAAGCAACAAGCGTAGGTTGCAAGGTCTGAAAGGTATAAATAGGTAAAGAGCATAAAACACTTTAGATATGAATTAATATACCCCCAAAACTAAGGAAATTTGAATCCTAAGAGATAAGCCTCTTTTGCACTTAAGTAATAAGATCATCAAAAATAAAAATTTTCTTTCTAGCCTTATAGAGAGGGACCCCAAATACTTTAGAGGTAAAGTCACTTGAGCAAAACTAATACTATTTTTATTAGGGATAATGCGATTATGAGGAACCTTGTTGGAAACAATAAAGCAGCACTTTTTTTATTAACAAAAAGACAATTACACTTTTCAAACATATTTAAAAATCTCATGAGTCTATTAACTTGATTAATTGAATAAATTAAAAAAAATTACTAACATCATCAACTAAACATAAATGAGAAATAGGAAAGACACCCATAGTTCTATAATAATTGTTAGGAAATTTTTTATAAAAATTAATAGTGCCTCTTGATAAATACTCCAATGGAATAATAAAGATAGCAAGAGAGAGATGATCACCCTGTCTCATCCCATGAGTGGACTTAAAAAAAATCCATCGTCATCTATCTCTCTATCTGCTTCTTTTCCTGAGGGTAGATCTCAGTCCTTGATGGATTTTTAGCTGGCTCTTCATTTTCATGTGCTAAATTTCTTTTTATGAAAATATCTTTTAAAGGGTGTTTGGCTTTGATGTTTGATGTTGATGTGGTTTCTCAATTGGCTGTTCCTTTTGCTTTAACTTTGCTTGACAAGTTTCATCTCTGAGAACCTAATTTGAATGTTATTTGGAAATTTTTTATTAATCTGAAACTCTTGGGTTCTTTTCATATTGGTTTGTTGGATCATAGGCACATTGCAATTCAACTCTTTAGTAATCTTGATTATAACCATATTTTTTTTCATAAAGATCCTACTATATTCAAATGTGTTAGATGTGTTTTTTCAAATGGACCCCAGATTTTGATGTTTGTGAGGAATCCCCTATCGCTTCTATGTGGATCTCCTACCCAAATCTGAAACTTCATTTCTTTAATTCTCATATTTTACTTGGTTTGGTGTCATTTTTTGGCAGACTTTTGCAGACGGACCAAGCTACTTCTTCTATTTCTCATATGTCTGTGGCACATGTTTTAGTTGAGTTGGACATATCTAAGAAACATCTTAATGAAATTTTGATTGGCTAAAATTTGAATGGTTATTTTAAAAAAGTTGATATTGAAAGTCTGCCAATTTTTTGTTCTCATTATAAAATGCACGACCATGGTTTAAATGAATGTTATAGGTTACATCCTCATCTTCTTAAGCAGAAAGATTCCACCAAACAATCACTAGGGAAGTTGTTATGGTTCCTCATGATAGTGAGAATCCTAACCATGGAGTTAGTAAAGGCAACGATCCTAAACTGTAGGAAAATGTGGACCCAATAATAGTTTCCATTGCTCACATTAAACCACCATCCTCCAATGTTGATGAACATATTCATGTATAGGGAGACAATATTAACTCTATCTCTTTCTTACCTTTAGGAAGTGAAAATGTGGATGAGAAAATGTTGGCTATCACTTCTAACCAAAATAGTGTTACATCACCTTTTATTATTCCTTTTATTCTTAACAAAAATTTGCTTGATATGGATTTTATGTTCCTCAATAATAACTGCTCTAATACTATGATTTCTCCTTCTATTGTTAATGATCAAGAGGATGGCCAACATATTTCGATGGAAGGAAAATGCATGTATTAACATGAGTAGTAAAGAAAATGTGGAGGATGAAAATATCTTTGAGGGTGAAGTGCCTTAGAAGGTAAGGCAGGTGGGTCTACATAATGATAATAAACTTAATTCTAATTCTCGTTATCTTAGTGATACTTTTACTGATACGAATGATATGGATATCTTAGCAAAATGTTTTGCCAAAGATTATAATGATGTTAGTTATACATGTTTCAAATCAGGAGATGTAGGAAAAGCAAAAACATCATTTTACAATCTCCTAGGACCTTGCATTCGCAAATTAGTCATTAGCATTTTTGTTATGTTTAAATATATTATTTGGAATATTAGGGGTATTAGTTTCCCTTCCTCTAGTTTAAGAGTTAAGAACTTATGTTGTATTTATAATATTTCTAATCTTATTTTTCTTGAACCTCTCATTATTTCTGCTTAATTACTTATTACTGTTAGATTTTTGGGGTTTAAGCATATTGTCTTGAATTCTGCCAATAAGATTTGGGTGTTTTGGAAGGATCATGTTTGGCTAGATGTTATGATGCACCGACACGAACACGATGACACAGACACGACACAGACACGGGACATGACATTTTTAAAAAATATAGAACACGGGTGCGGCGTGGACACGACATAATAAATTTTTAATATAATATATAGAAAATTAAGGTAACATTATATTAAAAACGGCAAGCAATAATAAATCAAAGGCATAATAACTTCTTTAGCTTATAACATAAAGATGTTTAGTACAAAAATGTCTAGTTCAACCATAAAAATATAAGAAAAAAATCATTTAGTAAAACATGAAAGTCCAACTACTCAATAAAGGGAATGATAGAATTAGATTCAGAGGTTGGTCTTTGGCCTTTTTTGGCCTTCAATATTATCATCATTGAATATCATTGCTTCCAACTCTGGTTCATCTAGGAAAAGATTTGCAACCTCCAATAATCTCATATCATCAAGGCACTCGAACCCATCTTCAGAAACAACCCACATCTTGTTATCACCTGTCATATAAAGTTTGGTTTTTCTTAATAGAAGACGAAGATTTCTATACACATAAATTAAATTTTCAGCCCATTGTGGAGTTATTTTATTCATCTTCATTGATTGAATAAATGAGTATGTGTTCTAATTTCTCTCACAATAAGAAGAGGATGATACTTGACCATGAAGTTTTATTGCTGTGGTTTGAAGAAGCGGTGTTGAAGCTCCATGAATCAACCACCAAATTTTTGGATCCATTCTCCATCTATTAACCAAAGATTCTTGATCACAAAAATTCTCTAAATGTCTAAAAAAATTTGCAAGTTTTATATTAATTTTTCTTCTCGCCTCATTTGGAAAATATCATTTTAAACATATCTTTCTCATATTTGACACTTCTAAATCTTTTTGTGGTGAGACATGTTGAGGGTCTTCTTGAAGCTTTTTTTTACTTGAATACCTTCAAATAATACAAAGTATATAAAATTATTTCATCATTTACCAAGAATTTTAAAATTAATTTAAAAGATGAATACAAATGTACCTTAGATTTAATGAATGGGCCAAACAATGCAGAGGTGTGTTGCTTTTGGTCCACCTATCCTCAAGAATGATATAGACAATACTCTAAAAATTTGAGTCTTCATTATGTGATTTTCTTTTATGTCTGTATATGATTTCTTTCACTTTTGTTAATATAGAGTCTCACATCACATAAATCAAATGTAGGCATGATTTATCTGTGTCAGCCTCTCTCAACATGTCATAAATCAGATCAATGAAAGTCAAAATGTAATCTACACTATCCCACAATAAATATTCTAAGATCTTTTCCTTTATATATCTTGCCTTCCCAATATTATCTTTTCGATAGCAAGACCACTTCTCACTAATCACCATAGTTTGAAGAGCATTTTTTTATTTATTTGAATCTTCTCAACATGATTATTACAGAGGTAAAACAAGTTTCAACAACAACTAACATTCTTAAATGTGAGAAATCTTTAAACATTGAAAGTTTCTTTGAGTGGTTCATAATGAAATTTATGATCAAAACAGCATTATCTGCAACCACTGCTATCTAATGACATTCAACATATATGACACATTCCTTTATAGGTGCCACCACAATAATTGCATTTGAATGACACATTCCCTCTAAAAATTTTTACTAACTTTGTAACATGAATTCATAATGGCTTATCAGTTTCTATAGATGGCTCTTTTGAACCACTCCCATCAACATTAGAGCTCATTTTTCTTTTAAATTCACTGGTGTATTAGAAGAAATAAAGGCTTAATAAATTTGGTGGCATATTATAAAATAATTAAAAATTGTTAAACATAGTTAAAAAAATAATTAAAAAATTATTGTATCATGAGTTATGACTATCTAATAGGAAAAAAACAATTAAAAATTTGTAGTTATGCTGGGGGTCTAAGGGGGCGCTTTCCCTTGGTGGTAGGGCTGTAAGCGAACCAAACGTTCAACGAGCTACTCGTTGTTCAGTTCGATTAAAGATTGTTTGTGATCGTTTAATTAGCTAAACAAATAAACTTGAACAATATTTTAAATACTTGATTCTTAAATAAACAAACTTGAACACTAATGCGTTCGGCTCATTTATGTTCGTGAACAACATCATTTGAAGTTCGTGAACAAGCTCGACATTAAGCTCGATAAGAAGCTCGATAGAAGTTTGATTCGTGTTCGATTTGAACTCGTGAATAAGTTAGATAAAAATAATTAATATTTGACTATAAAATTAATAAATATAAATAATCATTGCCTTTGTTACATAGATAATTACTTTTATTATAAATGTGTTTGTTCATAGATATGTTCATGAACATATTTGTTTGATAGTTAAAAAAAATTCATTAAATATGTTTTCGAACAAGCTCGATAAGCACTAAACAAATGAACAAGAACTGAACATGAACCAAACATGAACACTCATTAATTTAAATGAACCAAATATGAACACAAACAATAAGGCTCGAACAAACATGAACCAAACTTGAACAAGCTGATATTAAATGAACACAAACATGAACACTCACATACTCGGCTCTGCTCGGTTCGTTTGTAGCCCTACTTGGCGGGGTTCGACCAGCCTGATCAGGTCGCGAGGTCAAGGAGCAGCGCCCCTGCAGGGGTTTCTGGGGGCAGCACCCCCTGAACAAAAATTTTCTGTGTAGTGAAAGCGCAGCAAAAGCGCATTGAAAGCGTATCAAAAGCACAATAAAAGCGTAGAAAAAAGTGCAGTTAAAGCTCAACAAAAGCGCAGTTAAAGCTCAACAAAAGCGTAGTTAAAGCATATTAAATAAATAAATTTTTATTGTAAGAATAATTTTAATCCAAAACAAATAAAATACTTAAAAAATATGCTCTTATAATCCCAAATCTACAGAATCATTGATAAATAAAGAGAAATGACGAATGGAGAAAAAAAAAAAAGACGATATCAACTTACAGGTTTGAAAAGTTTTTTGCGGTTTAACGTCGGCTTCCCTCGGCTGTGCCCAGAAACTAAGGAGGATGGCTTGTTGGCTATTGCATACGGCTGGAAGGGAAGACCAAGGGTGTGATCTCCAGCCGACCGCTTCTGGCTTCAATCGCTTGCAAAAACCATGAATACGAATAGGAATACAGGATTAAGGAGAAGATGAAGACTTGGGCGTGAACCGGCTAATATGAAATAGTGGGATTAGGGTTTTATTTATTTATTTAATTATACAATAGCCGGACACACGTGTCCAATTTAATTTTTTTTTAAATGGGGCACACTAATGACATGTCCAACATGTGTCCTCACTGTGTCGGACGTGTTCCGACACGTCTGACACTGCTATACCCTCTTAAAATGAAGTGTAAATGCATCAAAGGCTAGATGTTATTGGAGATTTCACTTAAGTTTTGCATTTTAGTATTAATGTTTTAAATTTATCTTGATGTGCCTCATTTGTTTATGCTGCCTCTTCTCGTATTAATAGGAAAGTTTTTTGGGAGCAACTTACTAACTTCTAGAGTATCTATAATTTTGCCTTCCTGTTTAGTTGTAATTTTAACACTTTCTAATCCCGTAGAATGCATTGGGGGATCTAGTCTTATCTATCACTCTATGGAGGATTTTAATAATGTGATTGGATTATAATCTAGTTGATAATGGCTTCTATGGTAACAAATTCTCTTGGAATCGTGGTCATTTATGGCAATGGTTGGATTGGGTGTTGTTTAATATTTTTTTGGTTAAGTCATTTAATTTTATTTCTGTTGAGCATCTTAACAGAACTTTTTTTGACCACTTTCCTATGTTAATTAGTCTTAAGACCGGATATATGAGTTTTCTGCCTCAATTTAGATTTCAAAACATGAGGTTGCTTCATGACTCTTTTATGGATTTTGTTCAGGAAAACCCCTTGCATTCGAATAACTCTTTCTTTGGTATGAAGAAATTTTGGTTTAAACATTAAAGGCTTAAGCAAGTTCACAATTGATGGAACCATAATGTTTTAAAAATATTTTCACCAATATTTTGAATGTTGAAGATAATGTGAACACTATTGAGCTTAACTATTAATTGTTTCCTTCTAATGATAATTTAACTTTACTAAGGGATGCTAAAAATAGTCTCTTTAAATTACAAGCTCAAGAGGAAGCCTTTTGGAAACAAAAAGCGGTTGCAAAGCACATTGTTAAAGGTGACAATAACACCAAATTTTTTCATGCTTTTGTTAAGAGAAAACGTGCCAAAAACTTCATCCATAAAATCAATCGTGATGATGGCTTTGTTACTGAGGATGCTCAGGAAATTGGTAATGTGGCGGTTCAACATTTTCAAAACTATTTCAATAAGGATTTTACTCGTCATATATATAACCCCTCTATTATCCCTAATATCATCTCTCAAGATGATAATGATTCCCTCTCTAAATCTCCTTTAGAAATTAAAAAGATGGTTCATAGTATGGACCTGATGGCTTTACCACTAAGTTTTTTCAGAAAGCTTGGCATATTATTAGTAATGATATTTATTCAGTTGTTTTGGATTTTTTTGCTGGTCATAATATTCCAAAATATTTTACTTCTACTTCTATTATTCTTATCCCCAAAAGAAACTCTATTAGTAATTAGAATGATTTTAGACATATTAATCTTTGCTCTATTTTTAATAAGCTGCTTTCTTAAATCTTCTGAGTCGTTTAACTTCTATTCTTCTTAAAATTATCTCTGCTTTCAAATGTTTTGCCAAGGGGAGGGTTATTGTCGATAATATTTGTTGGCCCAAGAATTTTGTAATGAATTGAAAGTTAGAGTGCGAGGTGGAAACATGATCTTGAAGATGATATTTCCAAGGCCTATGACAACATTGATTGAAACTTTCTTTACAATATTTTGTAATTGTTTGGTTTTAATCATATTTTTATTACTTATCAAAAACTATATAGAGGGTTCCTTTTTATCTATTATTGTGAAGGGAAAAAGCAATGGTTTTTTTAAATCCTCTCATGGTCTAAGTTAGGGAGATCCTATCTCCTCTACCCTTTTCAACATTGTCATTGAGTATTTATCAAGAGGTTTTGCCAACCTTTTTGATAGGTACCCTAGCCTCTTTTTTAGAACCTTGGGTGGTTTCCTTATTTCTCACTTATGTTTTGCTGATGAATTTATTATTTTTATGAACACTTCTTTAAATAGGATTAATAGACTTATGGATTTTTTTTCATAATTTTTTAGTTGTTAGTGGACTCTCTCTGAATAAGAACAAGTGTTGTTTTATTACTTCCAACAAAGAGCCTAATGATCGTATTTTGGCTATTAAAGGCTTGAGTAGTTTTGTGCAAAGTCAATTGCCTATTAAATACCTTGGGGTTCCTCTTTTTAAAAGTACAAAGAAGACATTTTCTTTTTTATGATCTGATTACGTCTGAGTAGAACAAACTTTTATCCTGGGATGCTAATTTTCTGAGTTTTGGGGTAGATTAGTTCTCATTAGAAGTGTTTTTTGTTCTCTTTTAATTTATATTTTCCAATGTCTTTAACCCGCCTATGTAGTTTGCAATAGAATTGATAGATTTTTAACAAATTGTTTTAGAAAGGAGCTAATAGTAATACTAAAATTCTCTGGACTTATTGGGAAAAGTGTTGTTATGCGTTGGATGAGGGTGCATTGGAGTGTAAGAGTTCGTATGATTTGGCCTATATTTTTTCTTTTAAGTTGTGGTACAACTTTTGTGCTAAAGCGAGCCTCTGGGCTAAATTTATGTTTGCAAAGTATTGTGGGTAGGAACCCGACTATCTACTTTTTTAACAAAGGTGACTCTAAAGTGTGGCAGAGACTTTGCAAAGTTAAATGGGTCGTTGAGCCTCACCTCTATTTGGGGCCTGGTGGTGGGAACATTTTTCTTTGGCAAGACCACTGGTTGGGGCGTCGATTTGTTGATGCCATTATTAACACTTCTTCTAGTATGGTGGTTAAGGTAAACAATTTTATTTCTGATAACTTTCAGGATTATGATAAACTTGTCAATGTTATTCCTGAATTTATTATTCAACAAAATTTTAATCTTCCCCTTAATAATGAATCTAATGATTTATTATTATGCAACTTGTCCAAAGATGGGAGTTTTAGAATAAAGGATGCTTTGAATGCATTTAGAGTCAAGAATGATGCTACTAATATTTTTTATAAGATTTGACAAAAAATTTCTCCTTCAATTGTGGCTATTTTCATTTGAAGAATTATGCATAAGTTCATTCCTACTGATGATAACTTGATTAAAAAGAGGTTTTACTTTACCTTCCAAGTGCCAATAGTGTTATCATGTGGTGAATATGATTCATGTTTTTATCTCTGGACCTTTAGCTGTTAAAACTTGGACTTATTTGAATGATATTTTCAAATTAAATTACTTCAGTGCTAAATTTTCTATAAAAGTTATGCTTAATTCTTGGTTTATTAAGTCTAAAGGACATATCAGAAATGGTATTCATCCTCTTATTTTGTAGTATTTATGGTTGGATAGAAATAATTATGTGAATTCATAGGATTATTAAAAATTTAAAGACAAGGTGCTGGGTCTTTAAAAATTATTTATTTGTAGCCGATGATTTTGGTATTAGTTTGGAGAAAGCTCTTCCTCAATTCTAAACCTAAGTTTTTTTACTGTCTCAAACCTCCTAATAATTCCTACAAGTTGAATATTGATGGTGTTGTTAAATGTTCTACTGCCGGGTGTGGTGGGGTTATTAGGGATAGTCATTTAATATTGTTATTAGTTTTTTGAGTCCTATACCAAGCTGTGATGAAAACCTTGCATTCTTCTCTGCTATTCTTCATGGGATTAGCTTATGCTTTTCTCTTAACATTTCTAACATTGGTATTGAAGTTGTTTCCAATTAAAGTATTCAATATTTAAATACTGTTGATGGTATTATGTGCAATTCAGATAATTTTTATTTAGTGAGATATATTAAATAGTTGTTGATCTTTATGAACTACTCCTCTCATGTGTATATGGAGGAGAATGCTTGTGCCTAGTGGCTTACTATCTTAAGGTGTTATTTGGATGAATTTACTGAGTTTTCTGTTTCTAATCTCCTTGGTCATTTAAAAGGTCTATTAAATCTAAATACAACAACATCAAGCCTTTATCCCACTACGTGTGGATGTATGACGTAAATTAAATCTAAATAAAATTGGTTTTTCCTATGTTAGAATTTAATGTGTTGTGCTGGTTGGTTCTTATGGCTTTGAATTGCTTTGGTTTGGGGGCAATTTCTATCTGGTTGGTTTTTGTTTTGGTATTGATGATCTGTTTTGGGAATTATTTTTCCTTTTATACATCATAATGGAGTGTATTATGGTTTTGGGCTTGAGGTGTGATTGTACCATTTTGTTTGTTGATGATTTTCCTATTTGTTGCTCTCCTACCTTCATGTGCTAGTCTGAAAACTGATATTGTCTCTATTATTTGGTCGTGGGTATCAATGGAAGCTATGTTGAGAACTAGGACTATAATTATTTTCTCTTTTTTGGTGTTGTTTTGGGTTTGACCAGTGGTGGGAATGTTGGGTTTCATTTGGTGGCCATTTTTTGTTACTGGGGCATCTCTTTTTTTTTTTTTTAGTCTTCTGCATTTGGTTATTGGTGTTAGTGTTGGCCTATGGCGGGGTGTGTTGATGGCTTATGTTCATTTTGTCCTTTCTTTTTTTTTGGATTATTTCGCCATCCAGGAGCATTTCTATCGGTGTGTGGGCTATTATGTGTTCTGTTTCTGTGTCCCTCTACTATTGTTTGTCTGTGTTGTTTATCTGGGTGTGGCTGAGTATTTTTTGGAGGTAGGATTGTGCGACATTTGGTTTACCCAAGTGATGGATGCTACTTTTGTGATTTCCTGAGATCTAATAGCCTTTATCCTTGTTTGTATTTTATCTGCTGGATTTGTCTTTGTGGGTTGCATATCATCCTGGTCCTTTGGTATTGTTTGATTGCTGCCAAGGCTGGTACCCCATTCCTGGGAAGTTTGGTCTTCCTGCTGTGTTTATGTTTTGGCTTTGCTGGATCTGAATTTATTTTCTCTTTGCTATTGTCTGTGTCACTTATCTAATTTGGCTTCTGTTGTGTTTAATCTGGATGACACTACTCATTTTCAATTTTAAGCATTATAATTTCAAATAGCATAGTCCAAGTCATTTTGTGAGATTACCCTGATAATATTTTGTTTTGTTCTATTATATTTTGTATTTTGTTAATTTCTATCTTTAGTGTCCCTGTAGCCCTTTTTACAAGTTTTTTAGAGACTAGTGCTCGTTTTGTGCATGGTCCTTTCTGTTTGGTGAGGCTGATCTGATTATTGATTCATGTGCCTATTCTTTTTGGTTTTTAGATTGTTACTAGGTCCTTTTATATTATGTTTAGTGGGGATCGTCGGCTCTTAGGTTTTTATTTTACTTTTTTATTTTTTAAGCTCTTTGGAGTTGTAGCGGGCTAGCAATCCCCTTAAGGATTTGTAATCCCTTTTTTATTCAATGTGTAGGGCCCTTCTGTGAGTTTTAATAAAAAAAAAAAAAGGAATTTTCAATAGACTGTTTGATAAGGGTAACAAAAATAGAATTGAAACCAAACAAATGCAAGATGTGGTAAAGAAAATCCCAACTATATTATCACAACCTTTGAAAATATCCAATTTAAAAATAATGTTACCTCCAAGAACCCTAACATCTAAATTATTCAAAATTTCTTGAGCTAATAAAATGTTATCTAAAATAGATCTCCCTTTAACAGAGCTAGTTTGATTAAGAGCAATGATTCTCATAAGCAAAGGAGCAAGAAGGCTCATAAGCATTTTACAAATCACTGTACTAAAAAAAGTACACAAACTAATATGTCTAAAGTCATTCCAACAAGAAGCCCCATTATTTTTAGGAAGAAGCACAATGGAGGAGGAAGAGAAAAAACTTCGGCATATAGTTGCCAGCAAAGAAATCTAAATAGCATTAAAAAGATTAAAGCTAATAATGTCTCAAGTTTTTTTGGAAAAACTTAATCGTATAACCATCTGGACTACCAATAGAATTCTAATTAAAAATTGTATTCTTAATTTCCTACAAAGTAGCGGGAATTGTAAGAGCCAAAACATCATTCTGGAGTATGGGTCACTTTTTGGTATTAGAGTGATAGGGTTTTTATGGAAAATTATAAAATAAAGCTATAGGAATTGATCTGTGGCTATGTGAGATAATTCTAGGAATTATTGGGGCATTATTTTGTTTAATTTTAATGAGCATATTTTATTTAGTCATATGCCATCTGTGAGATTGGTTGATAGATCCAGAAGGCCGAATTATGATAGATGGGAGGAGTGCTAGTTAGACAACGCCAATGCATTGTATTACTACTACTACCTATTTTGATTATATTCCTAATTTTCTAATTTGGTAGCATAGTTAATAGGTAAGGCCCTGACTAGGATCTCTTAAATCAAATCTGAAGATGTAGGAAGACAATTATGGATGTTTCTAAGTTGATACTCTAAGATTTAATGATGCTATTGAGGCCAAAGCTGTAGGGACTAAAGTCAGTCTCCGAAGAACTATAACCAAATCTTCTACTTGAAAAGTTCTAGGGTGAAATAATTTATCGTGACTATGAATCATTTGTGACTTATGTAATTTCAAATTTTGTTGAGCTTGCAAGTGATGCTCTACAGGCCCTCAAGCTCCTCCAATTGCAATAGTGAACTTTGATCAATTATGTTTTTATTTTGAATAATAATTTCAAGCGATGGAAATTACACCTCATGATGGGAATGATATTTGACCCATCATAGAATATGATTTTATAGAGTACATTCTAATAGAAATGATACCTATGTCTAAGGGCTTACATACAACCCGTAAGAGTGAGATTTGAATTTATCTCTAGAGTAAAAGATTCATTCTTTTTATTGGAAAAATTCTCTCTTAACCATGTGGACCTTATTAGAATGACAAATAGGAACAAATTCAAAACTATAGTGATACATGAATTGACTCCAATAAACCTGAAATGGGTAAAGGATTTTGATTTTATTAACTTAGATCATGTTTAATAGAAACTAAACTCACACTCTCCTTATATAAGTTTTTTAAAATTAAAATTAATTTAAAAAATTTCAAGTTGGGGAGACAAATTTAATCTTTTCAATTCTCTTCCATGATATTTTTTTATATATCTGATAGACTATCCATGCATAATGATGTATCTAAATTAAATATTTTTTTAAAGTAAAGCAACTAAGGATGAATGTTTTATCTAAGATTTAAGGATTAAAAAGAAGGAAGCATCTTTCTATTTATTTTAGGTGGCACACTTTACATATCTTTTGATCCTTTTTGATGCACTTCACGCATCATTTGATTTATTTGGTGCACTTTGAACATCATTTGATTTCAATGGCACACTTTGTGCTTTTATTTATTTCTTTGGTATACTTCACACATCTTTTGACTCTTATTAATTTTGATAAGAGGCTTCACTTTCTTTAAAACCATAAAATGATTCTTCTATTTTTTTAAAGACAAGATTATATCTCAAGCATAAAAGATTAAAACTTATTCTCTTATGCAAGGAAAAATAATCCTCACACAAGACTAAACTTTTTATAAGAATATCAACTTGACTCAAAAAATTAATGAATAGATTTAAAACATGCAAGAGATTCCTATTAAAATAAAAAAATTGTAAGAATATTGATAAGTATTTCATTTCTAAAGTAAACTTAAGTTTGTTATAGATTTTAATTCAAAGGTAAAACTAATCCACACAAGCCGTGGGAGGGAGGGGCATTTAAATATCTTATGGAGTCGACTACAACTCTCTCTTGTTTATGATTAAAGGTAGGAAAATTTTTATTTAAAAGGATAAATTGATAATCTTGAAAATTTGGACTAGTACAGTTAAAAATTGATTTATTTTCCCAAAAAATTTTAAAATCTAGAAGGCAAGACCCTATCAATATGGAAATAAACTCCTATAATATCTTATGGGGGAAAGATTACCTTAGGGACTGCACTATCCCCAGATTATATTACATTATTTTAATCTAAAGATCAATCATGATAACCTTTCAAAGTTAAATTTTGATGGTATCACTATCTAATAAGATTATAGATTAATTTTACCACCCTAATTACTAGTGACCTTGTAATTATGAAATTTACATCCCGAGTGGTTTCTACAGCTCCTCCTCTATACATGACGTAGTGGGGCATATATAGTAATGTAACCTAACATCTTCTAGTGGAGAGGATGGTTATAACCCTCGATTGAGGGCCTATGGCCTATTGATGGTGATTGCTCACTTTTGGCTCTATTACTCTTTTCTATGCGATGATAAAAAGGGGATGGTGGAGATCACACTATTGTTCTCACGACCTTCCTCCCTTGAGTTATAGGAAGGGGTGGAAATGACTTTCACCAAAGAGGGGGTATGTGTAAGGAATAATGAACTCTCCATTAGTCTAAATTTTGATTTGCTTTAAGGCTTCTAACTAAGTAATCATTCCAGCCTAAATAATCTTCTTTTTGAATCTATGGAGGTAGTTCCTCTTCTGGTTCTTGCTAGCAATGGCGGTGATAGAACATGACCCAATCTCAGACATAAATGGTCTCTCATCCATTTTCATTTATTTTTTATTCATATCCTTCTTAATAGAAGGTACTATGGGCAAGTGGACCACAACGACCTCCATTTTGGAGATGGGGGAGTCGACTCCAAGCCCTTGGCAATCTCTATTAAGGGGACATCAATCTGTGTCCCAACAGAAACATTGATAATTCTTTTCCCATTAAAGGTTCGCTTAATGTTCTAAAATTTCATTCCAAACTGAATTAAACTTTCATAGGGGGTTTCTTCTACAATCGTGTAACTATTTAGTGAAAGATGACTTTCTCAGCCATTTAACTTTTTTTTTTCATTTTATGAAATTAAGAAAAGGTGATTAGGATTAGCTGATTTTGAAATGGACCTTTAATTATGAGCTTGATTGATTTTATTTAAATTTTAGAACTAAAATTACTATTTTTTCACTTAACATGAGGGTTCACAAAATTGATAAGGAAATTTAAGTGTTGGACTTGACTCTTTCATTCGACCAACTAATTTGGACTGAAATGTCAAAGCCTAGATTTGAAATTGAGTAGATTTTCTTCAAATTTTGAAACTCACTCAGTCTTGCAGGTTTATGAAATCGATATGAAAATTGAATGAATTCAGTTTGATGCTTTTGTTTTGACAATTGACTTGCGGTGAATTATTAAAGCCTTGATTTTATAAGAGGGTTTTGACTTTTGAAGTTGAAATTGATGGATCTTCTTTAAATTCTGAGACTCAATATATTTAGTATCATTCAATTATGCATGTTTATAAAATTGATATGATGATCCTAGAATTGGGCTTAACTCTTTTATTTTGCTAATGAACTTGAGTGAAATGACAAAGCCTGAATTTATTTTAAGGCTTTTGAATTTTTGAATTGAAATTGATAGATCTTCTTCAAATTATTAAACTTGATATATTTAGTTTTATTCCATAATGCATGTTTACAAAATCAAAATGAAGATCCCTTGAGTTGCACTTGACTCTTTCATTTTGCTAATTAACTTAGGGTGAAATCTCAATGCCAAGATTTTGTTAGAGGTTTTCTCACTCACCTTCTTTTTTTTTTTTGTTTTTCATGTTGGCCACACATTCCCAAGAAATAAATGGATAGAGGGGCCAATGAAAGGAAGGTAGTGAAATCTACCAATCCAATACAATTTTTATCATTATTTAAGATATATAGAGAGATAAGTCCCGAGTGGATTTGCCTTTTTTATTAAGTATTGAAATGGAGCTTTACTTTCCTATAGAAAGAGGCAAAGTAATCAAAATTAAATTCCTTTGGGAAATATGAAATTAAATTTTAAATTTTAATTCTGAAATCAAACAAACTATCAAAAATGATATATCCCTGGAAAGATGGAAATAATATTTCTTAATGGGGTTCTAATTTAGAATTGTAAATTCCATCCTGAACATCATAGAAAAATTTAGGAAAGAACTACATATAATCCTGAAGGAACAAAATTATATTCAATTAAGTGTATAACAATGATAATTTTTATATGTTATCATTAGTTTCATATTCAAGGTTATGACAATAAATGACATATCAATTATTTGAATGTCACAATATTGATAGTCATTTATTTATTTTTAAATAAAGTTAAATATGTTTTAAAAATTAATCTGGGTTCTTAAATCTCTTATGAGCGTAAGCCTTCATAGTTAATGACATTATAGGAAACCTGAATTTCTACAAATACTATCAATTAAAATAATCATAGAAATTTCATTTTTGAGATTTTAAGGAGTGATATAAAAGGTGTGTGGCTTAAATTTTCAACTATGATTGGTTCAAATTTGTGCACTTATTTTTGGAGGTCAACAGAGGAGAAGTCGTAGGCTTTTTAGGATTCTAAAGCAGTTTAAAAACTCCTCAGCCTATCCTATGTGTTGGGCTTTAAATTTTTATTTTAAGAGAAATTTTAATTTGAGTAGTCAATTTATTAGAAAATTTGGATTAAATTATCAAAGTTAGGGATAGATGATTTTATGTCCTCCTTAGATCTTAAGTCTAATTTGAGCACTAAATAATAGAAGCCCAAACCAACTAATACAGTGCCAATATGGACTTACCCCAACTTGGATTAGTGAGCCAGCTAACTACCTGAGTGCATCAAATCCACGTATCCAATCTTTTATGAAACTGGGTGGGGTATTAATTAAGTTTCAAGGAATTGGGGCCTTTATCTAGAGCATATCCTAATTGGCCCCTTAACTCATATAGGGTGATTGATGCTTGAAAATAAAATATAATTATAATTTTGACTCTTTTTAATTTGTTTCTAATGCAAAGCATACTAATTGACTCTTGAATACATAAAATTTAAATGAAGCAATTTAAAAAAAAAGTCTTAAAAATAGGTTTTCCCTATAGATTACACAATGACTTCCAGATAAAACAGCACCCTAATAGGTCAGGTGGTCTGCTATTAATATGATGCTTAAGAACTCTCAAAAATCTCGAGCTTACTTCTTAAATTGTTTGAGTTTTTATGTGAGCTTAATATTTTTTTATTTAATTTTAGCAGAAAAAGTTTTAATATTCCCTCATGAGCCTTCGATCAAATTCTGCCTAAAGCAAAGATTGAAATGCATGAAAGAAATCTAGAAAAGTATGCAATTTCAATTGCATAATCTTTAAAAATAAATTAAATTAAAAAATTAGATAAATTAAATGTCTATGTGACAATTGCCACTTAATTAACACCCAGGGTTTGAAGATGTTAAAAGTGGCTGAGTACCACTGACAACAAGTCAAATTCTACTCGTAAAATTAACGTGTGTGACTTTGAGAATGAGATTTATATCTATCTTCACTTCTTTATCCTTCTGCGAGCTCCTTGGTGGTTCTTTCTATTTTGGATTAAAAACCATCTTAACTTGAATTTCCAATTGGAAGGGAACTCTCCCCCAAGGAATGTTTCATTCTATTTGTAATTTCTAATTAGATGTTTAACATCCCATCTCAAAAATCATTTTCACAACACTTGACTTGAATTAAATTACATTAAATCTCAAAAAGAAATAAAAAACTATAAAACATCTTCTTAGTTTTTCTAAATATTATTATTAAAATCAACATACCAAACAGTTGTATATATATTAATTTCTTAAAATTTAATCATATCCTTGCTTGGCACTACTCTTTTAATTTTAAGGGTGCTTAGCATACTTATCACGTAAAAAAAATTGCTAATTTAACTTTAATTTTGCCTCTATTTTTAGCTCTATGTGAGCATGGCTACCTGCAAAAAATTATGTAAGCATTCAACTCATTCCTAACCTAAGAATACTCAAATGCCCATCAAATTAATTCATAGATTACATAAACATTTAAATAAAAAATCATATCAAATAATTTTGGTAACCAACATGCAATGAAAACTATGAAAAATTTGACATACAAGCATCATGAAAGTAAATAGTGGCCTAGCCTAAAACTAGAGTTAGTTGTCCAAGCAAGCTATCTAAAGTGTGTGGAGTAGGTTGTATGACTTGGATATGTCCCATGCTAGATAGTTTATTAAAGTTTCCAAGTATTTTGATTTATTAAATGGCTTAAAGTATTTTGGTTTGAGTTTAAATATTACTATTTTATGTTTATTTTATAATGTATTTAAGTGTTAATTATGTAGAAGTCTAGGATCCCTAGTCTATGATTTTGATGATGATAAATATTATTGATTGAATTATTATTTGTTCTCAGTGAATATTTGGGATATTCCTTTTGTCTATGTGCACTAACATTACATGTAAAATATAGACTGCCCAATGCTACTGGAAGCTTAAGACTAGGTAGAATAAGATATCAAGTAAAAGAGTCCATACTTTTAATTTTTAATTTTTTATTTATTGAGTCTGGACACATATGAGTATATGTAATTGGATGAACATGCACACACACATAGGGAGAGTGAAAAAGTTTTAATGTTAAAATGATTTTATACTAATCATGTTGTACGACTTACAATAATATTGTTTGATTAGTAATAAAGAGAATGGGCTTTATAACTAATTGAATAATTTGTTTTAGTGAAATAATTATAATGGATAATCTAGATCATAATATATGATTCATTATGATATGAAAGCCACCAAATAAATTAAGTTAGATATTCAAATTTGAATTTTAAACTAATCATACAGTACGATGTGATTTATAAAAAAATTGAAATCTTACTTAAATTCTTCCCTTAATTAATCAATTAATTTATAGTTTAATTAATGATAACATATCATATTGCACTAAATTTATCATAACGTACAATTTGTAGAGATGAAATTTGGCCTCCCCAAATATCATAACAAATGATACCATTATTTTTGTACTAATCATATTATATGATATTCATATTATACTGGATGATCAACTTGAAATAAACTAATCATATTATACGATTAGAGTAGTACAAGGAGATTAACAGAGATGATTTCCAAACATCCCAAGAATTATCATGTACAAATAAAGAGAAAGCAAATGGATCGTAATGGATGATCTTTGGATCATGATGTATGATGTATTTAAAAATTTGAATAGTTCATATAAATGACTATTCATATCATACTAGACAAGTCTAGTTTTAAACTGGTTAAAGTGTATGAATTTCAATCATAATTTACAAACAATGATGACTAATTTTAATTTTGAAGTTTTATAGAAGCCTAATACTTAAGCAATGTTTTTAGAATCTCTTAAAAAAAAGATAATTGTGTGATTGTTGAAGGAATTCTAAGAGAGGTTCTTTTAAGAAAAAAACTAAGGTTTGAGAGGAAGGAGAAGGCGAGGATGAGCATGATGGAGGAGTGTGAGGGGATCACACAGTTACTCCGGGGTAGCTACTCCCTTACTCCTCCTATGACCTTAATGAGTCCTTGAAGGCTCCCATCGGAGAGAGGATTCTAAGTAAAGTCCTCGAGGTACTCTGCCTTTCCCAAGAGGGAGAAAAATATTTAAGGTACTTTGCCTTCTATAAGAGAGAGAAAAAGATTAGAGGTGCACTGCCTTCTTTAAGAGGGAGAAAGGCTTTAGGTTCTCTTCATTCTCTAGGAAAGAGAAAAATGATTTAAGGTCCGTTGCCATCACTAGGGAAGGTGGCATAGCTTCCAACACTCCACAACATCAGGTTTAATGAAAGTGAGTCTGTAAGGGATTTTCCTTAATTGAGAGAAAAGGATAGTCATTTAATACCCAAAGCGGAGGACTCTAGGGAGTGTACATATGTTAAGATTGACCAAAGCACTATAAAATTCCTAGTGTGCTTTTTCAATTTTTTGCATTTTTTCTAGCAATTTTCTTTATTTACTAGTTGAGTTTATTGATTTCAATCTTATCAATCAATTACATTAAGTTTAAAACTTTTTGCTATAAGAATATTTACATGTCTTAAAAAATAACAAATAAAAAAACAAAAAAACTTTAATATAAATTGCTTCCACATGTTATTTTGAGTAATCTATATGAATCTTGTTTTTAAATTATTTTGTGGCCAAAGCAAAAAAGTAGTATTCCTTCTTAGGAATTTTTTAACATTACCAATTCAACCCCCATCTTGGTTCTCCTTGGGATAGTTTTGTGAGGTTTAGCAACCTTCTCAAACTTTCAAAAAGTATTAGAGAGGGTCTTTAAATTTAGTTTTTAAAATCCTCAAAAATATTAATGGCCAATTATGGTAACTGAAATACTGTAGAGGGTTATTCGATAATCTTTCCACCTCTGTTTGATAATAAAGCATTTAATTTCTGAAAAAATGGCATGTCTACCTTTTTGCTTTCTATTAATTATCGCATGTGTTTTTAAGTATAAGAAGGTTAATCTGCACCATCTCATTTAATAAATGCCATTAAAACTAAATTATTGTTTGTTAAATGAAGCAATGAGGATAAATACTTAGCTTAGTTAAATGTTAAGTACTTGAACTATTTCTTTGTGCTTTAAAGGTTGAAGATTTTATGCTTGTATCAACCTATACTATGGGGAAGGAGATAGGGATAAACTATGCAAAACATACGAAGGAACTAATGAGGTAAAATAGTCTAGGATAAACATCCTACTTCATGACTATGAACTATTTTGCATGAAACCTAGTGAGAAAATTTTAGAAATGTACACTAGGTTTACACATATAGTGACATCCCTACATGCATTGTGTAAGGAAATTTTTAATTCGAAAAAGTTAATAAAATCCTATTTTACCTACCTATTGCATATGATGCTAAAATTACTGCAATTACTGAATTTAAGGATTTGATTATTTATTCTATTGACCACATGCTTGGGTCACTCATTTCCTTAGAGTAAGGAGTGAGTTAAAGGCATACTAATGTAGGAGAAAAGATGAAGGAGAAAATAGTAGCACTTAAAGCAAATATCTCTGTAAGTGACAGCTCTATAGATGAAGCAGAGGATGACATCATATTGATGACACACTACTTTAAAAGCTACCTAAAGAGAGAATAAAGGCATCCTCAGTAATGGAATAAAGGTAAAATTAATAAAAAAATTTAAAGTGTCATATAAAGTTATTTGTTTTGAATGCAGGAAGATGGGACATCTGAGAACAGACTGCGCTAACCTAAAACTCACCTAAATAAGGACAATAGTGAAGAAAGCCAAAGTTCAAGAGGGGAAGCAAAAGAGACATAATGCGTTTTTGTTTGACTCCGCCTCAGAATCCTCATAATTAGAAGTAAAGGAGAAGGTAATAAACTTGTTTCTTATGGCTAATAATAATCTTTATCAATCAGATTAAGCCGAGGTTGGTTATATTTATTATAATGAATTGTTTATTATTTTAGAAAAAAATTGAGATTCATATAGGAAATTAAAAAAGATATATGCTTGTATGAATACTGATTTTAGTTCGTTACAAAAGGAGCATGCTAGTTTGGTAAGAGAGCATTCTACTTTAGATAGCAATCATATGGCTTTACTAGATGAATTTGATGTATTTAATAAGAAGTATACAAACCTATCTAATTCATATGGCTACTTAAAAATATCACATATTGAATTAGAGAAAGCATTGGAGAATTTCTTCATCAGCTATGGGAGTTTCCTTACGCACAAGATGATTAAGGGTGATATCACTCATTTTTTTTTGGATCTATTTATACTAAATCTTCTATTTTACCTTTATATTTTTCTGTGTGTTAATATTTTTTTGTCTAGGTGCGGTGGTTTACAGGTGGATTTGTAGATGGCAGTGCTCGAGGTTTTTTGTAGAAAGATTACATTTCATGGGTTTATCTATATCTTTCTTTTTTGGATGCTTGGCTTTAGCATCTTTAGATTGTACCTAGGTTATCTTATACTTTGGATTAGTGGGGACTATTGACTTGTAGGTTTTCTTTTACTTCGTTTTGTAGCTTCTTTGAATATTAGTGAGCTGACGGTTCCCCTCAAGGACCTTGTAATTGCTTTTTATATTAATGCATATGCCCCCTTGCAGGCTTTAATTAAAATAAAATTGAATTAAAGAAAACATACTAAGGATAAGAAGCATGCATAATGAAATAGATGGTAAGGACCATTCATTAAAATTTAAAACATCAATTCTTGAAAGTGTGAACAAAGTTTTAGAAGCAAAACTAACTACACTTGAGAATAATAAATCACCACCTACCTTAGAACAAATTAATAACTCGTTACCATAGCATGTATTATTTAAACCTAGGAAAAGGCACCATAATCCACATAGACTAGTGAGTCCATTTTTGGGTGTTAGGTGTTACTCCTGTGTAATGCTAGGTTACAAGGCCCGCACTTGCACAATCTTCCATAGGACACATCTAGTGTGGAGAAAAAATTGTAATGATCACAGCATAACATGCATTCATCTCATTCATTCAAGTATAAGGTGGAACCCAAAATAACTCGGGTTCCTAAATCAATCCTTTTGAATGACTTTGTAGTGAGATCCTTTGGTACCTGGATAGTGGATGCTCGAGGCACATGACTTGTGATATGAAGCAATTCATCACACTAGAGGCCAGGTAAGGAGGCAAGGTAACACTAGGAGACAACATCACTAAGAAAGTGGTGTGCTCATGTATAATAGACAATGCTAAAAGTTTTATTACTGAGAATGTTATATTATTAGATTGTTTAAAGCATAATTTCCTGTGCATTAGTCAACTATGAGATAAAAGGCTTTGACATCAAATTTTTTTCTAAGAAAAGCATAATTAGTTTAAATGGAAAACTTATTATAGAAGGAAAATACATAAATAATATTTACATGCTAGAATTAAATTATATTGAATATTCTAATTCCATATGTTTCAAATTAATTGTTAATGATTCCTTGCTATGACATAGGAGCCTATGTCATGCGAGCATGAAAACTCTTAGGAAGATTACCCAAAAAGATCTAGTTAGAGGCATCCCTAAGTTAAACATCATTAAGGACCACATATGAGATGCCTGCCAACTAGGAAAAAAGGTTAGGTCTTCATTTCATTCAATTAAGGACATCAATACCTCTAAGCCATTAGAATTCTTCTTATGGACCTATTTGGACATACTAGTATAGCTTACCTGGGAGTGAGGATATATAGATTTGTAATAGTATAAGATTCTCTAGATTTACTTGGGTTAGATTCTTAACACATTAGAGTGAGTCATTTGAAAAATCTTTCTCCACCTAGATTTTAAGGAAATTAGGATGTGAAATTTCAACCATACATAGTGATCAACAAAAATAACAACATCATCAAGCTTTTGTCCCACTATGTGGGGTTGGCTACATGAATCCTTTTTCTCCATTATGCCTTGTTAAAAGTTAAATTCTCATTTAAATGTAATAAAGAAAGATCATTTCTAATATTTTCTAACAAATTTCTTTTTGGTCTACCTCTACCTTTCTTAACATAAGTCAAACCTAATACCTCTACTTTTCAAACCGGGTCATTAGAAGGATGTTGTTTTATATGAAAAAAATCATCTAAGGTGACTCTCTATAATCTTATATTCCACTAGTGCTACTCAAACCTTTCCATGTTTATTCTTTTTTTGTATCCTATCTTTAAGGGTAAACCCACTCGTCCACCTAAGCATCCTGCTTTCTACAACACTTCACTTAGTATTATACTTCTCTTTTAATGGCCAACCTTCAGCACCAAAAAGCATTACAGGCTCACCACCATCATATTGAATTTTTTCTTAAGTTTGAGGGGTACTTTTCTGTCAGACAACAAGCCTGATGCATTCCTCCACTTCAACCATCCAACACAAATTTTGTTAATAATTTCCTCATCTCTTTCACCCTCACTTTGAACAATTGATCCAAGATATCTAAAACATGTTCTCTTATTAATGACTTGATAGACCAAAGTCACAATCCCCTCACTATGTCTATTACTACTAAAATTAAACTCTATATATTAAGTTTTAAATCTACTTAAGAGAAAACCTTTATACTCTAACGTTGACCTCCATAATTCAAGTTTACCTTCAACTACATCTCTAGTCTTATCAACAAGAATAATATCATCTACAAAAAGCATACACCATGGTACATCCTCTTACAAATGTCAAGTGAGAACATCAATGACTAATGTGAAAAGATATGAGCTTAAGGCTGATCCTTGATGTAATCCAATTGAAATAGGAAAATACTTGGTAAAAAAATCTTGTGTTCAAGCACAAGTAATAGCTCCTTCATATATAACTTTTATGTGTTGAATATAAGTATTATTAACCCCTTTCTTTTCAAGAACTCTCCTTAACACTTCTCTTGGAATGTTATCATATACTTTCTCTAAATCAATAAATATTGTATTTAGATTCTCCTTATTCTATCTATATTTCTTTGCCAAACTTCTCAATAAATGTTTGGCTTCTATAGTAGACCTACCAGCCATGAATCCAAATTAATTTTGAGAAAAAATAGTATCACACCGCAACCTACGCTCCATAACTCACTCTCATAGTTTTAAAGTATGAAACATTAACTTAATTCCTCTATAATTTACACAATCTTGTGCAAAACCTTTATTCTTAAAAATATGAATTAACATACTCATTCTTCACTCATTTGGCATCTTATTAGACTTCAAAACAATATCAAAAAGTTTAGTGAGCCATGAAATTCCCTTACCTCCTAAGCATTTCCACACCTCTATTGGGAAATCATAAGGTTCAACTACTTTTCCACACTTCATTTTCCTTAAAAGCATCTTTAACTTCTATTTTACTAATACACCGATAAAAACAAAATATGTAGTTTCATTTAGTGTGCTAAGGTCACCAAATTCAATTGTATTTTCATAATCTACATTAAAAAAGTTTAGCAAAATATCTCATCCACCTTTGTTGAATATCATCTTCTAAGAAAATGATTTTTTTTATCTTCATCCTAAATACACTTCATTTGTGCTACATCCATGCTACTACCATCTCTTTTTTTTGACTAATTTATACATATATGTTTCTCTCTTCTTAGTATCTAATATATTATATAAATCATTAAAATCTATGATCTTTGCATCACATATTGCTTTCTTAAATTGCTTACGTGCCTTATTTTAACTATCCCAATTATTAAAATTTTTACATCTAAACCAATTTTTAAAACAAATATTCTTATTTTTTATCTTTTTTTCCACATTTGGATTCCACCACTAATTATTTTTACTATTAGGAACTTTTTTCCTTTGATACTCCAAACATATCTTTTATAAATATATTAATATCACTAGTCACTTTTTCCCACATAACATTGACATCCTCATGCATAGACAAAATATTAAAATTAAAAGTTTACTCTCAAAAATATTTTTATTAATATTATTTAAATTGCCCCATCAAATCCTAGTTTAATATTTAACTTTATTTTTTATTTTCTATCCCTTTATCTTAAAGTACAAAACTAATAATCGATGCTGGGTACTTAAATTTTCACTCGAAAAAACTTTGCAATCTAAATGTTCTAATTTTCTTATATGAAAACAATCAATCTGAGTTTTACTATAACTATTTTTATAAGGTATTAATAGTTAAAAAAATCATAAGCTAAAGAAAAATTTAAAATGGTCTTGTAACCTTCATTTTTTATTCCAAACTCATGGCCACCCTAAATACTTTTAGAATCATATACCTCTCTACCAACATGTCTATTTAATTCTCCTTCAATAAAAACTCTTCCTTTAAGAAATATCTTTTGTATCAATTCTTCCAAGTCATTCCATAATTCTTCTAACCATTCATAGTTAGCATGGTGAAGAATTTGAAAATGATTAGTTTGACTCTTTCTATTAAGAGAAAGGTATAGAACATAACTTCTCCTGCCCCTAGGTCCCCTTAGCAGAATGGAATAGCTAGAAGGAAGAATAGATCCTAAGTAAAAGTTGATAGATCCGTACTAGCAAAATACTCACTCCCTAGATTTTTTTGAGCAGAAGAAGTAAATATTATTTTTGATATTTTAATAGGGTGGATGTTGGATCGAAGCCAAATAAGACATCCTATGAACTCCTTAAGGGTAGGACACCCAACTTTTCTCACTTGCATGTTTTGGGGTGTAAATTCTTTATCTTGATCAATGGTAAATCACCCTTAGTAAAATTTGATCCTAAATCTAATGAAGGAATCTTCTTAGGTTATTTATCTGTAAGGAAAGACGATAAAATCTTCAATAAGAAGTGCTTGGTAGTAAAAGAATCAACCCATATTGTATCTGATGAATCATATAGTACCTCAAAATCTAAACCTAAAGAAGAAGAAGTTGAGGTCATTCAAGGGGTAGAAACCATTGTTATAGGATATTAAGTATAACATTAGAAACCACTACCTTGAGAGTGGAGATATTCTTCTAGTCATCCTAAAGAACGTATCTTTGGAGGTTCATATGAAAGTGTTAGAATTAGTCATGGACTTAGGAAGGAAGTTAGTCATTCTGATTTTATCTTTATGAAAGAATAATCCCTAGGTGATGAATTTTGCATCCTAATAATACAAGATGAGCTGAATCAATTTAATAGAATTGATATATGGAAACTAGTCAAAAGACCAAAGGATTAGAGTGTGGTTAGAACAAAGTGGGTGTGCAATAATAAGATGAATGACTCTATAATAGTTTTATGAAATAAGGCCAGAATAGTTGTTAAGGAGTACAATCAAATTAAAGGAATCAATTTTGAGGAAACCTTTACCCCTGTAACTAAACTAGAAGCCATCAGGATAATACTAGGTTTTACTTTAGAGGATTTAAAATGTATCAAATAGATGTTAGGAGTGCATTCCTAATCGGGGTGATTAAATAAGATGTTATGTAGAATAACCCCTAGGTTTTGAAAATTAACAATTTCTAAATCATGTGTTCAAGTTAAAGAAGGCATTATATGGACTAAAATAAGTACCTAAAGCATGGTATGAAAGAATAAGCACATTGTACTAGATTGAGCATTTGCTAAGGGTAGCATAGACACCACCCTATCTAAAAAAGGTAGGAGAAGAATTACTCATTATCAAAATTTATGTTCAAGACATCATATTTGGAACCTTAGCTTAAAACCTATGTGATCAATTTTCAAAAATAATGAGTAGATAGTTTGAGATTAGTATGATGGCAGAGATGAACTATTTTCTTTGATTTAGTCTAAAGTAGATGGATGATGTAAACTTCCTTAGACAATCTAAATACATTGATAACATTCTTAAGAAATATGAAATTAACAATGCGAAGGTAATAAACACTCTTATGAGCACTACCATACAGTTATAATTAGACAAATGGAAAGTTAGTAGATCAAAAATTGCATAGTGGGATAATTGGATCACTTCTCTATTTGAATACTAGTAGATCATATATAATTTTTAGTGTGTGTTTGTGCTAGATTTTAAGATGATCCAAAAGAATCTCACATGATTGCTATTAAGAGAATCCTTAAATACCTCTAGAATAGTTTATACTTTGAAATTATAGGATAATAAGATTCTAATTTTGTATGATGTAAGGTAGATAGGAAAGGTACATCTAGAACCAATCAGTTAAATGTCCAATCATTTGTTTCTTGGTCCAGTAGAAAGAAAAACTCAGTAGACCTTTTCATCATTTAGGCAAAATATATTATTGAAGTAAGTTGTGTTTCTCAGTCTTATAGTTAAAGAAACAAATCTTAGATCTTTGACTACTGATAGGAACCCATCCAATCATGTGTTAAAATACTAGTGCCATTTACATATAAAAAAATCCAACTAAACACTCCTGCATAAAGCATATAGACATTAGGCATCACTTCATAAGCGATCATGTATCCAAGGAAGATATAGAATTGCATCATATAGTTACTATAGACTAATTGGCAGACATCTTAACTAAATGTCTAGCCTATGACACCTTTAACACCTTGAGGAATATACTAGGTGTTATAGTCATTCATGCTTAACTCAGAATAAATCAAATTTTGTTATCATTTGAAATCAACAATTAGTATTGGTTACATTATATGAGTTTTTTGTATACATTAATTTATGTGTTATAATTTTTACATATTTTTTTATTTTATTTTAAAGGTGTTTTCTGATCATCAGACACAATCTTCACTAGATAAAAAAGAACCAACAACCAAAATTTTATCATACTATATAATCCATATTCGTAATTTATGATATGACCATTGATGTATAAATCAAAATCATTAGCTAAATCAATAGCCCATATGAGTTCAATTATTAGTGCTCATGCTGTCTAAACTATCCTTTGTATTGCATGATACACGTGTTAGAATCTGTCATGATGAATTTAATTCAGTCGATACGATCATAAATGCATTTCATAGTATATAAACCACCCTTCATACTGTACGATCCACAAGTTATAATCTATTAGAACTAATTCAATTCAGCTAGTACAATCATAATTGCACTTTATACTATATAAATACATGTTTGTACTATATGATGTATTTAGTTAAAAGTTATTTAGGATAAACACAATTCCTTAAGATCAACTAGTATGACACCAATAGTACAATAAGATTTAATAACCTTTTTTGACAAATTGTCAAGAACAATTTAACTCTCCTGCTCAAAATATATGATCTCTAATTATACTATATGATCAGCTCAAACTCTATAAATTTAAAGGTTTCTAAGACTTCAATCCATTCAAATCTTTCTTTATGTATATTCCTAAATTCATATCCTAAGATTCTCAATGGCTGGTGGAAGTAAATGCGATTGAATGACCCAAGGGAGCTCCTCTTCCTCTTATCACTTCAATGATTGATTGCTTTATGCTAGAGATGAAAATGTGTATTATAAATTCAAGGAGGTTGAAATCACCCCCCAAAATACTCAATCATCCTCCTATAAACTTTGAGGTATTGAACTTATTTTCTTCTAAAACTCTCCAATTACTACTCTCCCTGTATTTCCTTTTAATTTTGAACTGCTCTAAAAATTCCTAGCCAACCTTGAAATCAATGAAAAAACTTTCACCGTAACCTCTTATATATGTCGACAACTTATAAAAACAAATAAGGAAGATATATGGGAGTTTATCGGTCTTTCTACTATAATCCATGGCCTCTAAAATTGATTTTTAATGGAGTACTATAAACCTAGCCATTCAGAATGTCTTTAAATCAACATCAACCCTTAGTTCACTCTCTAAATCAAAATACCCAAAATATCCAACATATTCTTCTAATGTTAGTTATAGTAAAAGCTGGTAATTATGTCAATATCACACCATTTCTTTCCTTAGTCACCTATTATATAATCTTAAATACTAAATTTGATGAAGCTTAGATGATTATTGATTATATCCAAAACATGACTCTAATTTGACATCCAACTACCATAAGAAAGCAAACTGTTGCACTAGGAAACTCCATAATCTATATCTTAGATAAGAAATACAAATCAACTTCCCTACTCATCCTCATAATCTTCCCATTTTCTATATGGATGCTTCCTTCCATATTCTTTTTTATCAGAGGTAAGAGCATGATGTGCTAGATTTTGATGAAGAAGGAGAAGCTGCTCCTACAGGTGGACCTGCACCATCACCTGCACTTGCCTACCCTAACTACCCTAACAATGAAATAATTTAAAGGTTCGATCGATTATAAATCAGGCTGAACTATCACATTCAATAACAACACCAGTAGCATGAGGAAAAAATGGGATGGTTTGGAGAAAAGTTTTCCCAAATTGAAGATCAATTCACCTCGATACATATATACTTTCAGCAACCACCACCACCACCTTATCAAGATTCGTCTTATTTTTAGTGCTTATTTGTTGTGTTTTATTATTTTTATGTCTTGTAAAGCTCACTTTTTTTATGCTCCTCTTTTTGGTGATGTCAAAAGAGGTAGAAAATGTATGTTTGTTTGTATGTTTTTTTAAACAAAATCTTTTGTGTGGTTTTTTTTTCTATTTTATTTTTATATTTTTAATTATGCTATTTTATTTCTCTATATTAAAAAAATTAAAAAATAAATCAACCCCTAATTTTTAAATCTATCACCTAGTGAGGGGAGCTTAAGAAAAAGAATTTTATTTTACCTCTCAACTAATATTGTTTGTCATCATAAAAAATATGGAGATTATTGTAATCCAAGATTCCTAGTATGTGATTTTGATAATGATAAACATTATTGATTGAATTGTTATTTTTTCTCAGTGAATAATTTTTATATTTTCTGTGAACAATAACATTACAGTTAAAATATCCACTACTCAAGGCTACTGTATGCTCAAGACTAGGTTAAATAAGATATAATGTAAAAAGGTTTGTACTTTAATTTATTTTACTTTTTATTTCTTGAGTATAGTCATATAAGAGTATATGTCCATGGGTGACTATATACATATAGGTGGAGTGAGAAAAAATTGAAATTAAAATGGCATATAATCGTACTGTACGATTAGTTATAGAGAGAATGAGCTTAGTGGAAAATTGAACAATTAGTTTTTTGTGAACTAATCATACCATATAATCTAGATCATACAATATGATTCATGATATAAAAAACCTAGCTGCCGCATAAATTAAGTAAGATATTCAAAATTTAAAATTTTGAACTAATCATATTATATGAAATGATTCATACTTTATAAAAATATGAAACCTTACTTAAATTAACCCTCATACTTAGTCAATTAAATCATGGTTTAATTAATGATATTATTTCATACTGTTTGATATTTATCATGTCGTATGATTGGCAGAGATGAAATTTGGTCATCTAAAGATTGTAACAAATGAAACCATTATTTTTGTACTAATCATACTATATGATATTCATATCATACTGGATGACCAACATAAAATAAATGAACCATACTGTATGATGACAGCAGTAGAAAATAATATGTAGAGTTTATTGCCAACCATCTGAGGAATCATCCTATACGAATATATAGAAAAAATAATAGATCGTACTGGATAATTTTTTATCATACTATGTGATATATTCAAAATGTTATACTATTTGATTGAATGACTATTTGCATTGTACTAAACGGGCTAGTTTTTGAACTTATGATATGGTGCAAATCCCAATCGTAATATATGAATAGTTATGAAAAACTTAAATTTTTAGGGATTCTTAAAGCCTAATACTTAAACAATGTATTTAGAATCTTTTTAAAAAGAGAGGATTCTATGACTGCTAAAGAAACTCTAAGAGAAGTACTTTAGAGAGAAAACTAGGATTTGAGAGAAAGAAGGAGATGAGGTTGAGCAAGAGGAGGAATGACTATAAGGGGATTACAAGATTGCTCCGGGCAAGCTACACACTTGCTCCACATATGGCCTTGGTAAGTCCTTTAAGGCTCTCTTAAGGGAGAGGCTTATAAGTCAAGTCCTCGAAATACTCTGCCTTCTCATGGAGGGAGAAAAAGATTGCAGGTACTCTGCCTTCTCTAGAAGGGAGAGAAAGATTGGAGGTATGCTACCTTCTCTAAGTGGGAGAAAAAGCTTTAAGTTTTCTACCTTCTCTTGGAGGGAGAAAAATGATTAAAGGTCCACTGCTATCACCAGGGTAGGTGACATATCTTCTGGTACTCCGGCGCATCAGGTTTGGTGAAAGTGAATCTATAACGGCTTCTCCATTTTATTGTCGGAGCAAAAAAAGTGTCACTTTGTGTTAGTGCAATATGTAGAGTGGATATCTTTAGGGAGTGGATGTAGGTTAAGGCTAATCAAACCACCATAAAATTCCTTGCATACTTTTTACTTTTTTTGCATTTTTATTTTCCTACATTTTTTTTTGCAAGTTGAATTTGTTGGTTTCATTATTATCAATCAATTGTACTACTTTTAAAACCTTTTTCTACAAGAATATTTGCATGTATTAAAAAAAAAACTAAAAACTTATTTATAAATTTCTTCTATATGCTATTTTGAGTAATCTATGTGAATTAAGCTTTTAAGTTGTTTTGTGGCTAAAGCAAAAAGTAGTATTCTTGCATAGGAATTTTTTTAAATTACTAATTTACTCCCCTCTTGGTATGCCTCGAGATATATTTGTGAGGTTTTAATAAACTTCTTGAACTTTTAAAATGATTATTACATTTGTTTATACTAGGGCCAAGAAGTTTATTTCACCTTCCACGGGGCTAAGTTAATAGCTTCGTTGGGCCAGGTTACCTGTAGTAAAAAGTATGATATAATTAATTTGATTGGTTAGAACTTAAGGAGTTGATAATATTTAATTAAGTTACTTGATGACATATTTAAATATTTTATGTGATGTTTTTTGGAATTTAAAGTTCATTATTGAATTTAATATATATTTGGAATTATTTATTGTATTTAATTAAGGTATCAAAATTTTACTTTTTTATTTAAATTGAAATCTAAGCTTTTGATATTTTTCTTAAATATCAGACCCTAGTTTGTTTGAATTATATTTTCCTAGATAAAGTTATGAGTTTTTAATGTTTTGACTCACATTTGGACTATAATTGACCAAAATGTCAACTTTTGGACTTTGACTATTTTCCTTTGGATTTATACTTTTAATAAATATTAGACCCTAAGAGGAGTCTAATATCTTTCAGCTTGTTTAATTTAGAATTTTCTTCAATTAATTAGAAATTTTATATGTTTGACAATTTAATTTAATTTTTAATTGATTAATGGAAAGAGATTTTAATGGTTTTGATCCAAATTGATTCCAAACTTATTGAAATCACTCCCAAGTAATGAACCATTTGAGTGTTTTGAAGTGTTTGAGAATTAGTTAGAAATTTGAATTATTTTTAAATTAATTAAATATTGATTTTTCTTAAAAATTAAATTAAGCTCAGAATTGAATTTTGATCAAGGGGCTTTTTATTTTGTTAAGTTAGGGGTTTAATTTTGTCTATTTTATATATTATTTGTATTTTTTGTATGTAAGTTAAATTTATTGTAATTTTTTGAAGCTTTAGGCCTAATTAATGAACTAATTTTAAGTTAATTAAATATTTATCTTAATGACTTGTAAAATCAGTGAAGTTCACTCTGGGGTAGGAGATATCACTTGGTTTAAGTATTTTGAATTTCATCCTTTTTTCTATGTTTTTCATATGTTTCTAAAACATGTCCTTAATTATTATCCTTAAGTGCCTCTTAGTTATGTAGTTTTACAAATCAATGTCATTAATCCTTAGGACAAACATAAGTACATCACATCACATAAATCAAGAAACCTTGAACTAGGTGAATGCGTAATCTTAGAAATTGAAATCAAGAAATGACTTAAATAATTTGGAATTTACTGGATTAAGCAATTATGACATAATTACTCACTAATCACTCCGCATTCAGCCTATTCAATCAAGATCAATCTGTCTCACTATGCTCTCCTTCATCTCAACTAACATATCTCTGCTCTCTACTCTGAGGCAATTCGAGGCGATTTAGGGCTTTCTCCTCCATCCTCAATTTTCTTCATTTATGGCTAGTTTTTCTTTGTTTTTGACTTGCCTTCATAAAATTATTATACGTTCCGCTCTTTGATTTTCTTTTCATTTAATTTTCATTAGTTTTCTTTATCGTGAGTTTGGGTTTTATGGTTTTTTGGGAGATGATGATGCCGTCGTCATCTATCCCTCCTCCAGCCGTGCTTAAGAATGGCAAGTCCTATTCATTTAAAGAAGTGTTAGATGTTTCATCTTCTTCTTCCGCCAAACTTCCCTTTGTTCACTCTTCTTTCAAAGGATGTCCGGTTTTGTTGCTTGAGGATTCAATCATTTCCTAACTGGATGCACCTTTTGTGCTTACTCTTGTGGGGAAGTTCATGCTTAAGCAGCCTAACTTAGATGTCATTCATAAATTCTTTTTTAATCTGAAATTATTTCGATCATTTTAAGAGGGTTTATTAGATCCGAAGCATATAGTAATTCAACTGAGAAACGACTTGGACTATAGTCATATCTTCTCTAGAAGGTCCTATTATATATAGAGTTATCAAATGAGATTGCTTAAATGGTCTCCTGATTTTGATGTGCATGAAGAATCTCCCATAACCCTTGTGTGGATTTCTTTTCCTAATCTCTGTTTACACTTTTTCAACTATCAAGTTTTATATGGCTTGGCCTTTATTTTTGGTAAACCGTTGCAAACAGATCAAGCTACAACATCCATTTGTGGCCATCTGTATCTTGTGTGTTAGTTGAATTGGACAAATCGAAGAAGCATCCCAATGAGGTTTGGATTGGTTTGAAACTTAATGGCTATTTTTAAAAAGTTGAATTTAAAAATTTACTTATTTTATGTTCTCATTGTAAGATGCATGGGCATGGTTTATCTGCTTGTTACAAATTACACCCCCATCTTCGAAAGGCTAAGGATTCTACAAATCCATCTCATAAAATTGAATTAATTTCAGTTGAATTTGAAACTATTACTCCTAATCATGATTGTAATGTGGTTAATGTTTCTCAAGTGCAATATCATATTAATGATTCCTTAATTTTTTATTCTGTTTAGGTGCAACCGAATCCTATTATTGTGGATGAGTTGATTCAAGGGAAATAAGTTAATCATAACTCTATCTCTTCTATAACTATTGATTCTCATAATGTGATTGACCAAAATATTATTTCTAATCTTAATAGCATTTCATTTTTGTTGAGCCTCTTTTAGAGGATGGATTGGTTAATAACATTGTTGTGGATGAGCAAATTGTGAAAACTGATGTTACTACAAAGGATACTATCAAAATTGAGGTGGAGAAGATAGGTGGTACTGTTGTGAATAATGAAACCAATGTGGAAGGTGATGCATTGTATGAGGAAAGAGAATTACATCTTTTTAGGGGGCACTTAGGTATGATTAATGAAAGTAAGCTTCCATTGAATGATCATTATCATTGTGATGCTTTCACAGACACTAAGGATATGGATTTGTTAGCTAAATGCTTTGATAGAGATGATAATGATACTAGTTTTACCAAGGGTCATGGTAGGAGAGGTAGGACGCCAAAAGCTATTTTTCTACAATCTCCCCATAACACCTACTTGCATACTTCTCATTAATAATTGTTTTTATGTTTAAGGCTAGTATTTGAAATTTTAGGGGCATTGGTTGCTCTTCTTCTAAGTTTAGAGTGAAAAACTTATGCCGTATCTATAATGTCTCACTTCTTGTATTGCTTGAGCCTCGTATCTCTTGTAATAAGTTACTTAGTGCTACTAAATTTTTGGGTTTTAAACATGCTTTGTCTAATGTGACCAATAAAATTTGGGGTTTTTGGAAAGATTTTGTTAGGGTTGACATAATTGGTGACTTTAATCAAGTTATTCATTGTAATATTGAGAGTTCTAACTTGCAATGTTGTGCTTCCTTTATTTATGCTACTTCCTCTCATTATACTAGAAAGATTTTATGGGACAAAATTACTAAATTTCATAATTTTTGTAATCTTCCCTAACTTGTTGGAGGAAATTTTAATACCATTGCTAACCCGTCTAAGAATATAGAGGGATTTCTTCCTATCTATCATTCTATGGAGGATTTTAATAGTATGATTATGAATTGTAACCTTATTGATATTAGTTTTTCTGTTGATAATTTTACTTGGCATCATAGAAATTTATGGAAAATATTATATCAGGTTTTATTTAATGACTATTGGCTGAATTCTTTTGAGTCTATGAATGTTAATCATTTAAGTAGGACCCTCTCCGATCATTTTCATATTCTTTTTAAAATCAAGCCTAGACTGATGGATTTTCCTTCTCAATTTAGATTTCAAAATATGTGGTTACTTCATGATTCTTTTATGTATGTGGTGAAGGATAATTGACTTGCCCTTTTATATCCAAATAATGCTATTTTTTGTTTAAAATGATTTTGGTATAAGATGAAAATACTTAAGTTTGTTCTTAATTGGTGGAATCATAATGTTTTTACGAATCTTTTTTCTAACATTTTAATTGCGGAAGATAAGGTGAATTTTTAGGAGACTCAATGCCAATTGGTTCCTTTTAAAGCTAATTTTTGTTTATTGAGAGAGGCTAAAGATGAGCTTTATAAATTAGAAGCTCATGAGGAAATTTTTTGGAAATAAAAAGCAGCTGTTAAACATCTAGTTGAAGGCAATAATAATGTTAAATATTTTCATGTCTTGGTTAAGAGGAAACAATCTATTAATCATATTAAAAAAATTAATCAGGTTGATGGTTCTGTTACTGAGGATGGTGCTGAAATTGCTAATTAAATGTTCAACACATTCAAAATATTATTTCTACTCTTATTTGTCATGATGATAATGTTTTCTTGTCTAAGTCCCCTTCTTTTTAGGAAGTTAAATATACTATTTTTGGTATGAATTATGAGTCGGCTGCTGGGCTAGGCCGGATGGTTTCACGACTAAGTTTTTCAAGAAAACTTAGCATATTATTTGTAATGATCTCTTTTATTCTATTATTGATTTCTTTGATGTTAATTTTATTCCTAAGTTTTTTACTACTACATCTATTGTGCTTATTCCTAAGAATATTTCTATCACGTATTGGAATAATTTTAGACCTATTAGTCGGTGCACCTTTTATTATAATTGATCTCTAAAATTTTGATGAATCGTTTAAAGATTTTTCTTCCTAAACTATTTTTTCCCTTTCAAATGGGTTTTGTTAAAGGCCGTGCTATTGCTGATAATATCCTTTTGGCTCAAGAATTTTGTCAAGATTTGGACGTTAAAGTTAGAGGTGGTAATATGATTTTGAAACTTGATATTGCTAATGCATATGATAATATTGATTGGAATTTCCTTTATGATATTATGAAGTTATTTGGTTTTGATTTAAACTTTCTCAATCTCATTAAGCTTTGTATTGAAAGCCCTTATTTCTCTATCATTGTTAATGGTAAGACTAATGGTTTTTTTTAAGGCTTTTCATGGCCTGAGATAGGTGATTCCATCTCTCTGGCTCTTTCATTATTATGGCTGAATACCTTTCTAAAGGGCTTGCTGATTTTTTTGGGAAGTATCCTAGCCTTTACTTTAAAACTTTAGGTGTGTTTCATATTTCTCATTTAAGTTTTGCGGATGATTTAATTATTTTTACTAATGCCTTGTTGAATAGGATTCATAGATTGTTGAGGTTTTTTGAACACTTTGAATTGGTAAGTGGACTACTCTTAATAAACATAAATGTGGTTTTATTTATGCTAAGAAAGTTCCTATGAATTGTATTATGGCTATTAAGAGTTTAATTGGTTTCAATCATGTTTATTTGCCTTTAAAGTACCTTGGTGTGCCTCTTTATAAGGAAAGAAATAAATCCTTTATTTTTGATGAATTAATTACGGTTGTGAAAAATAGACTTTTATCTTGGGATTCTAATATTTTAAGCTTTGTGGTCGGCTAACTCTTATTAAGAGTGTTCTTTGTTTTATCCCTGTTTATAGATTTCAAACTTTGCTTCCTACTTAGGTTGTGTGTAATAGGATTGATAAAAATTTAATAAGTTTTTGGAAAGGGACTTGTAGTAGCTCTAAAATCCACAGGTCCTCTTGGAATAAATACTTTGGCACTTTTGATGAAGGGGCTCTGGGTTGTAAGTCATTGAAGGATTTGGCTTATTCTTTTTCTTTTAAGTTATGGTATAATTTATGTGCTAATTAGAGCCTTTGGGATAATTTTATAAATGCTAAATATTATGGGGGAAGCATCCCATCACGTGTTGTTTTAGTAAAGGTAACTCTAAAGTTTAGCATCATATTTGCAAAGTGAAATGGGTGGTTGAGCTGTCTATCTATATGGGCCTTGGTGGTGGTAATACTTTCTTTTGGCAGGATCGTTGGTTGGGAGGCCAATCAATTTATTCTATTCTTAATACTTCTTCCAATGCTACTGGGAAGGTTTATTATTTTTTCATTGATAATGGTTGGGATGTTGAGAAGCTTTCTAATGTTTTGCTTAATTTTCTTATTGAACAAATTTTGCAAATCCCTTTGAACATTAATTCTCTTGATGTTCAGCTTTGTGCCTTGACTAAAGATTGTAACTTTAGATTAAAGGATGCCTGGCATTCCTTTAGATCTAAGCAAGAGGCTTCTAAGATTTTCAATATGATATGGCATAAACGTATTCCTTCTATAATTTTTATTTTTATTTGGCATATTTTATATAAGCTTATTCCTACGGATGATAATTTGATTAAACCAGATTTTATCCTTCCTTCTAAATGCCAATGTTGCTATCATATGGATAATATGCATCATATTTTTGTCTTCGGTCCTTGTGCTATGAAGGCTTGGACTTATTTTGATGATATTTTGCACTTAAATTGTTTCAATGCTAATGCTTCTATTAATTCTTTACTTTAGTGTTGGTTTGTTAATTCCAAGGGTCATATCAGGAATGTTATTCCTTCTCCTATCCTTTGGTTTTTATGTTTAGATAGTAATAATTCTCATTTTAATGGTGTGGTTATGAATCATCATAGAATTTTTCAAAATGTTAAAGATAAGATTATGGCCCTTTATTCTTCTAAGTTACTTTCTGCTAAGAATTTCAAAAATTATCTCATTGCTGCAGTTGACTTTAGGATTAAGCTGGATGTGGATAGTTTTTATAATGTCACTAGAAGTACCTCTTGGATGAAGCCTCCTGTTAATTTTTTTAAGTTAAATATGGATGTTGTTAACATCAATTGTATGACAGATTGTGGTGGTTTCATTATAGACTCTAATGGTAAATGCATTTTTGGTTTTTGTGGTCCTCTTTATAATTGCGATGTTAATGCTGCTACCACTTTTGCTATCCTTTATAGTTTAAGGCTTTATTTCTCACTTAATTACATTAATATTATGGTGGAGGTTGGTTCTACTTATTGTTATCAGTCGTTTATTTTGAGGGATGATAATGTTTGTTCTTCTGAGATGTTTTACATGAGGAGGGACATTAAGAATTTTTGACTATGTTAAACAGCACGTTTTATGTTATTGATGTTGAGGGAAATGCATGTGCTAATGCCATTGCCAGGTGGGGCTATGGGTTGGATTCCATGGCAGATTTCTTTGGTTCAAATTTGAAAGTTTGTTAGGGATATTAAGCCCTTATGAACTAGCCCAATGTTAACCAAGAGAGAGGTGAATTGGTATTTTAAAAATCTTTCAATAAAAACACAAACCAAATCAAAATTCACCACAAAGAAAACATAATACAGAAATTGAATGCAGAAATAATAAAAGAAAGAACACACCAGATTCGTAGTGGTTTGGTCAAACCTTGACCTACTTCCACTCCTCAGAGGCACCCTCCGAGTATTGCACTAAACTTAGTGTCTCTCATCTAGGCCCCACAGCTAGGTGGGTAAGCCTTTACAAAATCACTTCCACCTTCCCCGGTGTGACTGAGTAGCCAGGCCCTTTGACACAAAAGAGATTTTCTTTTTCCCAAAATTGCCCTCAAAACGAGCCTTAAATCTGATGGTACTAAGGTGCAAGCTCGCCGGAGCAACCATGTGGAAACCCCCTCCACACTCCCTTGATACCCCCTCCAAGGATCTTCTCCCTCTTTCAAACTCCACCCTTTCCTCTCTCCATTTCAAGCTCTCTCTTCAAGTTTCTTCCAGAAGAACGAAGCTTCAATGACTACCAAAGATATATACTAAGTGCCTTGTAAAAGTTTAAATAGAACAGCTCAAAACAAGCTCATTAATTGCAACTTACCAATTTTATCATCCAGGCTGATATGAATATCGGCATGTGTGATTAGTGCAAAATAAGCTCAATCAACCAGAATGATTTGGGATAATCAGAAGAAATTTGTTCATATCGTTCAGGATGATAAGATATCATCCTGGCCGATTAGTACAAATCATGGAATATCATCTTGAACATCGCCCTAAATAAGAGCTGTTTGATGTCCATCGTCCAGTGTATCATCCCAACCGATCTTGTGATTGTTCAATCAAATCTTAATTACTTTCCTTAATTACTATATTAATTTAGGTATAATTGTGCTACATCGGTCAGGATGATCCAGGACGATGTCCAAAAATAACTAATACCTAAATAGATATGGTAGTTAATTCTTTCTATTTTGAGCCTATCGGTATGGCCGATACAAATATCATCCAAAACGATGAGCTTAAAGATGACTACCTTAACCAGGATGTCCTAATTATAATTTCTATTTTCAGCTGATCGTCCAGGCCAATGTTGGGTTCATCCCGGATGATGTGAGAAAAAATAGAGAACTCTAAAATAAAAATAAGTGAGCAAGGTTACAAGCAAGCAAACACCCTTACAAACCAAAAACTACATTAATGAAAATTACAAATAGAACATGTTCTGCCAAAACTTGAGCCATGTAAGGTGCACTGTAATCTTGAAATGTTACTAAACACAGAAAGAAAAATATATTGCAAATATAGGTAGATAACATAAAGTGAGACATAATATTTATTATTATCAAAAGCATAAACTCATAGGTTTGAGTTACAATAATCTCTCCCTTTTTGATTATGACAAATATTATAGGTTGGATTTGCAAAAAAGGAAAAAAAACATTTTCTCCTAATCTCCTCCTTACTAAAATAAAACTTTAAAAAATAGGTGAAATAAAATTTTTTTATTGTTTTTAATTTTTGAAAAACAAATCAAGAAAAGATACAAATACAACAATATGTTATCCCCCTTTGACATTATCAAAAAGAGAAGGGGCATAAAAAAGTCTTAAAAAATTAGAAAGTTACCTCTTAATTTTATTCAAAAACTTAGTAAGGAATAGATTGACAACACATAATCCAGAAAAGGTAAGAAATTCAAAAATTGTTAATGCAGACTCAAGTTCTTTTAAATGCTCAAAAACTTTTTAATGCAATATTTAAATCAAGGAACAAATTAGGAAAAGAAGCACTAATTTTTTCAAAAATTTCTTTCATAAAATATATCTAATATAAGATTAATACAAAAATTAGTGAATAATGAATCATAATTTTCAAGCTCAAGTACCAAAAATATCAAGGGTTTTCTTAAGTTTTAAGAAGTACAAGAAAGGTAAGCATTACTTTATGTGGGCTCATTTTATGCCTCTTATCAGTTTTTGGTGCACTTTGCGCATCTTTTACTTTTTGATATACTTTGTGTATCTTTCTCAATTTGGCGTCATTGCGCATCTTTTGATTTGACGTCATTGGCCACTTTTTTGATTTGGAGTCATTGGCCATTTTTTTAATCAAATATTCTACCTTTATGAAATTTTAGAAACTAAAGCAAACCCATACTATTGACAAAACGAACTACTTGATTAAGAAAAATAATGAGGTGGATTCAACAACTTGCAAAAGATTCCTATGTGATAGATAAAATGTAGGGAGATGAAAAATGTTTAGTTTCAAAATCAAATTTAAAATATGATGAAGATTTTAAATCAAAAGTAGAATAACCTCTTTTAGGAAATAGAGATTGTGAGTCAAAATCATGAGTTTTCTTCCTTTGACTATTTTTAGAGAAGTCAGCCACAACTTATATAAGAATTCAAGAAAAAATAGGAGGTAGATTTTTCATTTTCAATTTTTTTTTAAAGATGGTGATGTATATGTGTTGATCAGAGAAACACTACTGAAAAAAAAGTAAAGACAATAAAAAATTTAACAAAAAATAAAAGAAAGAAAAAAGAATGAAAATGAATAAATCCAAAAAAATAGAAAATACACAAAAACGAACAAAACATGCACATAAACACACAAATAAGGGTCTAAACAACATCTTGCTCCTGGTCTGATGATTCAGAAGCTAGGTCTACCCAGGAGGTTTTTTACTTTTCATTATTTTCCCTTTTTACGATTTGCTTAGCTTTACCTTTTTTTTTAGGAAGAGTTCTCAAATTAGGGCACTGATTTTTCATATGTCCAAATTTTCTACATCCAAAGCAAATAACATTAGAAATATTCTTAACATTATTACCATTTTTACCTTTATTTCACTTTTGTTGATGCTTATATTTTAGTGAGCTTTTTAATTTTCTTAATAAGTCATCGCTTTTATCACCAGCTAAGCCACTTTTCTCAATGTCTTCAGCGTATAGTACTATCGTTTCACTTGTATCAAAAAGTCTTTGACCCAAACTTTGCTCATAGGAAATGAGTGAACTAATCAAATTATCAATAGAATATTCATTCAAATTTTTGGATTCACAAATAACAATAACTTTGGCATCAAATTTGTCAAGTAAACAACATAGAATTTTATTGACTTTTTTAAATTTTGAAAATTCCTTAACTAAAGCATGTAATGGTGTCACAATTTTAATAAACATTGTATACATGTTTAAGATCATCTCATAATGTTTCATGCAAAATAATTCAAAATCATACATTAAAATATTCAATCTGGATTACTTGATTTCACTAGTGCCTTTGTATGAAGTGTGTAATTTATCCCAAATTTCCATGCCAGTAGAGCACATGGATAAAAATATAAAATCATTTGAGCATTGATTTATTCTTCTCTACTCCATTGATTAAAAGGAATATCAGTTTTAATTCCATCTAAAATACGTGACGGTATAGAATAACCAGTTAAAATCATTTGCCATATTCAAAAATCAGTTGATTGCAAGAAAGTAGACATACGAATTTTCCAAAAATCAAAAGTAATATTTTCAAATAAAGGTGTTCGAGTGATTGAATAACCTTATGCAATATTACGATTACAAAAATTAGCCATTGATCAAAATTCAAAAAGTTTTCAAACTTATTTTTATGAATCTCGCTCTAATACGACTTGAGAGTTTGTTAGGGATATTAAGCCCTTATAAACTAGCCCAAGACTAACCAAGAGAGAGGTGAATTAGTATTTTAAAATATTTCAATAAAAATACAAATCAAACTAAAATTCACCACAAAAAAAATATAATGCAAAAATTAAATACCAAAATAATAAAGGGAAGAGAACACTAGATTTATAGTGGTTCGGTCAAACCTTGACCTACATACACCCCTCAGAGGCACCCTCTGAGTATTGCACTAAACTCAGTGTCTCTCTTTTAGCCCCATAAGCTAGGTGGAGAAGCCTTTACAAAATCACTTCCACCTTCCCCGGTGCGGCGGAGTAGCTTGGCCCTTTGACACCAAAGAGATCTTCTTCTTCCCAAAATTTCTCTCAAGACGAGCCTTGAATCCGATGGTACTAAGGTGCAAGCTCGCCAAAGCAACCATGTGGAAACCCCCCTCCACACTCCCTTGAAACCCCCTCCAAGGATTTTCTCCCTCTCTCAAACTCCACCATTTTCTCTCTCCCTTTCAAGCTCTCTCTTCAAGTTTCCTCCAGAAGAAAGAAGCTTCAGTGGCTTCCAAAGACACATATTAAGTGCCTTATTAAAGTTTAAATAGAAGAGCTCAAAATAAGCTCATTAATTGTAACTTGCTGACTTTATCGTCCAAGCTGATATGTATGATTAGTGCAAAATAAGCTAAATTAGCCAGGATGATTTGGGACGATTAGAAGAAATTTTTTCATATCATCCAGGATGAGAAGATATCATCCTAGTTGATTAGTACAAATAATGGAATATCATCTTGAACATCGCCATGAATAAGAGCTGTCCAATGTCCAATCATCTAGTGTATCATCCCGGCCGATCCTGCGATCTTCTAGGATGATGTGATCATGCAATTAAATCTTAATTTATTTTCTTAATTACCATATTAATTTAGGCATAATTGTGCTGCATCGGCCAGGCCGATCCAGGATAATGTCCTAAACGATGCCCTGGACAATGCCCTGGATGATGTCCAAAAATAACTAATATCTAAATAGATCTGGCAGCCGATTCTTTTTGTTTTGAGCCTATTGGCCTGACTAATAAAAATATCATCCGGGATGATGAGTTTAAAGGTGGGCTGCCTTAATTAGGATTTCTATTTTCAGCTGATTGTCTAGGCCGATGTTGGGATCGTCCCGAAAGATGAGAGAAAAAATAGAGAACTCTAAAACAAAAATAAGTGAGCAAGGTTACAAGCAAGAAAACACCCTTACAAACCAAAAACTCTATTAATGAAAATTATAAATAGAACATATTATGCAAAAACTTGAGCCTTGTAAGGTGCACTATAATCCTGAAATGTTAGTAAACACAGAAAGAAAAATATATTGCAAATACAAGTAGACAACAGAAAGTGAGCCACAATATTTATTATTATCAAAAAAATAAACTCATAGGCTCGAGTTGTAACAAAATTTCCCTCTTCATGTTAGGGGCCTTTTAAATTTGGATAAGATTAGTGTTCCTTGTGTTATTCCTTAAGGTAAATGTGTTTGTTGGGTTTTTCTTAGTTTCCTGGCGGTGTTTTGTGTAGTTTTTATGTTGCCTGGTTGGTTTGGATCCCTTTCTCGGTTGGCTGGGCTTTTTGCATATCCTTTGGGTTGATTTTGTGTCTGCTCAGTTTATGTTGGAGAGTTCTGAATTTGGGTGTATTTCCTTTTGTCACCATATTATGGCCTTGTGTTTTTGGCGATTTGAGGACAGTTGGTTGTCGGCTTAAGGGTTCTATGAGTTCTTTCATATGGCTTACTGGGAGCTTGCTGTTGTGAACCATAATATTAAAGAGGCTATTTACAATTTCCATGTTTTTTATTGACTGGATGGATTGGAAGCCTATTACGGGTGGTTGGACTGTCTTTATTTCCTTTAGGTTTATCTTGTGGCTGATTCGTTTATGTTGGAGCACCCTGAGTCTGGGAGTTATTTCTTTTGTGTCATGATTTGGGATTATGTGTTTGGTTTCTTGAGGTTTATTGCTTGTCAGATTCCTGGTTCTACTCTCATTAGGGGCTTTCCCTTTGTTCTTGGAGGTTTGTTGTTGTGGTTTTGGTTGGCTGCTATTATCAAGAATCATCTAGTGTTAGCTTATTAATTTGGGGTGATTTTTTTGGATGTTTTCTTTAATCTATTTACCAGGGGATTAGTGATATGAACTATATATTGTATTACATGTTTATGAAATGGTGGCTTATGATACAGTTCCTCCTTGGTTTGGGTTGCTTACCTGTTGGTGGTAATTGGGAATTTTATTGGTGTTGTCACCTGAATCTATACTTTTTTTATTTTTGTTTTTTTTTTCTTTTCTCTCTATCTATCCCTTTTTGCAGAGTGCTCTTATTACTAGAAATCATGGTGTTGAGATGTTCATGAGAATGCTGGAGCTGAATGTTGTTTTTTGTACCTCTATGGTTTTTTGGGTGCTTGCTCTTGTGCACCGTATAATGTACCTAGGTCTTTTTTTTTACTTTTGCTTTGTAGAGAATTTGAGCTTGTAGGTTTTATTACTTTTAATTTTGTAGCTCTTCAGAGTAGTAGTGAGCTTGAGATACCTTTAAGGACCTTTTAATCGCTTTTTCTATATACGTATAGGCCCCTCCTTGGGATTCTCCAAAAAAAAAAAAAATCAAGATCAATCACTTGTTAAAAATTCCAAATCATATATACACACAATGCAAAAGTATTTATAAAATGTAATTAAAATAAAATTTCAAAAATTAAAGGTTAACACATAACCTTCTAGTTAATTTTAAAGATTTATTTGAATTTTAATTCAATACTATTTTGAATTTTATTAAAAATATATTAAAATAGTTTTTTTTTCTAAATTCTAAATCATTTGGAATTATATTTTATAAATTATTTATTAATATCCAATTAATAAAAATTTGGAACTATTTAAATTATATAAAATATATTTTTTTAAATTTAATTCTAAATGAAAGTACTTAAAATTCTAAGAAAATGATATATTATATTAAATTTTTGGGTAAAAGAATTTTATATTATTTTTTGAAGAAAATGTTAATTAAAATCATTTAAAATAAATTAAATTTATTAAAATTTAAAATCGTGTTGGTAGTGGGTTATGCATTATCGTCTTAGTTGTAGCCGCAATCATAGGCATGATTACGCAGCAACACAATCATTTCTAATGATTAGGTGGCAGCGTAGCATTGAATCAAGCAACCACTTATCAATGTCAGCTCCATATCTCAATCATTGATCCACGCATAGTCATGACAGATGGTCTTTAAAGAAGTTTTATTGGGTGCGGAGTGCGGACGTAGCTCTGTGTGTGCAAACAAATAGCTTCGCGCCACGTGGAGTTCACCTTGACCCCATCGAGTTGAGGAGCACGTGTGCTCTATTTACCCGATAACCTGATAACACGAACCATCCGAAATACTTTACTTGAAAAAATGCGCGGTTAACATATCTTCGAGAAGATCTGAAACATCGCTTCCAGTTTAACTTTTTTGGGCGATTTGCTAGACTACAGTCCATCTTCTACAAGGAGAAGTTGCAGGCCATTATTCATCTTCCACACGAATGAAGCAACTTCATCTTCTATGCTAAGCATCCTAAGCTTCATCGTGGCAATGGGCAAGGTTTGTTTTTCTTGAGTTATATGTAATTTTTGATAATTTTCAGCTTTTAGGGTTTGGTTTGAATGATGTTGAGATGTTGAGAATGGTTATTTGCTCGTTAAGTTGTGTGACAGAATGTACCGCTGGATACCTCTGAGTACCGCTGGGTACCACTGCGTTATCTGAATGTGTACCCAGCGGTTCCTACTAGGTTATGTTGGGATACTTCTGTAAGAATTGTAAGTTCCATTAGTTATTGTAGATCAAGGGTTAGAGTTTATTCTTTATTTTTCTGCATTCCATGGACTCTCAGAATTGCTCGGTACCGAGCTGTATTAGATCTTTTTCCTGGTTTCGCTCGGTACGCTTGGTACCTCTAGGTACCGATCGGTACCGAGAGGTACCGAGCGGTTCGTAGATGTCCCGGACTGGAATTAAATTTATCATAATAAATTACAACATATTACGCAGGGATATGTGCCGAAGATTAGCTTCCATTGCAGAACGTCAACCTTCAGAGAAGTTTGTGATCATTTAGTTGAAATATTTGGCGAGAACCTGGTTTAGAGTTTGAAGCAAAATAATGTGCATCATTTTTTTTATGCCGCGTTTAGTACAGAATGTCCCGTTGGTTTTTAAGTTGTTGTCCTGCTGGGACATTAAGAAACAATGCTTTATCATTAAGGATTAGAAGTTACTATTTACTGCCGATGAAGTAGCTATGATATTAGGCTTACCAAACAGAGGCAACAATTTTGAAATAGGTAGTGCTAGAATAACGGGAAAATCAGCCAATGATATTAGGAAAGAGGTGATTAGTTTAGATGAATCTATGCCAATGCTTGATGTTTTGAAGAAATTCATCATATTTTTGTTGTCAATTTTATTTTTTCCTCTACACAACTATCGAACACCAGCCTCTATCATCAGTGTGGCTAGAAATGTTGACAAATTTTTATCTTACAATTGGCCGGAATCAATTAGAGAATTCCTTGTTGCTGACTTTAATGCCATTGCCAAAAAGATGAAGAAAGGACAGCCACTCGGTTAATTGAATGGATTTGTTCATATTATAATTGTGAGTGCAGTAAATTTAAATAGGTTTGTATTAATTGATGATGTTAATTATTGATAGATATATTTTAAGTTGATATTCTTATGTATGAGTTCAGATATGGTTTCTAGAATATTGTACACTCCACGAACCATTGAATTCGAAATCAAGACCAAGGTATTGTTGCAAACCTTTTTTCATGACCTGTGTTTTGATGATTGACAAACACTATTGATTCTCTTGGACTCCTTGTTTCTTCTAACTTTT
>NW_021319518.1:9712089-9716774 GCF_001605985.2 Dendrobium catenatum | reverse complement strand
ATAATTGGTGAAGAAGGAGAAATGCTGTACATACCATCGCTAGAATTTTTGATTTTTGTCTCTATTTTTGTTAAATCGAATACGCAGTTGAGAATAAAGTAAATCTCGAGAGGTCGACACAATATTCTACAATTGATTTCTAATATCAAGAATAGCGGTTTTAAAATTGAATATTTACTATGGAATAAAAATAGTCAGAGAATAATATATCTTATCTCAAGCTAATATGAATTCTATAGAATATTGTTTAAAAAGATACGTAAATAATTTTTGAAAAGGGTTTATTCATTTCTACTTATTATATTTGATATGGCAAGAAAAATAATTTTATCAAATCTTAAAAGACGACATAACAATCTCAAGATATCCAACAAGGGAGAAATGAGTTTTGTAAATTTTCATTATTTTTAAAGTTGAAATATAATTCAAGTGATAATAATTTACAATTATCTTAAGATAATAATAACTTCTACAAGTCTATCAATAATTAGAAATGAGGTTTTTAAAATATCTACGTTCCCGAAAGATTCTTCATCGTTGTTTATATGATAAACAAGGTTTATTTTAGTCTGGGGTTCTTAAATCCTATACGGAGCAGGCTCCTATAGGGTTAAGATTACATCGCTAGGGAGGAAAGCTCCATGAAAACTCGCATATAAAGCAGTGATATTCAATACTCTTTTGAGTACAAGAGTAAAAGACAGGGATAACACGAAAATAGGAATTTTTCAAGAGAAGAAAGCTCAGAGTGTTTTGAACATGTTATTAGCAGGTCCAAGGATAAGAAAAGTAGAGGTCGTCGGATCTACTGAGAAGTCAGAGACACCCTCAGCCTACCTATGTTGGGGCTTTACATTTTAAGAGAAAATTTTATGTTTCAAGTTGACAATTTATTGAATTTTGGATTATAATTCCCAGAGGGTGAGGACTTAAAATCTAAAAAGAATATGCCTCAGGAACCTAAAATCTAATTTGGGTCTACATAAAAGTAGTGACGACCTAATAATGAAGTATAAATCTGACTTATACGGCTTGGATGGGGAGCCAACTACCACCTAGGCTCTTTAAAACCATGTGTCCAGTCTCTTATGAAAGATGGGTAGGGGATCTGTTGTTGTGAGGGTTTTAAGGAATTAGGGGCGACATCTAATAGAATCAAGTGATCTAATTGGCACCATAAACTTGATGTAGGGTGAAAAAATTGTCTACAAATGCAATTAATATTTTAACACTCTTTTAATTTAGTATTAATGCAAAATGCATGCAATTGACTCGAGGTGACATAAAATGTTTATAATGAAGCAGCTTTAAAAATTAGAACTTAATGAAAATAGATTTTCCCTAGAGATTGGCACAACTTCCCCTTGACAGAACTGGCACCCTCAGTAGGTCAGAGTGGTCTGTCAGAACCCTGCAGGCGGGGAGGTGGCCTAACAAAGGAAGAGAAAGATTTTAGCGTACCCTTACGAAAAAAAAATCTCTCCATTCAAATCCAGGCTAAAACAAAAACACGACATGCAAGGGCTCAAAAAAAGCTAATGCACAAGCAAAGTAAACTACAAATTAAATGATCAAAATTATAATGATCCAATGTCAATGTCCATATACACTCAGAAGTTGTCAGAAAGTAAAGTGGCCGGGCACGCACTGACAAACCCTGATTCTAATCCTAAGATTTACGCAAGTGATTTTTGAACTGGGATATTTACTGTTCATTGATCTTTATTTCTTTTCGTCTTCGGGGTTTTTGCCTCTTCTCGTTCTCTGTCTTTTTTTTTCTAAGAGCTTCTCGGGTCTGCCGGGTTCTGGATTCTGAAAATATTGGTGAGGTGATGTACGACAGGGTTAGATGTCAGTCGACCAAGATGGAATTGCTGCTTAGGCCGGAATCACGACCGGACTAGAGGTTGGGAATTGAATGGGTCGATGTTGTGGCTTGATGGGGGAATGGAGCGATGTGCGGGAAAGATGAAGATATAGAGATACATAAGAATAGTGTAAAGAATTGAAGTTAACTCACCAGTTAACAGGGTCTTAACCCTTATTGGCCGTTCTATCTCTCAAGTTGTGGGCATGTATAGTTTAGTGTTTGATACTGTCCACTCGATTTGCTCATACCCAGAATTTCTTGCTCTCGTTTTCTCCTATCTATAGTTCTCCGATATCCTAGGAAGCATTCACATTTAACTCGTTCGAAAAGACACATGCACAGGATCTTCAAGTGAGGGTAGATATGGGAAGAATAGAACTATAATAAATCAAATAGCATTATGTTAAAATGGAACAATTTAATAAAAATAGAAAGCACTCGAGAAGCCAGCTGCTATCGATTAGATTTCATGATGTCCACGCATCATTATTGTTCTGTTAGGACTACATCCTTAAACCTCACCATACTGCCACATTTACCATTTCAATGGATGAAGGGAGCAAAAGCATGGAGAGCACATGGAGCTTGGGAATGAATTGGTCTATTAACTATGATGCAGCTTTACACATGCCACTCGTCACATTGCTTTAAAAAACATGAATGAAAGAACCGCAAAACACATTTTAACATGAAAATTAAATGATTGACTTCTATTAGAACACCTGAAAATCAAACATATTCATGCCTACACTCAATGAACTATGCTACTCAACCTAAATAATGCGATGCCCTCCTTTCCCCGAGAATGGAAAACAAAATATAAAAAGTCAACAAAATTGATTCTCTCTTAACAACACTCCTTTGCCATGGATCTAGGGTAGGATCATAAAATGAAATATAAAAAAACAAGCACTGTCCCATGTGTTTCTCCCTAGTAACAGGCAATAGAATATCCCTTCCATGTATATTTCTTTTGTGCATATGAATTGTGCTCTCGTCTAACTTCTATAACTAACAACGAAAGATAACTGATTCAATGAATAAGTCAGTTTGTAAAAGCTTCCTTGCATAAAGATGTGTATAAGTTAGAAATATCCATAAGTATATGGATTCATATATCACCACGGAAAAAGATCGCGTCGCCAGAGCAAAAGAATTAGTGAACCGGCTTGTGAAGCCACAAGAACATCAGAACAGTTCTTGTCCTTTTCTCAATCTCTTCGAATTTCAAACAATCTGCCGTTTTTTTGTTTTTTGTGCCGGGTGTGGTGGGGTGTGTTTTTAGTTGGTGTTTTGTGGGATATATGTTTTGTTTTAAATGCTTCTTGTTTCTTTTTTATCCTTCTCGTTCTGTCCTTTTCTTTATCGGCTTTCGGTCTGCCCCGGGGTTCTGGTATCTATTGCCGGTGCGCAGGAGAAGAACAAAAAAAGAACTATGGCGTCGGTCTATCAATTGATCCCCTCTTTCAACTCACGACATTCTCGATTATAAATTTTGAATCATTCTGTGGTCTAAATTAAGGTTTATGCTATATTTAGGAATCCAAATCTATGCACTTTTCTCCTCGTTATTTCCACCCTCACCCTTTTGTTACTCCGTTCTAACAATTAGCATTAGATAAAAAAAGTAACCAAATTAATGGCGATTTATCACACCAATGTACCATACAAAATTTAAAACAACCCATTAACATAATACCAACGAAACCACCATTATACCACTACTTCATTCAACTCCGACACCATTACATACTTATCAGTATATTTCTCAAGGCAATCATCGATAAACATCCTCATATCGTCATTTATCATTGGTCGCCCAGGATAATCTATTTTGGTACGAGCTGGCCTTGGTCCGGTTGATTTTTTACTTTCAACTTCAATCAGAGCATTTGTAAGATCAATCTTAGCTGGGGAGGGCCTAGCAGCAGCTTTTTTTAACACCTTCCTCTTATATTGGTCCTTGGTGTATGGTGTCTTAACCTCTTTAGCTTTACGGTCAGCCCGACGTCTCACACGTTTGGCTATGCCTGAGCTGCTTGGTTCAGGTTTGGCAACATCATCCTTAATTGGCTGGCTGTCTTCAAATAGACGTTCGGCAATAACCTCTGCACACACTACCTTCTTCATTTCATCAATTATAGTCTAGGATGAAGATTGAACATGCACATCTGCAGTCGAGGAGTTGTTAAATGAAGGAAAGTTCTCAGATAAGAACTGCTCCATTGCTTCCATTCTCTTATTCATCTCCCTTTGCTCAAAATCATGATGTTCAAGTGCCTCCATTCTTCGTTCATTCAAAGACATTATTTTTTCCAAGCTAATTAACCTACTTCTCAGAAATTTATTTTGATCTAAAACCTTTTGCATATATTCTACTCTAAATTCATGCTATCCATCAGGTGGGGAAGTTGGTTGCTGCTGATGCTGGCCATGTGACATAGGTGGTGTTTGAGTGGTTGGTCCACCTGGGCTGATTGGGCTTGGGGGCGCCCTAATTAGGCTTGGGGGCGGGGTGTTTTGTCTTGGAGGACTCTGGGGTGTAGGTGATGTTGGAGGTGAAGAAAGATGTTCAGGAGATTTGTGCAAGATGATTTCTTTGTTAGGGGATTTGTCAGGTGATGTCTGTGGGGTCTGTGGGGGAGGATTGGCTAATAAAGCCCTCTCCTCAGTTGTAATTGCATCAAAAGAAGTTAATAAATCACTACCTTCAAGACCATCGAATAAACTAGAAGCATCTGCATTGTTATAAACTATATCGGATCCCCAGCGGAGATACCTGAAAGTTCGTTAGGGATGTTAATCCCTATAGAAC
>NW_021319518.1:9702381-9705512 GCF_001605985.2 Dendrobium catenatum | reverse complement strand
GCTTTTCCACCCTTAATTTTCTTTAAAGCCTCTCTAACTTCAGCTTTACTAATATATATTTGAACAATGAGTATGTCATCTCCTATTTTCTTAAAAAAGAGTTGTATCCATACTTCCTTTCATAAAAGATCACTCAAATAGAAAAGTATTTAACCTCTCATACCAAGCCTTAGGTGCTTGTTTCAATCTATACAATGCCTTTTTCAATTTAAATTCATTATTATGGAATTTAGAATTTTCAAAACTTGGAGATTGCTTAATATAAATATACTCTTCTATCATCCCATTCAAAAAGGACTCTTGACATCCATTTGATATAATTTAAATCCATTTAAATAGGCAAAGGCTAACAAAAACCTAATTGCTTCAAGTTTTGCTACTGGAGCAAAAGTCTATTTAAAATTAATTCCTTCTATTTGATTATACCCCTTAGCCACTAATGTAGCCTTATTTCTAATCACAACACCTAAATCATTCATTTTATTTTTGAATACCCACTTAGTTCCTAGAACACTTTTATCCTTTGGCATTTCAATCAATTTCCAAACATCATTTCGAATAAATTGGTTAAACTCTTCTTGCATGGCCAAAATCCAAAATTCATCCAAAAGTGCTTGATTTATATTTTTGGGTTCAATCATCAATATAAAGGCAAGCAAAATTATTCTCCTTTTTGCTAAGTCATACCTAGTCCTAACATCCCCACTAGGTTTACCTAAAATTAATTCCTTAGGGTGATTCTTAGAAAATTTCCATTCTCTAGGAAAAGAGTTTTTTTTTTCCACATCTTCTTCTAAATTTGTCTTTTTAATTCTTTGGGAGATATTCTCAATATGAACGTGTTTATGGTCGCAAGAGGAAGATGTTTTTGGATATCAAAGATTGGCAAGATTTACAATTTGAGCTAATGACATAATTTGGATGTTGTCCTACACAAACGCAACTCTAACAACATGTTCGCTGTTTGGTTAAGAAGTAGAAAACCTAAAATGTACTTACATATTTACCAAGTTAGAACGTTTTGTCTATTTACAATTTATAAGTGTAGTACGACTATCGTTTAAGCATGGAACATAACAACATAAATGCAAGTTCTGCTCTAAACTTAGGCATTTCAGCTTGCAAGTTTAATAGTGAGTCCCATTTAACAGAGTTTGGTTGGATAACATTTTCCATATATTTGCAAATGAACATCCCACAGTCATAACCGTTGGTTTGTGTTGGAATTCCCTCAGCTTCCTGAACTTTCCATGATCTGATATCAGTATGAAAACTGCCTTGAGTTTCCTCGTGTAAATGATTTACCTGTAATAATAGTTAAGTAAAATTAACGTAAAATTTACAATACAAATGTATACAACACACTTAAGATGTACAGCACTCGACTAACCACTAGTGGAAGCACAGCCCGATGCATGGGGTTAGGTAACGAATCAAAAAAATACCAAGTTGACTGCTTCAAATAAGCAACCAAAAGAGTCCAATGGTCATTATCATTTATTGGTAGTAGAAGGAAGTTAGAAGCGGTTACTGCATCTTTGTTAATGTGCAACACGTATTGCTTGTTGTCCATCTCATATTTTTTGGATCCCTGTATGTTTAATCGGTTAGGAGAACTTTAAACATATTCAGTTACAGCGAGCAATATAACACCATTACCCAATGCAGACTAGAAACATAAATAAATGGTTGATAAAGGCAAGGACGAAGTTTATTTTTCTCAGCCAGCAAACCTGCGAAGGCGTCGATGTGGTTGTTGACCAGATATTAGTTTGTTAATAGTTCATCGATCTGACTTCTGAAGATCTAAATGTTTCTTGCAGTATAAATTGTATCTGACTTGCAAAATATAAGCCGATGTGTTACAATATGTACCGAGCGGTACCTACCAGTGCCGAGAGGTACCAACCTATACCGATCAGTACCTAGATGTACCTACCGGTGCCTAGCATTATTTACAGCTAAATGTCAATGTTACATGTTGACCTCATTATTCGAGGTCAATTTCTCCGAAATCGATTCTAGCACCTAGGTATTCGTAACCTAGTGTAGACGTCACCCCCATAGGATTTCTCTTAGGTAGATACCCATTGACGTAGCGTCGACTAAAACCTACCATTCAAATCAAATCAAAGTCAATTCAATCTAGTTTCAATTCAACTCCAAAATGAACTCAAATCAAGCTTGATTTATGATTTGTCGATGTCGATCGACTTAATTTAATATGATCTAGTTTATTTTCGATCAAATTGATTTATCTTTATACTCAAATCAACTCATTAATCAAGCCCCAAATTATATCTAGTAAAGCCTACTTTAATTTTTAATCAAACCCAAAATCTTTCCTTAAATATATTTTAAAATATGGATTAATCACAACCATTGATTAGAGAGGATAGAATCATAAATTTAAAATCAATTTTAAATAAACAGTTATTAGATTTGATTAGAACCGGTTTAGACCAAAAATCTCTCTCTCTCCCTCACTCTAATTTACAAAATCCTTCAGCCCGTCACTCCTTTTATATAAGTGAAACTACCTAGCCTTCACGCCACACCTGTAGTTTGCACAGCCCGCTCCTCTCTGCGGTTCGCGAAAATGAACCCCCTACTCCTGTCATTTTTGCTCTGTTCACTGAGAAAGCACGAACTCCCTCTTCCCATTCGAAAAACAACTGCTCCTTTCCCTATCTCACACAGAGAGAACCGTCTCCTCTCAGTCGTCACACTCTCTCTCGCCCAAGGCAATTCACGAACTGCCTCCCCCCACACTCACACTCTCATTCGAACATACAGAGAACCGAACCCTTCATCTCACGGTCGATCTCCCTCTAGCAGTTCACGAAACCACTCTCGCCCAGCCCCATTCGTGAACCGCCCCCTCTTCTCTTTGGATCGCACGAAGCTCATCTAGCCCTCACTCTCTCTAACTCCCACAACTCCTCATCCATGCACAAAAACGAACCCCCTCTCCCGTTCGTGAACTGCTCTTGTCTCTTCTCAGGCCACCAAAAATCGAGCATCATATCTTGGAACTGCTTCCACATGAAGGCCCTTCTCCCTCAACAGTTGGCGTGAAGCCAAGGCCCCGTCGCCCTCTCTCCAGTCACTCTCTGGATTTTGCAAAACCC
>NW_021319518.1:9641911-9702281 GCF_001605985.2 Dendrobium catenatum | reverse complement strand
CGGGAGTTAATGTGTCATACTTTAAAACTATGGGAGTGAGTTGTGAAGCATAGGTTGCGGCGTGATACTAATGTTTCTCAAAATCAATTTGGATTAATGTCAGGTAGGTAGACTATGGAAGCCATATATTTATTAAGAGGTTTGATGGTGAAATATAGAGAAAATATGGAGGATCTACATATGATATTTATTGATTTAGAAAAAGCATATGATAAAGTTTCAAGAGAAGTGATATGAAGAGTTCTTAAAATTAAAGGAGTTAATAACGCTTATATTCAAATCATTAAAGATATATAAGGAGGAGCTATTATATGTGTTCAAACACATGGTGGTTTGACCAAGTATTTCCCAATTTCGGTTGAGTTACATCAAGGATCAACCTTAAGCTCATTTCTTTTTTCTTTAGTCATGGATGTTCTCACTAGAGATTTGCAAGAGGATGTACCTTTTGTTTTTTGAAGAAAATGCATAAAATTGCATTAATAAAGAAAAGAAACGAACTAATAACTCACCATACTAGATTCATCCGTTAAAATAGACATAAATAGAGGAGGAATGTTATCTATGGTTACATCTTCTCAAACAAAAGAACTCATGATCCCATAGTTAGCACATAGATCCGCTAACTTATTACATTTTCTATCAACTAAATTAAAAACAATTTGATTAAACTCTTCAAAAAGATAACAACCACCATACCTCAAGGAATCTTTATGGTTTGAATTTTGTGAGAACCTTATCACATTAGCATTGTCTCCTTCAATTATAATGCCCTTATACTTGAAAATCCAATCCTTGATTACCTCCTTAAATGATTGAGTAGAAAGCATCTCCAAAGTTGCAATATCCCAGTGAACATACGGTTTACCAAAAGCCAAGAGAAATCTTCCTTGGTGATCATGAACCACACCACCAATTCCAGCTTTATAAGAAGGAAGAAGGGATGCATCCACATTGACCTTAAGCCAATCGGGTGGAGGGGGATACCAATGAATATTGGATAGTCTAGATGACTGATTAGTATCCCATTTACCCAAGAAATTAATAGATCCTTAAGCCATAGTTAAAGAATAGCTCACTGTATTAGATCCAATAATCAAAGAGAAGATTTATTTACCATTGTGAATCAAATTGTTCCTAGTTTTCCAAGCAAAGATAGCCACATTGCAATATAAATTGACCATGAAAGAGCCTTGTTTGGACAACCAGTTATTGCATTCCAATAATGAAATGAAATCAGGAATATGAAATCCCCACTTATCAATTTGAAGAAAAACTTCCCTCAATTTTTTGCATCTAGCCACAACATGATTTAAGTCTTCTTCTTCTAAAAAATTTCTCAGACAAAGATAGGAATTGTGCAGTCTTCTATATTCCAGCAATTTGTATGTAGGAATGGCATCATTGAAAATCCTCCACCAAAATGTCTCCACCCTTGGATTCAACTTGGCTTTCTTAATCCGACTCCAATATTGCTTGCTACTCGATAGATTAGCAGATTTTTCAATTATCATAGCAGAAATTGATTTACCACACAATGGATGCATCAACTCCCTCTTGTCTTCCATAGAATTAGTGTTAATCTTAATTTGAGAAATAAGTTAATAAGATCAGTATCCATGTGGGTTCTAATAACATCCACATTCCATCTACCATCATTGATAAAATTTTAAACCGTAAATCTGCTATCATCATTTGGAATAACAAAAGTTTGCCATTTGTTCAAACTCTTGTCTAAGATCCAAGTATCATTAAAAACATCAATGTCAAAACCATTGAAAACATTCCATATAATAATTATTCTAAGAGATTTACCTCCATCAGCAAGGATCTTCCAAGAAGAAGAACCCGTTCTCCTTGAAACGCATTCATCCAGAATATTCCCATATTTCGGATAAAGGATTTTGTGCATCAGTGACTCCTTGTCTTCCATGTATCTCCAAGCCAATTTAGCTCTTAAGGGTTCTACAAAACTAGAGAAAGAGTGAAGACGTCTTCCACTACAAGCCAATGGTAAACACATAGCATTCCAATTGACATAATGAATGCCATTTCTAATATTAGATTTATTCCAGATAAAATTTATGCAGATTTTGTCAACTTCATCAAGCACACTCTTTGGAACTAAAAAGTTTGTATAATGAAATATAGTATAAGATGAAAGAATTGTTTTAGACAATAAAATCTTTCCTGCCAATGAAATGAGCCTTCCTCCCCAAATGTTTGTCAACTTCAAAGCTTTGTCAATGATAAATTGGAAATCTTCTTTAGCTAGTCTTCTAGTGGCTAACGCTATTCCAAGATAAGCCAATTCCTTGGAAACTTTGAACCCCATGATTCAGGTAATAGATTTCTTCAACCTTCTATTAACCCTTTTGCCAAAAATCATACTAGATTTGTTGAAATTGATGCATAAACCAGACCATCCACAGATTTTTTTCAAAACGGATTTTACTTCTTTAACTACCTTCACTTTTGTTTCCGAGAAGATGATTACATCATCAGCATACAACAAAAGTGAAAGTCTTGGACCCTTAGAGCATAACCGGATTTCAATACTATCTTCTCTTTATTTCAAAGCAATTGATAGAAGTTGAGAACAAAGTATAAAAAGAAAGGGAGACAAGGGACAACCTTGTCTAAAGCCACTCTTCCCTTCTATCCAATTAGAAAGATTATCATTGATAAGAATTAAAATTTTCAAATCTTGGACACATTCCAAAATAAGATTAGAGAAATTGGAAGGAAACCCAAAAAACTCCAAGGCTTTCCTTAAAGTAGGCCACCCCGTCAAATCAAAGGCCTGTTCCATCTCTATTTTGAAAGCAGGCAATCCTTTAGAAGATTAAGAGTGTCTGAATTTATGCATAACCTCTTGAGCAATAAGCATGATTTGAAAGAGATCTACCTCTCAAAAATGCAGCTTGTTCTACGGAGATAAGTTTAGGGAAGATAGAAGACATTTTGTTAAGTAAAACTTTTGCCGCTACTTTATAAACCGAATTACATAAGCTAATCGGTCTAAAGTTAGAAGGAACCAAATGACTAAAGACTTTAGGAATAAGCATAATGATAGTTGTTGCGGATCTATGGTTTATGATTTTGATGATAGCAAACAATCCTTATTTCTCTACGATTGCCTTATGTGCTAACGTTTCAGGTCCACATGATCAGACTGCAATCTGGAACTAGCTCAAGATTGGGTAGACTAGGTCTGTGTCAGTTTGTAATCTTTTTCCTTTCTTGAGTCTGTTGTATTTAGTGTGGCTATAACTTGGTAGAAATTCTCTTGCTCCCTATATGATTTCTGTTTTTGGTAACATCGGCCAGGACGATCGTAAGATCGGCCTGGACGATCTGTCCAAAAATCAAAAACCCTAATTAGGGCATCCTCATTAAGGCAGCCGTCAACAGATCGGCCTGGACGATACTTATATCGGCCAGGACGATAATCTCAATTCACCGATGCAATACTCGGAGGGCGCCTCCGGGGAGTGGACGTGGGTCAAGTTGACCGAACCACTATAAATTTCTGTGTTCTTGTTTTCTTGTTTCCACATTTTAATTTCCGCATTTATTTTTCTCGTGGTGTGATTTTGGTTTATGTGATTTTTGTTCTTTGTGAAAAGAAATTTTTAAAATAACAATTCACCGCCCCCCTCTTAGTTAGCTTGGGACTAATTTCATATGGCTTAACATCTCTAACAAACTTTCAATAGTTTCCTTCCAATTAGGATCCATAACTGAAGACTCCAAAAAAGCATTGATAGCATTACAAAAGTCATTCTTAATAATATCCCAATAAGCTTTTAAAAAATTTACATGGGGATATATTATTGCCACTGAACTTGATCACATCCTCCACTTCCTTAAACGTGAAAACTTTGTCAAGATAAATTATGTCTTCATCATCAAGAGAATTCAACGGATTGGGCCAATTATCCATATTGCATTCTCTAATCCTCCATTTCTCTTTGAAGTAATTGAGCAACACATTCTCAATACATTGTTGATCTTCCACAATCATTCCATCTTCATTTTTAATTTTTGCTATAAAATTTGAGTTCCTTTTAGCCGAAGCATATGTTTGGAAAAACTTGGACTTTTAATCGCCTTCCATCATCCACTTAACCTTTGCTCTTTGTCTCCACCAAGTCTCCAATCTTGCAAGAGTATAATTAAGCTCCTCCACTTTAACTTTGAGTAACCAGCAGTCATTATCCGAGAGAAATCCTTCATCCGCCTCCTTTAATTGTAAATCTTCAATTTGCTTCAATAGATCACCTTTCAAAGTGATTAAGCATTTCATTTATGCTTTACTCCAATAGAATAAATCCTTTAATGACTTCGTCATCTTTGTATTCAGAATTTGAGCAAAGTTACCTTCACATCTTTTCATACATATGCCTTTAACCACTGCAATCGAAGCCTTGTTTGAAGCCCAAATGTCTTCAAACCTTAACACCTTAGAAGCATGATAATTCATGAGATTTAGGAGGATTGGACAATGATTTGAGGCAACACGAGCCAAGTGCTTGACCACAAACTGATTTGGAGTGTTCAAAGAAACCAAGTTTAAGAGGCATCTACAAGCCTCTCAAGAATTCGATCAACACCATTTTGGTTGTTGCACCAAGTAAATCTTGGTCGCACATATCCAATTTCATGAAAATCATAATTAGATAAAAAATTCTTCATTTCTTTTGGTCCTAGGGAAAATTTAAATCATTTCCCTCCTTTCTTATCTTCTTTAGAAAGAATGCAATTAAAGTCACCTCCTATCACCATATTCAATTCCTTGGAGGAATAATTTCCCAAGCTCTCCCAAAGGCTTCTTCTTTTGTAAACATCCTTGTTACCATAGATAGTTGCAATCCTCCATTTGCCTTTGTTTGGGACCTCCAAATCTCCAACTATAAGCTGAGAAGAAGCTTCCATCAATTAAAATCCAGCAATATTTGATTTCCACAATACTAGACTACCTCCTGATAAGCCTTCTGAAGGAACTTGAACAAAATTCCATTCACTACCAATAAGTTGATCAATATATTTCCTATCAAAATAGGAAATTTTTGTCTCCAAAAGACCAATGAAAAAAACCCCGTGCTCCTTAGCTAACTCCTTTAAGTATAAAGAAGCCCTCCTCTTTCTAGCTCCTCTATAATTCCAAAATAAAATGGAAGAATTCATAGATTGAGAGGGGATATAGTCCCCGCCTTAAAATCCACCTTGTCTTTACAAACCACATCTGATCTTCTACTTCTAGGGACCAAATTAATAGGTCACAAATTTTTCAATTGTTTAGAACCCCTCTTCTTAACATTAGAAGAGGTATCTTCCATGGGATCATTAATTTTCTTCATTTCCTGGGTAAATGGCTTGAGAGCTTTGTCTTCAAACAATTCTTCCATAACTTTAACAGATTCTTCTTCAGAAAAGACTATCTCACCTTATTCCCCCAACCCATCTAATATACTAAATTTTTTAGTATTTGCAATATTAGAAGGTAAGGAAGCCATAACATTCCTGTAATGGCTGAATTTAAAATTTCTGGATTCTCTAGCACAGTCAGCTTCTCAGCAATAATAACTTCTTCAGCAAAATCATTCTTTTTACAAGGATCCTAAACCAAAGTATCATTCTCTATAATGATAGGTTCAAGTCTTGGTTCAAAAGCATTTTTACCAGTTTTTTTGTTTACCCATTTCTCCTTTGCCCGTGGGAGATTCTTCTTAAAGCCATAATTTCTGTATCTTCCTCTTCCATAGCTGACTTGCAACCAAGGCCCATAACCATTTTGAGAAACATTAACAGATATACCATCTGATATGGGTTTCTTTACTGAAATCACTTGAATAGAGTTCCCAGCTTCATTGTTCCCAGCAATATTCTGTAGAGAATCCTCCTTCAAATCATTTTCAAGGCATCCAGTTTTTAGGTGACCAATTTTGCCACAAGCAAAGAAAAAATTTGGTAATCTTTCATATTCAATTTTATGAAAGAATCTACCATTACAACCTTCCACCCAAACACCAAGAGGTAATTGTGTATTCAAATTGATGCGGACACACACCCTACCGAACTCCCTTCTCCCCCATTGGAACATGTTCCCATCAATCATATAAGGCTTGCCAATCATCGAAGTAATTCTACAAATGTTGATCTCATCCCAACATTGCAAAGGAAGGTTAGGCATCCTAATCCAGATAGGAGCTAATAAACCTTTTAAAGAAGAAGGAAAGAAGCTAGGCGACCATCTATCCATCCCAATTATCTTTCCATTGACAAACCAAGGCCCATTTGAAAATACAACTTCCAGTGTTGATGTTTCATGAAATGAGCAAAGAACCCATTCCAATCCAAGCATGGTGAGATGAAATTTACCAAAGGGGGACCATTGCCTTCTTAATTCAGTGCATATTACTAGAAAAAGAACATTGCTACCAAAAACTCTTATAACTAGGGAGTTTTCTAACTTTCTAGAGTTTTCTATCTCATTTACCATATGCAATTTCACAGTAGAACTAACTTTTGATCAAAAATCACTAAGGTCCAGATTATGAACCTTAATGTGTTCCTTTTTGCTCCACGCATTTTTTTGGGAAGAAGGCATCGATCTAGCATTAATCACATTCATAGAATCCTTACACATTCCCAATTCTCCTGGATTACATTCACGAACTCTAATTAAATCTGAGTTATTCAGCATACCATTACCAGAGCACCCAGCCGCTGATTTTTCAGTAGAATTTCCAACAGGAATAATAGTACTTTGCAAACTTGAATTGTTTCCTACAATATTATCTTCAACGGAACCTTGCAAACCAGAAGAATTCTCCATATCCATATTATTTCCTTCATTGATTTTCACAGCAGACTTTCCAAACAGAAGCACATCTTCATTTTTCTTCAAAAAGGGAAAATTTTCTTTTTCCAAATAAAAATTAACAGAGTCTTCAATCATCAACTCTTTTCCTTTGCCGACGACAATCGGAATTGTCTTAGATGAAGCTAACAGTCCACCCTCATTAATGATTAATGGCATACCAGTTCTAACTTTGTGTTTTGAAGCTTGAATAAGACGAGCATCAGCTGGACCACAGGCCAGAGTAGGCCGGCGAGTCTCTGACGACATTCAATCCTACGAAAATCTTGCAGAATTGAATATTTGAATTCAAATGAATAGAAATCATATTTCCTCAGAGTTTCTCTCTCTTGCTTTCTCACTCTTCCCTATTAATATGAATAAAAGCAACAGGATGTACCTTGGTGTATGCTTTTTGCTGATGATATTCTTCTTATTGATAAGACTAGAGAGGGAGTTAAAGGTAAACTTGTATTATGGAGGTCAACCTTAGAGTCTAAAGGCTTTAACTTGAGTAGATCTAAAATGGAATATATGGAGTGTAATTTTAGTAGTAATAGAACTAGTGAGGGGATTGTGACTTTGGGTGATGAAGTCATTAATAAGAGTATACTTTTTAGATATCTTGGATCTATTGTTCAGAGTGATAATGAAATAGATGGGTATATTATCAGTAGAATTCAAGTTGGATGGTTGAACTGGAGGAATGCATCAGGCTTGTTGTGTGGTAAAAATTTACCCCTCAAACTCAAGGGAAAATTCTATAAGATGGCGGTGAGGCCTGCATGCTTTATGGTGCAGAATGTTGGCCATTAAAAGAGAAGCATAATACTAAGTTAAGTGTGACAGAGATGAGGATGCTCAGGTGGATGAGTTGATTTACCCTTAGATATAGGATACAAAATGAGCATACATGTGAAAAGGTTGGAGTAGCTCCAGTAAATAAAAGCTTAAAGAGAGTCTCCTTAGATGGTTTGGTCACATAAAACGACAGCCGTCCAATGACCCGGTTAGGAGAGTAGAGGTATTAGATTTGACTTATGTTAAAAAAGTAGATGCAGAACTAAAAAGACTTAGTTAGAAAATATTATGAATGTGCATTCTTTATTATAATTAAATGATAATTTGACTTTTAATAGGACGCAATGGAGAAAAAGGATTTACGTAGCCGACCCCACGTGGTGGGATTAAGGCTTGATGTTGTTGTTGTAGTATTACAAAATTAATATTGTATTTGCAATTGTTTAAAAATCTTTTTCTCCTTCAGCTCTTTTCATTTAGCTATAGAAACTTTTCATTTCAAGTTGTACTTCCCTTTTTGTTGTTGTCAAAAGAGGGAGTCTGAATATTATTTGATATTTGAGTTTTGATGTATTGTGAATGTGTATGAATGTGTGTGGTGTATGTATAGGTTTTACATGTATGTATGTGTATGTTTTTTATGTATGTATGTTTTTTAATGTTTGAATGTTCATTTATTTTCATGTTTTTTGTTTGAGTTTGTGTTTTTGTTCGAGTTATTTTTGATTTGGTGTATTTTTATTTTTTAAGTTTATTCTTTTTGTCTTCATGGGAATCCCTTATTATTTAGTTGGTCATTGGTCATTCATTTGGGGGGGGGGGGGGGGGGCTGGGAAGGAAAAATTTTTTTTTAAAAACAGCTAAGGAGAAAATTTTATTTGAATAATAACTCAAACAATAGTTGTTTTGCAATTATAAAAAAAAGGTAGATTATTGCAACTTAGTTTTTATAAATATATTTTCTTATCATGTGTGTTTTAGATGATTCCAAAATATTATTGTATTGACTACTATTTCTCCTAACATATATTGGATATATTGCTTTTATTTTTTGTGTACTAACATTTCAGGGAAATTATACTCCAATCAATTAAAGACTTTAAGTCAGATTAGATTAGGGTTTAGTATTTTTTGGAGTCTGTACTTTTTATACTTTTCTTGAGTCTAACAGAGTGTGATTGTAATTGGGTAATCATACACACACACACACTAGGAGAGTGTAAAAAATTTGTAACTTCTTAAAACTAATCGTACTGTATGATTTAGATCGTACGGTACAATTTTGCATTAGCATACCTCTACAAAGAAATTAATCGAAGCATGCTAGGAAATTTTTCTAAGACCTGTTCGTACCGTCAAGAGTATGAAATAAATATATACAAATTCGACCCAATGAACTCCTAAATATTTTGAACTTTTCTTATTGTATGATCTTAGGTTCGTACAAAAAAAGTCCAGAGTATGGAATGGTTGCGTATATTTTCATAGAGACGAACATATAAATTTTCATGACTTATAGAGTACAAAAATGGTTGAGGCCATTTTTGTATCAAAGAAACATGATTTGATTAAAATATATTGTACTACAAAATATGTATTTCATACAGGACATTATTCAGAGTATAAATGTTTTATGTAGTGAATCGTACCTGATTAATATGTTCTATTTTGAACTTATCATACTGTACGATGTCAATTCGTACCCAAGTCAATCAGAGTATAAAATTGGTTCATACCGAATCGCTCGAGCAAATTTTAAATTATTTGTACGTATGATCATCAATCATATTGTATGATCGTGGATGGTCAAAAAAAATTTTAGTTTTCTGGATGGTTTTTCGTGTGTTTCATATAAAAGGTCCTATAAACTGACTGTGGAAAAATCCTTCTTCTTATTTTCTTAAAGATCAAGTGTGAGAGTGATTTGGGAGAGTGTTTGAGAGAGAGTTCTTATAAGTGGAGAGTGTGATGGGTTCACAAGGTTACTCGAAGGTGAGAATCTCTTTGTAATTATGGAAAAAATCTTCCTTACTTCTTTGAAGATATTCAAGAGAAGAACTTTGAAGAAGATCCAGTTCTTTGCCGACACTTGAAGAGTGTAAAAGGATGATAGTTCCTTGCCAACACTTGAAGAGTGTGAAAGGATGATGGTACTCTACCTATACTTAGACGGAGTAAATGGATGACGGTACTCTACCGACACTTGGAGGGTATAAAAGGACAACAGTACTTTGCCACAGTAGGGATTGTTGGAAGAGAGGGTAATTATAAAGGCTTCTTCACCTTACTGTGGAAGCAAAAGGAGAGTCACTTTGGTAATAGTGCAAAACTAGAAGAGGTAGTTTTCAGGGAGTGGATGTAAGTCTAGTTGGACCGAACACTAAAAATTTATGTGTTCTTATTTTTATTGTATTTTTACTTTTATGCATATTTAAAAATTTTGCAGTTGAAAAAATTTAAATTGATGAAAATTTTGTTTTCACAAAAATTAAAGAATGGTTTTATTTCCAAGAGATATTAAAATAACCATTTCATCCCCCCCCCCGCCCCCTCTTTGTTAGCTTTTGGACAATTGAATTAGGTCTAACAACCTATAAAGACATTTAATTGTTTACTTTTTATGATTGGTTCTTGGGTTCCCTATAATGGAAAGCCTTCATAATTAATTACATCCCATGTTAAGTCTTAATAAAACTTTCGATTAAAGTAGTGAGTAGACTTCTTCAGATTTATAATGTTTTGATCGATGATTTAAATTTTTATCCATTCAATTGTAAAAGAACAAAGCTTGCACATTTCTTTATTTAATTAATGTAAGAGATATAGAGTGTGTTTTAGATTCTAGGGAAACCCTTAGAAACACTCTAACATACATTAATGTTTGTTTATACTAATTTAGAAGATCCTTGAATCTATGTTTATATTCATAATTTATTAGATGATAAGGATAATCTTCCCAAAAGAAAAAATATATTATGTTTGTAAATCTGGACTTATGTTAGCTTGGAGTGGACGACTAATTAACTACCTAATAAAACTTAAAAAATATATATACTATGATCAAGAAATGCAATATAATTAGATATTATATAAAGAGAGTTAAGAATTTAAGTTTAAATTTTAATCAGTATCTTAAAAAATGAATTCATCTTATTGGTACACTTTAAATAAATTTTAAACTTAACTCTATGAAATTTGTAATGCACTTATTGCAATCTAAACATATGCAACTAATCTAATAAACATGACCAATTTCTTTGAAAATTTGGTAGAATAACAACCATAAACCTATAAGAGAATAAGTGAGTAGCCCCCATTATTGGAGTCCCCCTACTCTGCCACAAGCGTGTATTCTGGGCTAAGTGTACCTTTTAGGAAAGTAAAATGTATGCATGTTTAAGTAAAGGTGTTTATATGTGCAATACAAAACTGCATCCTCCTAGATTTAACATATATTTCCTAACAAAGGGTAAAATATATATTCTTCCAAACCATAAGAAAAGATTTACCCTCTAATATAATGATCTACCATGCCACATGTTTATATACATGATGTATTAAGCAATATATATAAAGAAACTTTAATAAATATTTATATAGTATAAAGTACAACCCAAGTTTTTTTTTGAAAGAATGGTGCTATGGTCCCCCACAATAAGCTTGGATTTTCACTCCTCTATGATGACATAAATTTGGATAAATGGTTTTACTTATTATGGTATTAAAGTCTCTTAACTCTTAGATCTTTTATAGAATTCCAAAAGATAATGACTTCTAAGGAAGAGAGATCATTTCCTTTTAGAGTCTTATAAGTGTATATAAGCAATCAGATTTAATATTCTCATAACTCTTTTACATTTACAACTCAATCTAACTATGCAAAGAATCCACAATTTATATTTACATTGACACTTTAAATTTACATTTACCCTATTTATATTATAAAATAAATTTTTACAATAAGGAAAAAAATTAACTCTAATTAGACTAGTGCAAGTGCATGTGCATTAAAATTTGCAAAGCAAAGTGCAATACAAGAAAGTAAAGTGCATGCTTGACATTAAAACCATTGGAAAGTAAATTGATAAAGCATATGTCACCATCTAAGAAAGGTATCTAATCAATGAACAACATAAATGAAACTCTAGCCTAACCTAGGCTAGAGTTGGTTATCTTAGCAAACCATCTAAAGTGTGTCAGGTTTGTATGGCTTTGATGTGTGCCAAGTTTTTATTTTTCTAATTTAAAGTTGTATATATCTTATATTTATACATTTTAAGGTCAAATGGATTTAATTTGAATTTATGTTTTAATGATTATATATATATTTATATATATTCTTTAGATGTTTTAATTATTGAAGTTAATTTATTTGAAATTTTAAAAAATCTTGGTAATTAATATCACCAAAGAAAGATTTGAAGTCACAAATTAACATGCCATTAGGAAAATAATTGTAATGGATTTGTTCAACTCCTATGATGGAATAATCAATGTCTTCTATAGCTTTTTGGAATTATAGGGTTTGGAGGAAAAGGGAGCTTGTATATATGTGAGAGTTTGTTAAAGATAATGATGATTTTTCATTATGTTATTGGAGACTATGTTGTCTTCTATTGGTAGGGGTAGGTCAATAGAATCATAGGACATTTGTGGTGTTTTACTACTATCCCACAATGGGGACTTCAGGTATTATTCTAGTATTTTGGAAGAAGGTTAAGTCATCATTCACCTTAATAGATGCATCTACTAAGTGTGTTATAGGAAAGTTTCAAACTCCAACGGCAGGATTTTGGTAAATTACTATAGTTTTTAGAAATAAACATATTAATGTAAGAAGAGCTTTGTGGGAAAGCATTGAGGTAATATCTTCCAAATACCTTCCAATTATTATGGGAAAGAATTTTAATTGTAGCATATCCAAGGAGGAAAAGAGAGGAGGTTGAAGGATTGTTTTTTTCTCTAGGGCCTCAGGAACTAAAAGATATTATGGAAAATAATGACTTAAATGATATAGGGGTTATAGGACCTAGTTTTACTTAATGCATAATGAGGGTGCAACTAAAATTCTGAGGATTTTGAATGTTTTTCAATTGAAGTTGCAAGGCACTTAGAAAGGGTGGCTTTTGATCATTGCCCTACGTCTTGTGGTATAGTTTACAAGGCTTCGAGGAAGTTAGATTTTGGAAATGAATTTGAGAACCTTCATAGAAAGATGAAAAGATTTCTTAGAGCTTTATTCTATTAGAGTATGAATAAGAGTAAGGAGTTGTTGGAGTTTACTGAAAATCTTAAAAAACAAATATGTGAACTACATGTTGAGGAAAGTTAGGTGGATGGGCCGAGTCTTGAAAAATATATTTTACTAAGGGGGAAAGTGCATGAGTTAAATATTACTCTAGCAAAGTTGGATACTTAGGGTTCGTTTGGGGCGGCTTTTTAATTGCTTTCCATTTTAGTACAATTTTTTTTATTTTTGTACTAAAACTCCATTTTAGAAAGCAATAAAAAAGCCGTCCCAAACGAAGCCTTAGTGGAGGCAGTAGAAAAGATAAGGTGGTTGTATGAAGTGGAGGCTAATGAATAAATTTTTCCTTTTTTTTCTTTGGCAAGGAGGAATAGAAATTTGGTGAAATAAATAAAAAATATTAATGGGGTTTTAGTGGAGAATCAAGAGGAAATTGAATAAGTTTTCTATATGTCCTTCAAAAATATGTGGAGGAAAAGAAGGTTCGGGTTTGAAGGTTGTCTAAAACTTATGATGGATCCGCAATTACGTGAAGAAAAAAACATACTAGATGCAAATTTTTCTAGGAAAGACCTTTATGAAGCTTCTAGACAATTAAAAAGCATTAAATCTCTTTGGTCTGATGGGATAATCATTTCTATCTTAAAAGCCTATTGAGAGATCCCCAAAGAAGAATTTGTACAGCTTTTAGTTTTCCTTTAAATCTATGGAAATGTCAGTAGATTGGATGAACACTTCAATTGTCCTTATTCTTAAGAAAAAAAATGATTTGGATCCATCTAAATTCTGACCTATAAGTCTTTGTCAAATTATTTACAAGATTGGCTGCAAGGATTATTCTTAATATATTAGAACATTATATTCCTTAGATTATTTTTGAGGAGTAAGTTGCATTTGTTTTAGGTTGATTGATGTCACATCATTATTTGCTTGCTTCATAGACATTCAATAATTTCATATATTCAACTTCTTGAAAGGGGCTGATGGCCATTAAATTAGTCATGGAACAGTCATATGATTGCATGGGGTGGTCCCCATTATTCCAAATGCTAAGGTTTTTAGGTTTTCCTCTCAAATTTTAAAATTTAATTACCAATGCGTGAGAAATCCTAGATTTTATATTCTTATTAATAGAGGAAGATCTAAATGAATTGAAGCTAAGAGTATATTTAGACAAGGTTGTGCTTTATCCCCTACTTATTTATAATGTTTTTGTAATTGTTAACAAATGCAGTTCATCGAGGAGGTGCAGATTTGGGGATGGAAATTGTACCAAATGCTAAAATATTTCATATATCCTTAATGTTGATGATTTTCTAATCTTTATTGAAGTTTCTAAGAAATTAGTTGGAATTATGAAGAGGATTATTGCTAATTTCAGTCTTTGGATAGGACATGAAGTTCAAAAAGATAAATCTTTGGTAATTTTAGAAAGTTGGTGATTGTGGAGAGGAATAAAAGGTATCCAAGGCGTTGGGGTATAGACGGGTGAATGAGATTACTTTCTTAGGTGTGAAAATAGTTTTTAGAAGGCTGGTAGCTACTAATTTTCAAAATATCAAGGATCATGCATTGAATTGTTAAATGCAACATGAAATAGATCTCTTTCTGTTGCTAAAAGGATCCTTCTTATCAAATAAACATTTATCTATCTTCTTACATTTTTAGCACCTCTTTCCTTGGTTCCTAAAGGGTTGTTAAGTGATGTAGATAGGTTATGCAGAAAATTCCTTAGGCATAAAGACCAATTTAGATAAGATCTTTATTCTATTACTTCTGAGTATCTCTACCGGACAATCAGAAGTGGAGGACTTGGTCTTCATTCATTCATGTCTAAGAAAGGCCCATTATAGACTAGGTTGACATTGAGCATTATTAAAAATTCTAAAAAATTGCTAAAAAGGAACATAATAATTATATTTTTGAAGGATGTGTGGAATGGTGAGGTGAAGATGTGATCTTCATTAGTTTTGCATATTCTAATGGAGGGAGCAAGATTCCTTGGGCCTATAATTAGGTATAAATTGGTAAATTCGGAGAATGTGGAGGTTTTGGGAGATGTTAAGATAATAGATAGAAAGCTAGATGATTGGCCTATGCTTGTAGATTATCATAAATTGTAATGAATGAAGTTGGCACATTTATTGGAGGAGGATGACAAATGGAATATTATAGAGCTTCATCAGTTCTTTAGGTACCATATGCTTAAGTATATACAACAAATTATAATTTTTCTTGACTTGCCAAAAGATCAAGCAGAGCAAATGTATCAATAATTGGGGAAAATAGTTATAGCTTCTTCGTATGAATTATTTATTTAGATGAATACAGATGATGGTGGATGTATATAGAATGAATCTATTCTGGTGGATAATGGGTAGAAATTCTCTGGTGGAGAATTGGTAGAAATGCTCTACCTATGATAATTAGCTTGTGTATTGGAGGATGTAAGAAGGAAATCAATGTCATAAAGGCTTCCAAGTGGTTGAAGAAATTAATCATATTCATGATAATAGTTGGAAATTGCATGAAGTGAATCATAAGTTTAACATTTGGGGTACTCAATTCCTTTTTTCGATAATTTGATGAATGTTTGGCAGACCTAGAGAGGTTTTCAAGAATGAATCCTAATATGGTGAGGATTTATTATACTATTGTTTATTATTTTTACAGAGTAAGAAATGATTCACAAAATGGAGGTTCAGTGGCATCATCTTTGCTTATAGTTGCAAGTATCCAAGATATGGCAATTAAACCATATTTGAATTTGATGCTAAAAGATTCGAAGGCTAACCCTATCTATGAGCTGTATAACAATTTTTTGCACCTCGTTCTCCAAATTTGATTAAAGTCAACATTGATGCCTCCATTCCAAAGTAAAATAGTGTAGGTTAGGTGGAGTTTTTTTGGGATCATAAAGTCAAATTTCTTCTAACATTTAGGAAGCAAACTCAACATTGTGATATTTCACAATTGGAATTGATGTCGCTTTTCCAATCAGGGACGTACTTCAAGATTATATGTTTGGAAATCATGGTATCATTATAGAAGGAGATAATTTGAACATTATAAAGATGCTTTAGGATTCCATGAAGAAATTTAAATGACAAAGAGATGATAACTTGAAGCAGGTGTTATATTTTCTGAATGAATTCTACCAAGTTATATTTCATTATACTATTATAGATAGTAATAGGTTGGTTGATTTGTGTGCCACTTATGGTGTTTTAGGTTGTTTTTATTAGAATAATGTACTAGATAATAAATTTCCTTTTTCTTTATTAGCTTTATTAAACAAGGAATGTAACAGAATTTATGCCACTTAGCTTCATTCAGGACTGCTTTCTAACTGCTTTTTAAAGTAACTTACTAGAATCCTACTTTAAGAGGCAGTAAGAAAGCTGTCTCAAATGAAACCTAAGTATATTGTAATAGATTTTGATTCAAAATTGCATACTTAAAAAAAAAGAAATAGATCTCTAATGATCATCAAGTGCTTAATGTATCAAAAAATCAGATCAGTGGCATTAAACTCATGGTGGGCCATGATGTAGAAAGTGGTGATCAAAAGGAGTGGAATTATGTGAACATGATCACCAGCTTTCGGAAGAACTGAGGTACGAAGGACATGTTGGATTGTCCTAGCATCTTTGAGTAAGCTTCTAGACTCTCCAACATGATAGGAGGCATTAGTGTTTCTTAGAAAGTGATTAGCCAGAGCCCAATCATAGTTGGGATCCTGAGATAAGATGTGAAGCTTGTCTTGATGCTGTGATAGTCTTGATATATGATTTTGACACATAAGACTGAAGATCAGTGAAGGAGGAATTGATGTAGAGGCTAGCAAAGAATTCAAACAGTAATTTAGAATTGAATGGGATAGTAAGTGTAAGGATAAAGGTCAAGGAAGTGTGCGCAAACAAGTTGAGGATATGATAGGAGAGTATGTGAGGGTTGACAATCCAGAATAAAGTGATCTCGACTGTCCTATATCTCTGATAGGCAGCTTGGTCAGTCCATACAGTAAAATGAGGGTCAAGGGTGGCCCTCAAGGATCTTCCAGTAGGCATACGAGATCTTTTTCCACCAGCCATGATCAAGAAAAATAAAGAGGAAGTACGAGCAAAGAGGATTCAAGAGGGTTATGTGAGAATAAATGATTGCAATCCATGGTTTAAAAAGAAAATAGACCTATCATCGAGGATGATCAGATGAAATAATTGCGTATGGAATGATTGGTTAAAAAGGAGATAAAGTCATCCAGGATGATTAAATATCGTCCAGGATGATAAGACACAGGTAATCGTCCCAAGGAGTCAAGTTAGACGACCATTGAAAAAGAAGTTCGTCTTGGCTGAATAGGTGGATCATCCAAGATGATGCATAATAATGGATCATACCGACTGAATTTAAAATGTTTAAAGCATTGCCACATGTTTTGTCCAGGATGAACAGGTGTATCGTCCATGATGATCATTAATAATTGATCGTACTGACCAAATTTGAAGGGTTTAAACCAATTGCCATGTGTATCATCCAGGATGAATAGGTGTATCGTATGGACTGATAACCAATAATTGAGCAGAGATTAACAACATCATCCAGGATGAAGAGAATCATCTGGGATGATCACCAAAAAGCAAAGCAAGATATGATCAGATTTCCAAGATGATAAGGTTTTGTTCAAGATGATGATAATTAAAGAAATCATATCAGCCGTCAGTAGTTCATTTAATATATCATCCAAGATGATATAAAAATCATTCAGGATGATGGGAACAAAAAATTAAAATTCAAGAGGTGGATGGAGATGATCATAGAAGGTCCAAAAACACAAAAAATAACAGTAAAAGATAAAATTAAAATACAAAAAAGATAATGAAAATGGCAAAAAGAAATGAAAATAATTTTTTTTAATTAATCAAGGCACGAATATGATAAATTCTCCAACTGATTAAATTTAAAGACTTGTAAGACCAATGATTTAACATCGTCGAAATCCAAAAAATGGTAAAAAATCCGATCATGTTAACCCTAGCTCGGACTTCTCTCAGGGCAAAATCATCTTTTGAAAACAAAAGACATAACTTAGAAAGACCAATTGGATAAGAAAAAGAGATTCGTTCAAAACTTGGTCCCAAAGAAAATATCTTATAGAATAATATACAAAAGTATTTTGTCACAATCACAAAATTTGAAATCAAACCTTTGAAAATATTAATTGACACATGAATTCTTCTAAGATTTAGAGTTTGAAAGAGAAAGAAGCTTGCTCTTTGTGGGCTCATTTTATGCCTCTTATCAATTGATTGGCACACTTTACACATCTTTTGATTTTTGATACACTTTGTATATCTTTCAATTTTTGGCATTTATTGTGCATCTTTTCACTTTTCTTTTCTTTTTTGGGCTAATTTTATGCCCTTATCATTTTTGCAAGCTAGGCCCCTTTTCAAAACTCTTAAAAACTCTGAGTTGTGAGTATATCTTCTAGATATTAGAGAAGAAAAACTCACTCTCTAATAAAAGAAAGAATAAATCACAAAACAGAATCAAATTCATATGATAAATACAACAACAACATTTCAAAGAACTTGAAAGTAATATAAAGACTTTGAACATTATATATATAAGATAGATTACTATAACAAAATAGAAAAGATCTTAATCGCAAAGTTCAGTTGTTAATTTGAGATAAATTTTTATTTAGAAAATAAAATTACACCGCTAAAAGAGGTTAGAGGCAGGGAAACAATCAATGGTGTTTCTCCCTTTAACTGGTTTAGGGATGTCAGACAATAACTACAAATTTTCAAAAACAAAAAACAATGCATAAAATATCATTTTAGCTATGACCAAAAAGAAAAACTTTCAAAAAAAAGAAAAAAATAAGATATATATATATATATATATTAAGATATGAAACAACTACAAAATAAGAGCAAAAATAATAAAAAACTAATTCAAAATTAAAAAGAAAGAATAGAAAATAACAACAAGTAATAGAGTAGTAAACATGCAAATTAGAATTTACTAAGAAGAAAGTTTATGCAACTAAGAGTCATGAGCCTCTGCTTTCCAAGTACCACATGCTCTCACGAGGCCTTTTGTGAGAGCACACCTACAAAATCATCAAATGTCAGATTTAGGAACCTAAATAGGTTTGAGTCCCTTCATAAGTAATACACAATCTATCCCAAATTTCTTTACCAGTAGCACAAGTTGAAACACGTATATAATATTCTAATTTCAAAGCACAAAAAAAATAGTTCAAGCATTTTGCATTCAATTGAGCTAAATCCCTATAATCAGGTGTCCATTCAGTAAAAGGAAGTACAATATTAATGCCATTAGTTTTACGAGAAGGAGATGTATAACCATCCTTAACAAGCATCCACATGCGATAGTCAATCAATTGCAAAAATGTAGACATGCAAATTTTCCAAAAATTAAAAAGAATATTGTCAAATAAAGCTGGTCACGTAATTGAATAATCTTGCGCATTATTACGATTACCAAAGTCATCCATTGAACGAAATTAAAAAGTTTTCAAAAACTCAATTTTATGATTCTTGCTCTAAAACCACTTAAAAGTTTGACAGGGGTGTTAAGCCTTAATGAACTAGTCCCAAAGCTAACCAAGAGGGGAGGGGGGGGGGGGGGGGGGGGGGGGGGGGGGGGTGAATTGGTATTTAAAAAATTCTTTAAGCAAAATCACAATCACAACTAAACCACGATTTGACATAGAAATCAAAGTGCAAAAATTAAATGCGGAAGTATAATAAGAAAGAACACACCATATTTTATAGTGGTTTGGTCAACCTGATTTACATCCACTCCCCAGAGCCTCTCCTCCGAATATTGCACTAAACACAATGTCTCTCCTTTTTCCCCCACAGCAAGATGGAGAAGATTGTACAAAAACTCCTTTCCACCAACCCCGATAAGGAAGAGAACCCAACTCCTTTTGCTTCCTTCAGAAGCACGCAGAGAACCCAACTGTGATTACTTCCTCCTGAAGCTGGCAAAGAACCTCAATCAGATACTGATGTAGACCTCTCTAGAACCCTAGAGGAACCAAGGACTATGACTGAAGAAGAAGATGATGGATCCTTACTTGGAGCAACCTTTGTGAAACCCCTCACAAACTCCCCCTCACAAGATCCTCTCTCTCTCTCTCTCTCTCTCTCTCTCTCTCTCTCTCTCTCCCTTTCTCTCCCTCTTCTCTTGGCTCTCTCAAGTTAGGATAGCAACAAAAGATTTATCCTTGAGAAAATAAGATATCATTTAAATAAGGGCTCCAAATTATCCCTAATTAGCAACTAATCATCAAATATCATCCATGATAATAGTAAATCGTCTTATACGATTAGTTCAACATGATGAATATCATCCAGAAAATTGCCCTGGATGGATGTCTGGACGATGGAAAAATAATTAGATCATCTCGGATGATCTTATGATTATCCGGGTCGATTAGAACAAAATGATGAATTTCATCCATAACATAACCCTAAATAAATGTCTGGATGATAAAAAAATAACTTGATCGTCCATGACAATCTCCTGATCAACCCGAATTATTAGTTTAATTCAGTATATATCATCCAAAGCATCACCCTGAATAGAACTAGGCCGATGTTTATTCGTCCCAAAAGAACTAAGGTTTGTGAATTGATCGTTTTGGCCAATCCTGTAATCATCCAGTATGATATGATCGAGCAATCAAATCTTAATTACTTTCCTTAATTACCATATTAATTTAGGCATAATTGCACTGCATCATCAAGGATGATGTTCTAGACAATGTCCTGGATGAAGTCTAAAAATAAAAGATGCCTAAAAAGATCTGGCGATAGATTCTTTTTGATTTCAACCTATCATCCCGGCTGATACTAATATCATCCAGGACGATACGCCTAATTATGGATGCCTTAACTAGGATGCCCTAATTAGGGTTTTTATTTTTAACTGATTGTCTAGGCTAATTTTTGGATCATCATGAACGATGAATCAAAAAAAGAAAACTCTAAATCAGTCAAAAATTTCCCGAAGTATGTGTGTGCAAGGTTACTTAGCATCAGGACCCACATTATTACAAACGACTCAAGAAAAAGTAAAAGACATATGTCCTACATTACAAACTGAGTCATTCCTAATCTACCCAATCTTGAGCTAGCTCAATTTCCAGTTTGATCTTGTGGACCTAAAATGTTAGTATGTAAGGCAGTCGTAAAGAAACATAAGTATTTACTATCATCAAAATTCTATTCCCTGAAATCATATTCGCAACAAATCCTTCAGGTATTGTACTAAACGCAAGTGACTCTCTTTCTGTTCCCACAGCAAGGCGGAGAAACTTTTACAAAATCTCTCTTCCACCAACCTGATGCAACAGAGAACTATTATCCTTTTTCACCTCTTGGTGAAGGCAAAGAACCGTCATCCTTTTCGACCCTCTTGGTTAAGGTAGAGTATCGTCGTACTTTTTTACCCTCCTAGTGAAGGTAGAGTACCTAATCTACTCTGAAGATATTCTCTCAAGAGTCTTCAAAGAAGTAGGGTAGAGTTTTGACAAATAACTAAGAGATCCTCACCTTTGGGCAACCTTGTGAATAACTCACAATTTCCTCTTGGAAGATCTCTCACTATCCACGTCCAAACACTTTCCCAAATCACTCTCTTTTTCCACTCTCAAGAGAAATTCACAGCAAATAGATCTCTAAGACAATTTCTAGGACTCAGTATATAGAAAACACATAAAAATATTCATAAACTAAATTTTAAAAGTGAAAATGATTCAGATTGTATATTACAATCGTGGATCATCTATACAAACATTTTAAAAATCATGGGACAATTTGGTACAAATACTATTTCAGACTGTATAGTATAATCGTGGATCATCTATACGATTTATTGATCATGTGTACAATTAAATAAAGTTCATCTGGACGATCTAGTATAAAGCTTATTTTTGTACATTATCAGTCATCTAGGCAATATTTAAATCATTTGTATGAATAGTTAAAATTTGTCTAGATGATCTAATATGAAGCATATTTTTGTACACTGTCAATCATCTATATGATATTTAGATCATTTGTATGAATAGTTAAAATTTTCCTGAATGATCTGGTATGAAGGTTATTTTATGCTGTCAGTCATCTGTATGATATTTAGGTTGTCTTTATAAATAGTTCAAAAATCATGGGATGATTGGGTATGAAGCTTTTTTTTATACACTATCAGTCATCTGTAAGAACAAACATCATACATTATGAATAACATATAAAAATTTTAGGAGAAATAGTAATCATTACAATAATATTTTTTTATCATAAAATCACATTACATAGACCTCAATCTAGAATTATAAGTTGCAATAATCTACCCCTTTTTAATGATGACAAAATAATTATTATTTGAATTAACATTAAAGATTTTTTCTTCTAAGCCCCCCCCCCCTTAATGAATGCTCAATTAAAATTAAGGGATTACTAAAAATCAAAAGTCTAAAATTAATACAAAAAACAAAACACACACACACCAAACACGACAAACACACACAATTAATTTAATCAAACAAACAAACAATAAACAATGACTCCCCGTTTTGACAACAACAAAAAAGAAAGTACCACTTGAAAAAGTAAATTGCTATTAACAAATCTAATTGATGATGAGAAGAGGATTTTAAACTATTTATAAAGACAACATTAATGTCCTTATGTGATTTTAAACTATTTATAAAGGCAGCATTAATGTCCATAATGATGAAGAAGAGAATTAAAAAACAAAAGGAAAGTCTCATATTTTAAATCAAAGAACAATTAAGATAAGAAAAATTAACGAGGTTCACTGTTCATTCTAGACCTATCAAATAAAATAATTATTGCAAAAATGATAAAATAAAGATTAATTAGTTTCCAATTCCATAGTGGAGATTATTGTTGATTGTATAGATTTGTGTAGGAAATATAGAGATAAAGGAAAGAACTGTATGATACTTTCGATTGGAGACATTGCACATCTTTTTAAACTTTGGCATGCTTTGTGGATCTTTCTAGTTTGGGCTAATTTTGTGTCTCTTTTCATTTTTGGCGAACATTGTGTACCTTTAAACTTGTCGCACAACTTGTGCATCTTTTCAAGCTTGGCACACTTTGTGCATCTTTTTACATTTTTTATTTTTATAATACTAATAAATCTTAAAATAAAATCCAATAATTAACAAAAATAAATACATTGAATAAGAAATTTTATAAATAAGACCTCTCTTTTGTAACAATTATAGCTAAATAATATTTGTCTATAAAAACATAAAGATGATCTTCTAATCTACATCTAATCATAATTTAATTTAAAATTTTGAGAAATTAAATTTTTCTAAGAAATTAAGTTGTAAGCAAAATATTTTAAAATTTTATTCCATAGATCAACAATATTTAATTAGTCTATAGAAACTTAAAATAATTCATGAGGATTAACTTGAAGACAAAACAATTATCATTCGATTTCCTTAAAAAAATAAATAAATAAACTCAAGATATATTACAAATACAACTAAAATAATAACATAAACAATCATATGCTATTACATAAAAACTAAAAATCTAAAACTTACAACAACTACAATAGAAAATAAAAATTAATATGATGGAGGATCTTGATCTGGAGGAGGCTGAGGATGGTAAACATTATAAAGTAGCTATTGATGGCGGCTTCTTGAGTGTTGATCGAGTCAAATTGTCCTCTGATCTAGTTCATATTTTCATTATATCTAGCATTTTGTTGGTCTAGCTGAGTCTTAATATGATCTAATCATTGAGCAAAGTAAGACTCAAGTCGATCGAATTGCTAAACCATTTATTGATAGAAATGGTACTCATGTCCAGGAGCAGGTGCAGGTGTAAGTGTTGGAGCCTCTTTTTCTCCTCCCATATTATCTCCCTCATCCCCCTGACTCCGGTGAAAAAGAGAACAAAAAGAAGCATTAGTAATATAGATTAGCAAATTATTTGGGGGATCAGGATGAATCAGATTATACTTCTTATTAAGGATATAAGAAATTAGATATCCTAAAGCCACATTCTTTTTCCTTCTAATGGAATGAAGTCTAATGTCCATTAGTTTGTTATGTAGTCCATAATCAATTAGGCTTCATCAATTGGAGTGTTTGACATTATAAGATAAGTGACTATAGAAAATAAAGGAATAAGATTTTATGATTACCAACTTTAGGAATAATTGAAGTTCTCTACACAAGCTAGATGATCCCGGCATTTTGATTTAACATGTACACACGAGGTAAGTAATTAATTAAAGGTACACCTCTAAGGGTTTGATTTATGGTAGACCAGTCAAAATCCTCTCTTGATGTCATAGTGTGTGCCATTGCACCATCAATTTTAAGGTGTAAACATTTTCCTAAATCCGCCTTAGTTTTATCTACCCCCTCATGAAGAATAATAGAAGATATGATTTTGTGGTTCTATCGCATTCTAAGATTAGCAAGAAAGTAATAGAAGGTATCATAATGAAAGGAGTGGATCAAAGTGAGAATGAAATAAATTTGGATAGAAGCAAAAAAGGGGCATTACAAAAAAGTTGATGTCTTCCTGAACAAGAAGACAACATGGAGTCATCTTTGCCTCGAAGTAATGATTGTACATTTCTTTATTCTCTCTAAAAAGAAAATTTTTATCTGGTTGATTGAATTGAGATGAAGAACCCCTAGAACGTCTTGTACGCTTGCTACTTCTTACCATTTTCTAAAAGATTGAGCGCAAGATGGTTTGAAAGTGAAGGGATGATAAAAAATTCAAAGAATAGCCTTCAACTTAAAGAAATTGGAACATTCGTATAGTATGGCATATGGTTTGTATGTGTGATTATAATTTTGTACTGTATGAAAATAATTTCATACATATGAATAAAAATAGTCAAAATAGTTAATGTGATGAAACAACTTTCGTAATACACAATTCTCGATGAGTCATATCATATGACTTTTTGAAAAAATTGATTGTATAGACAAACATGTGTTTGTACAAAATGATCATTAATAATTTTTATACCAAATGATTGAGAATGTCCACATGCCAACTGACAACTAGATCATATAGATGAAATTTGATTTTGTACATATGATATTTGAAAATAATTTTCATTGGAAAACTCTTCCCATTTATATAGAAAAAAATTAACATATTGTATAGATGATAACATCATCTTATAATATGATATGCTTAAAAAAATCTCATTTTTGTCTGCTCAACTCTGAAAAAATATCATGTACAGTCTATTGAATTCGTATAATATGAAAGTTGTTCATACAGTATGAATGGAAAAGTAACTTAAGTTATGATAAACAAAACTCTTTTCTGGAAACAAATCACCCTAGATCCACTAGATGCAAAGATAAAAATAAAAATAATACAAACAAAAAATAAATACAAAATAGAGGAACAATCAAACATCAACAAAATATAAACAAAGAACAAACCATATACATCAACATACATGAAATACATTACAAATCCAATTTACAAAATTATAATTTTTAAGCATGAATATAAATTACACCTAATCTGGTTCTTAAGGTGCTAAACATTTCAAAAGCCATTAGTTTTATGAAAATATTTGCAAGTTGATTATCAGCAACTAAATGATGTAGCTCAATTTCACCTTCACTAACATGGTCTCTAATGATGTAATGCCTTATGTTTATATACATGGTTATGGAGTGCTGAATAAGATTCTTTGAAAGCATATGACACTTGTATTATCATAGAAAATTGGAATAGTTCTAATTGAAAATCCTAAATTAGTAAGTTGTTGTTTTAACTAAAGAACCTATGCCACACAACTACTTAATGACATGCATTCTGATTCAATAGTAGAAAGGGCTAATAAATATTATTTTCTACTAGACTAAGCAATTAAAGAGTTTCCAATCAATTGACAGGTTCCAGAAGTACTTTTACGATCAAACCTACATCTAGAAAAATCTGAATTAGAATATCCAATGATTTGAAAAGAAGAGCCATGCCTAGGATATCATATCCCTAAGTTTACAATTCCCAAAAGATATCTCAAAATTCTTTTAATAATAGTCTAATGTGATTCCTTTGGATAAGCTTGAAATCTAGCATACAAATAAATACTAAACATGACATCTAGTCTGCTAGCAGTTAAGTAAAGTAATATCTAATTATTCCTCTAAATTTCTTATAATTAATAGATTTTCCTTTAGAGTCCTTATCCAATTACACTAAGGAACTCATTGGTGTGCTCATTAGTTTAGCTTTATCCATTTCATATTTCTTGAGGATGTCCTTAATATACTTTGACTGGGTATAAAATATTCCATCCTCTTTCTACTTTATGCTAAAACTAGGAAAGTACTTCAAATCTCCCATAAAAATCATTTCAAATTCACTAATTATTTTTGAAAAATCATCACAAAGATTTTTATTTGTAGATCCAAATAATATATCATCAATATAAATTTGAATTATGAGTATGTCATCTTCTATCTTTTTAAGAGGAGAGTGGTGTCCACACTTTCTTTAACAATGATCTTTCTAGTAGGAATGTGCTTAGCCTCTCATACCAAGCCCTAGGTGCCTTTTTAGTCCATACAATGCCTTCTTCAATTTAAACACATGGTTAGGGAATTTTGAATATTCAAAACCTGAATGTTGCTTTACATAAATATCCTCTTATATCACCCCATTAAGAAAGGAACTTTTAACATCCATTTGAAATAATTTAAAACCTTTAAAGTAGGCATATGCTAGTAGCACTCTTATCGCTTTGAGTTTGGCTAATGGGGTAAAAGTTTCTTCAAAATTAATTCTTTCTATTTTATTATACTCTTTGGCCACCAATATTTCCTTATTTCTAACTACTACCACTAAATCATTCATTTTTTTAACACTCATTTAGTTCCAACAAACTTTGATTTTTAGGCCTTTTGATAAATTCCAAAACATCATTTCTAACAAATTGATTTAATTCTTCTTGCATGGAGAAAATCCAAACTTAATAAAAAAAGTGCTTGATTTGTACTAATGGGTTCAATCAATGAAATAAAAGCTGATTGGTTCACTTGTTTGCTAAATTCATGCCTACTTCCATCACGTTCACTTGGTTAACCTAAAATAAATTCTTTAGGATGACTTTTAGAATATTTCCAATCACTAGGTAATATATTTTTTATTCCAACATTTTCTTCAAGATTTGTTTTTTTAATTCGTTTGGAGATCTCTTCAATATGTTTTTCCTCAACTTTGGCTCTTCAAAAATTCTAGATTCATCCAAAATTATATGTGTGGTCTCCTCAATTACAAAAGTCCTTCTGTTAAAAACTTTATAGGATTTGCCAACACTAGAATATCCTAGACAAATTCCTTCATTAAATTTAGGATTAAATTTTCCAAAAAGAGTTTTACCATTATTATGAATGAACACCTTACATCGATAGACATGTAAATCTAAAAGTTTAAGTGATATCCCCTTAAGAAGTTCATAGGGTGTCTTGTTCAACTTAGATCTAATGGTCACCCTAATCAGAACAGAACAAGCTGTACTAACCACTTTAGCCCATAAATATTTAAGAAGTGAATATTCAACGAACATAGCTCTAGTAACTTCTATCAAAGTTCTTTTATTTCTTTCAACAACCCCAGTCAACTGAGGGGGCCTAGGAGCTAAAACGTTGTGATCTATTTCTTGTTCTTTATGAAAGGCTTCAAATATTTCATTTTCAAATTCTCCTCTATAATCACTTTCATTTATAAGGATTTCATAACCTAGTTTCCTTTGTATCTAAGTAGAAAAAATTATAAATTCATCAAATAATTCACTCTTATGTGATAAGAATTTAATCCAAGTAAATGTTGAATAATCATCAATGATCACATACCCAAAAACTTTTCCTTCTAGTCTTAAAATGCTAACTAGTCCAAAAAGATACATGTGTAGGATTTGTAATGGTTTGATTGTTCTAAGACCCTTAATTAAATAAAATGAAGACTTAACATATTTTCCTAATTTACATGCATCAAACAGGTGATCATTAGTGAAGTCTAATTTATTGCGAATCTCTATCAAAATACCTTGATTTTGATGATAACAAATATTAGTGTTTCTTAACCACTACTACTATTGAATATCTATTTTGTTTGCCCTATGTACTAACCTTTCATATCCATAAAGATCACTTGTAATGCAAATCAGCTCAAGATCGGATAGATTAGGGTTGAGTCTTCTTGTAAATTCATATCAATATATTTTTTACCTTTTCTGAGTCATATAAGGAATATGGTAGACCCCAAGCTAAGTAACCTTGCACACACATAATCAATGGGAAAAATTTGGTGAGTTAGAGATTTTTCTATTTTTTATTAAATCATACAGGATTAAATGAGATTGTACTATATGATATGTTAAAAATAAAAATCCTGATTATAACTTCCGACTAATTACAAGTGATTAAGCTAATCATACTGGATGATCAGCTTAAATGATGAAAATAGCTGCCAATCATAATTTTAGTAATGTTTTAATTTTCAAATTTTGTTCTAATCGTATAGGATGATACACATCATCCTTAATAATTTATGACAATCATAACAAAATTAATTTGATGATTAAGGGTATAAGTATGGTTAAATATTTCAATCATATCACATGGGATGATCCTTCTAGATCGTACTAGATGATATTGTATATTTTGTAGGATGATCCGCTGTCATCCAAGACAAAAAACCATAACTTTACTCTAATAATCCAGGATGATCATCCTAGACGTCCCAAGACATTTTCAGGATGATATGGAGATCGCCACCCATCATCCAATGTCATACTGGACAATCAATATGGTATGCTGAACTAATCATCTCGGATGATCTGTATAAATACTTATACTGATTGTACAGAGTAACGGTGATTATCCTAGGTAATAGGACATTTTTATACTAATTATACAGGATGATCAATTATGTAGAATTAAAAATTACTTCTTCTTTTTTAGGCTCTCTATTTAAGCAATGGTATTAACCCTTAGGTTGATTTTTTATTATGGAGTTGATCAAAGAGGGAGCTTATAGAAGTAAGAGTGAGATTATGTATGTGTGTGTGTGTGTGAGAGAGAGAGAGAGAGAGAGAGAGAGAGAGAGAGAGAGAGAGAGATCCATGTGAGGGAGAGTTTGTTAGGGAATCACAAAGATAGTACTCTAAGCAAGATGCCTGTCGTCTTCTTCGAGTTCCTCTATTGGTCCCTTGGTGGCTCTTGGGAGATAATCTTTAGTATTAGATCCAGGTTCTCTGCCTACTAAAGAAGGGAGTAAAAGGATTCTCTGGTTCTCTGTATACTCTAGGAGAAAGTAAAAGGATTCAAGGTTCTCTACCTCACCATATCAGTGGAAAGATTTTATAAGGGCTTCTCCGCCTTGCTGTGAGAGTGAAAGGAGACTCACTTCAATTTAGTGCAATACTTGGAGAGAGAGTATCAAAGGAGTGGATGTAGGTCATATTTGATCGAACCACAGAGGGGCCTACGTGTTAATAGAAAAATAAGATTACAAAGTTCTTAAGGGAGATGATCAGCTAACTAATGCTCCAATGAGCTACAAACTAAAGAAAATAAAAACATAGGAGCTAGCAATCTCCACTAATCCGAAAGAAAGATAAAGGATATGAATGAAAGCTCGATATCTCTACAAAAAATGTTGATGAAGATTTGAATTAGTTTCACAAGCAAAACAAAATAGTTGTAGAGCAAAAGGGTATAGCACAAAAATATATAATTAAACCAATGCATGTATAAAAAATTTAAACTAAAAAGGAGAGAGAATTGATATAAGCCGATGTAGCAGAACTGATCTAAATGAAGGCACCACTGCAAGCAAAAATGGGGAATTAGACTGATAGAGCTCATGATTAAGATAATAAATGGGGAATTTGATCGAACCACTGTAAAACATTTTATGTTCTTTTTTATTACTTTCACCCCATTTTATTTTTGTACTTTTTCTATGATTTGTTATGTGATTTAAATATTTGATTGTATTATTTTTCTCATAATGATGATATTACTTTAATAATAAGGAAAAATGGGTTTTCAAAAATAAAATGAATGATTCTGGAGTAGTAGTGATGAATAGGTAAATATTGGTGGCTAAGGGGTATAATCAAATAGAATGGATTGATTTTGAAGGAATTTTTTCCCCTGTAGCTAGATTGGAAGATGTTAGAAGGCTATTAGCCTTTACTTATTATATGGAATTCTTACTATATCAAATGAGTGTTAAGAGTGCCTTTTTGAATGGGGTGATAAAGAAAGATGTGTACGTTGAATAACCGCTAGGCTTTAAAAATTCACAATTTCCCAATCATGTGTTTAAATTAAAAAAAGGTGCAGTATGGACTAAAATAAGCACCCAGGGCATGGTATGAAAGGCTAAGCACATTCCTACTTGAAAGATCTTTTATTAAGGGGGGCGTAGACACCACCCTATTTCTAAAAAAGGTAGGAGATGAATTAGTTATTTTTTAAATTTATGTTGTGATATTCTATTTGGATCTTCTGATAAAAAAACTATGTAATGAATTCTCAAAAATAATGAGTAACAAGTTTAAAATGAGTGTGATGGGTGAACTGACATACTTTTTAAGGTTTAGCATAAGGTAGAAGGATGATATAACTTTCATTAGTCAATTAAAAAATATTAAGGACATTCATAAGAAATATGAAATGTATAAAGCCAAGCCAATCAACACTCCCATGAGTTCCACTATTCAGTTAGAAAAGGATTCAAATGGGAAATCAGTTGATCAAAAGAAACACAGAGGGATAGTTGGATCACTTCTTTACTTGACTTATAGCAGACCTTATATTATATTTAGTGTTTATCTTGGTGATAGGTTTAAGGCTGATCTAAAAGCATCCCACCTAAGTGTTGTTAAGAGAATTCTTAGGTATCTCTTAAGAACACCTAACTTAAGAATTTGGTATCCTAGGCATAGCACCTCCTTTGAAATCATATGATATTTTGATTCAGATTTTGCTAGATGTTGAGTTGATAGAAAAATACTTATGGAACTTGTCAATTCATAGAATATTTCTTAGCTTTCTAGTCCAATAGAAAACATAACTTAGATACCCTGTCCACTACTAAAACTGATTACATTGCCTCAAGAAGTTATATGGCCCAAGTCCTCTAGTTAAAGAAACAAATTTGGGATTTAGGATTACCTATATGCATAATTCCAATCCTCTGTAATAAACTAGTTCCATCTATATTTAAAAGAACCTAATCCAACACTCCATGAAAAAACACATTGACTTAAGGCACCACTTTATTAGGGACCATGTTATAAAAGGAGACATAGAGCTACACCATGTAGCCACTCAAAACCAACTTGCTGATATCTTTATAAAACAACTAGATTTTGAAACTTTTAGTATCCTAAGAACCATATTAGGTGTCATAGATATTAATGCTTGTAATCGTTGCTTTCTATTCTCTGATTTTTCTTTTGTTTTTATTTTATTTGCATGTTTGCTTCTATTTATGTACTTATATTTTCTATTTTTCATTTTTTCTTTTGTTTATTACCTTTAGTTTTTTTTTTAATCAAATCAATGGACATTAGTGGTATTAAATTTTTAAATGATATTTTTTCCTTGCTTTTATTTTTAAAAATTTGTAAACAGTGATTGACATCCCTAAATCAGTTAAAGGAAGAAAAATCATTGATTGTTTCTCTACCTCTAACTTCTTGGTGTATTTTTCTTTTTGAAGAAAAAATCTAATTCAAATTAAAAGTTGGACTTTTAAATTGAGATCTTTTTTATCTTCTTATAGTAATCTATCTCATATGAATAATGTTTAAAGTCATTGAATCACTTTAAGGTTTTCTTGATCAGGTTGTTGCATTTATCATATTAATATGATTATGATTTGTGGTTTATTCTTGCTTATATTAGAGAATGAGTTTTTCTGCTCTTATATCTAGAAAATATTCTCACAACTGAGACTCTTTAAATATTTTAAAAAGGAGCTAGCTCAAAAAAATGACAAGAGGCTTAATATGAGCCCAAAAGAAAACTGAAAAGATGCACAATGATCTCCAAATAATTGAAAAATACACAAAGTGTGTTAAAAAAATCAAAAGATGCACAAAGTGTGTCAAACAACTTAAAAGAGGCACAAAATGAGGCCATAAAGAAATAAGCTTCTTTCTCTTTCAAACCTCTAAATCTTAGAAGAATTCATGTGCCACTTGATATCTTCAAACACTTAATTTTTAAACTCATGATTTTAATTAATTACTTTGCTATTTTTCTCTACCATATATTTTCTTAAACAGTTTTGAAAGATTACTTTTCTTATCTGATTTCTTTTTTGAGTTAGATTTTTGTTTTTAAAAGATTTTTACAAAGTGTAAGGAGTCTGAGCTAGGGTTAATAAATCTATTCTTCTACAGTTTTTAGATTTTGACATTGTTAATTAATTTTTTACTAATTCTTAATCCAATCACAAGGAAATTTTATCATTTTCTAATGTTCATCGATTAAAAAAATGTTCTTTTAATTTTGATTTATGTATGGTTTTTACCTATATTTTATTTTTTTATTATTATTTATTTTATTTTTGTCTTGAAGAACTCCTTATCATCATTTTCCATATCTTGAAATTTTTCTATTTCATTCACATCATTTAGGATGATCCACATCATCCTGTATGATATGAGCAAAAAATACATCTCTTTGATCATAATAATCTATGGTTAATATGAACCAATTATTGGTAATTGTCCCATACAATTCTTCCATCATACTGGATGATCCACGTGGCTAGAGGATTTGAATGTTGTTAGGCCGATCCATTATTAGGCATCTTTCCAGATGATCCACATATTTGTCCTAAACGATCACTTTATTCAATAGTTATACAGTATGACTACTAGGAAGATCATCCTATCTCTAATTATCATGTAGAATAAATGATAGTCCTGTACGATATGACCAAGTTTTTTTACCGATCATCTGGACAACATTATTGTGCCTGATCATCCTGGATGATCTCACGATCATTTTGGATGATATTTTTGACTCTATATAAACCATCCCAAACTTAAGGTTTTATTCACACCAAACTTTTCAATTTCCTTCTCCCTCATTCAAGTTTTCTTTTTTTGACTATGGAAAGCAGTAAAAAATTTCTTGCCTTCACAAGCAATTCTTCCATGAGTGATGTCAATCCTTATTTTATTAAAGTAGCTAATGAAGTTGCTTATACATGCTATAAGTTTGTGGGGATTAATCCCTCAAAGTTTATTAATCAGGATGTGTTAAATTTTTAAGTAATATACCTCTTTTCCCACACTACTCTTATATTCATGCTTAAACTTACTTTCCCCTTCAATTATGAAACGTTGTTCAAATTTTTTGCCAGTCTTCATCTGAATTCTGATTGTACTTCACTATAATCTTATGTTAATCGATGCCCTATCAAAATAATATATCATGACTTCTATGAATTTCTTACCTTTCCATCACTATTTATAAACTTCATTATTTTGCCTCAGATCCTAAATTTAATTAGGGCCATATTAATACCCTTCTTTGAGAAATGAATGCCCACCTTCATGACTCCATAACTAGTTCCTTAGTGAAAAATGCCCAAACAATACATCACATCCTTCACACCTCAATTATTCCTAAAGCTGGGGATCATATCAATATTACCCCCATCATGTCACTCTCCACCTACTACATAATAGCTAATCGAGACTTTAATGCAATTGATCTTATAGTTTGATACATTTAAAAACTAACCAGCATTAGGGATCCCAACCACAAAAGAAAGCCAAATCTCTCCTTAGGAAATATTATTGCCTATGTCCTTGAATCCAAGTACAATCTTTAGTATCCAATCCCACTTGATTACCTCCCCATTTTCTACTCAAATAGCTTCTTTCACATTCTTCACAGTACTCATTCTCACCCTATGCACAATGAGGCACCGATAGAAGAGGATCGATATATTCCTTCTCCTTACCCTATCCACCAGTACTCCCTGATAGATGAGCTAGTTAAGAGGTTCGACTAGTTGGAGGCCAAAACTGAGTCATATGTCATCGAGCAGAAGCTACAACATGATCAGGATGTAGCTCGGTTTGAGGCATACGTTGCCCAGCTGCAACAACATGAAGAAGACATCATCTGGTTTGGGGAGCAGTTTTCTTCCCTAAACTGATTCTTTCAGCATCCACCACCACCTCCTCCACCTGATCAGGGTTCCTCTTTCTACTAGTTTGTTAGTGTTTAGTTTTGGTTTTGTACTGGTTCTCTTTTATGTATTTTATTTCGTGCGGTATTTTTATTATTCCCTCTTTTTGTGATGTCAAAAAGGAGAGAAGTTATTGGGTAATTTGCTTTTTTTCTTTAGTGGATTCTACCTTGTTTTACTACTGATGTTTTTTTGTTTTATTATTTTTCTTTAATTTATTAAAAAAATAAATTTGGCTTGATAATAAATTTTTAACAACAATGCTTTCCATCATAATAAAGGGGGAGATTATTGTGAATTTTTATCCAAATACCTTGATTTTGATGATAACAAATATTTTTGTTTCTTTACTATAACTATTATTAAATATCTATTTTATTTTCCCTACATACTAACCTTTCAATTCCACAAAAATCACTTATAATGCAAATCAGCTCAATATCAGATAGATTAGGGTTGAGTCTTCTTGTAATTTCATATCAATGTATTTTGTACTTTTCTTGAGTCAAATCTTGAATATGGTAGACCACAAGCTAAGTAACCATGCACACACACACTCAGGGGAAGAAATGGGGTGAGTTAGAGATTTTTTCTATTTTTGACCAAATCACATAGGATGATCTAAGATCGTACTTGATGATTTGTTAAAAATAGAAACCTTAATTAGGGCATCCGGCTAATTATAAGTGATTAAACTAATCGTTCTAGATGATCCATATCATCCAGGATGAAATGATGTGAATAGCTGCCATTCATAATTTAGGTAATGTTTTAATTTTCAAATTTTGTTCTAATCATAGATGACAATATACATCATCCAGGACAATTTATGATAATCATACCTAAATTGATTTGATGATTAAGGGTGTAATTATGGTTAAATGTTTTAATCATATCATTTGGGATAACATTTCTGGATCGTACCGAATGATATACTATATTTCATACGATGATCCCTTATTATCTAAGATGAAAAACCATAACTTTATGCTAATCATTTAGAAGGATCATCCTAAATGTCCGGAGAAATTTTCGGGATGATATGGAGATCACCATCCATCATCCAATGTCGTACTAGATGAACAATATGGTATGTTGAACTAATCTTCCAAGAAAATCGAAAGAATATAATCATATAGAATGATCCGTCGATCGTCCTAGATGATCAGTTGCACAGAACCAATGATATTAACCCTTAGGTTAATCTTTTGCTGCGGAGTTGATTCAAGAGGAAGCTTAAAGAAAGAAGAGGGAGAGCTTGAGAGAGAGAGATCCTTATGAGGGGGAGTTTTTGAGGGAATCATAAATGTTGCTCCAAGCAAGGTGTTCATCATCTTCTTCGAGTTGCTCCACTGGTTCCTTGGTGGCTCCGATGAGATTGTCTTTTTCATTAGATCTAGGTTCTCTGCCTACTCCAGGAGGGAGTAAAAAAATTCCTGCATTCTCTACCTACTTTAGGATGTAGTAAAAGGATTTAAGGTTCTTTTCCTCATCATGTTAGTGGAAAGATTTTGTAGGGGCTTCTCCACCTTATTATAAGAGCAAAATGAGAGCCACTTCAGTTTAATGCAATAGTTTGAGAGGGAGTCTCCAAGGAGTGGACGTCGGTCAGATTTGGCCAAACCATTATCTACTCAATATGTTCTTTCTTATTACTTTAATCGTATTTTATTTTTGGAACTTTTCTATGATTTATTCTGTGATTGAAATATATGATTATATTATTATTGTGGAAATTACTTTTCTTTCGCATCAAGAGTTATTATTTTATTTCAAAATATTTAGAAACATCAAAAAGATTTTTTTTTTAAGAATTTTTAAACTTCCAATTTACACCCATTTTAGCTAGCCTCAGGCTAGGTCTTTAGGGTTTAACACCCCTCACAAACTTTCATAATTTTCGTATTCCTCTAACCAATTCTTTTTGGGTAATCTTCTTAAGATATTTTGTGCTTGCAAGATAGAGTCTTGTATGCCATAATAATGATTCATCAAAAATAGTTTTAAGAGAAAATGCATTAGAAGATTTAACATAATTTAAATCAAGTATGTATACATTATTTACCCTATTTTCATGCAACACATCAATTCCATCTTGGCTTATAATGCAGCTTGTAGGTATAAATTTAATGCTCAAAACCTTATCACAAAGCTGACTAATACTTAATAAGTTATGTTTTAAGCCTTCAACCAATAATACATTCTTAATAAAAAAAACTTTGTTATTGTCAATCATACCTCTACCTACCACTCTCCTAGTGGTATTGTCTCCCAGTATCACTTTGTCTCCATTCTTGGCTTCTAGTGATATGAATTGAGTTGTATCTCAAGTTATATACTTTGAACATCTGCTATCCAAGTACCAAATGTTCTCACAAGGGCTTGCATGAGAGCGCTTCTACAAAATTATTAAACATTAGACTTGGGAACCCAAATAAATTTGGGTTCACATCTTGACATTGAAAAACTAGATGCATGCTTGATATGATATGATTTATGCATCATAGGTCTCTATACTAAATTTGTTCTACTATGAATTAGGCAAGTGTAAGAAATATGTCCTATCATTCAACATGAAAAGTATATAACACAAGGAAAAGGATTTAAGAATCTATGTGAGTTATAATGTCTTTTGCTAGGCTTTGAAATTATATTATTCTAATCCGGATTATAAAATTATTCAAGAGTAATATTTTATTTTCCTTATAAGCTTTCAGTTTTTCTTTAAGATATGAGTTTGTGCTTTCTAAAACTGCATTGTCAAATTTTAACTCATGTTCTCTTTAAATTTAAAAAATCATGTTTCATATTCAAATCATAAAATTTGTCCAACAATGTTATGTACTTGCTATCTATGGATGTGTGATTGTTCCTAAGGATTTCATGCTCTATTTGTAAATTTAAATATTTTATGTTCAGTTTAGCATGCAATTTTTTGAGTTTCCTATATTCAGTATGTATTTTCTCATAAACTTTAAAAAATTCATCTTAGGATATATCACATACCTCCTCTTAATCCGAATGATCAAGTTTGTCTGCCATTAAGCACAAGTTTGTGACTTTCTCTTATGCTTCTTTTTCTGAGGAATCTTAAAAAGCATGTAGTCCTCAAATTTCAGGGCATAAAAAAAAATTATTTAAATATTTTGCGTTTAAATGAGCTAAGACTTTTTCCTATAATATACAATCAATAAATTTTGTTTAAATCATAATGCCATCAACAAGTCTAGTGGGTCTAGAGTAACCTTCATGTACTAAAATCTATATGTGATAGTCAAGTGATTAAAGTAAAGTAAACATGTGAGTTTTCCAAAAGTTAAAAGGAAAGTTACAAATAGTGGTACTCTAGTGATTAAATATCCTTTAGGAGTGTTCTGATTTCCAAAAGTAGCCATGATCATTTTTCTAAAAAGTTATCTAAATCTTAATTTTTAAAATAGGCTCTAATACCACTTGAAACTTTGTGTAGGTTCTTAAATCTAATAGAAATATCCCAAGACTAACCAAGAGGGGGGTGAATTGGTAATTTACAAAATTTATTGGATTTTAGAAAACCATTTTAAGAAATTTTACTCAATGATCCTAAAGTATGCGGTTGTTTGTAGAAATAGTATTTTATAAAATAATTTTTAACCATAGTAATAATAAAGTGCAAAAGAAATGCAGTAAAAAGTAAAAGAATAGAAGAACGCCACATTTTATTATGGTTCGGTCCAACTAGACTTACGTCCACTCCCTAAAGACTCCTTCTCCAGGTATTGAACTAAACACAAGTGACTCTCCTTTTTCTCCCACAGTAAGGTGGAGAAGCCCTTACAAAACCTCTCTTCGACCAACCCTGTGCGGTAGAAAACCGCCATTCTTTTTTACCCTCTTGGTGAAGGCAGAGTACTGTCATCCTTTTTCACCATCCTGGTAAGGAAGAATATCGTCATCCTTTTTCACCCTCTTAGTTAAGAAAGAGTATTGTTATCCTTTTTTATGCTCCTGGTGAAGATAAAATACCCGATATACTTCAGATATCTTCTCTCAAGAGTTTTCGAAGAAGTAGGACAGAGTTTTGAAAAACAACTAACAGATCCTCACCTTTGGGAAACCATGTGAATCCTTCATAATTTCCTCTTGCAATATCTCTCTCTCTCCGCTTCCAAACACTTTCCCAAATCACTCTCTTTCTCCGCTCTCAAGAGAAATTTGATGAAAATAGATCTCTAAGACAATTTCTTGGACTCATTATATAGAAAACACATAAAAACTATCCATAAACTTAATTTTCAAAGTGAAAAAGATTCATATTATACAGTACAATCATGGATCATCTGTACAAACATTTCAAAAATCATGTTACAATTTGGTACGAATAATATTTCATACAGTGTTAGTTGTTTGTACTATTTACATATCATTTGTATGAATAATTAAAGTTTATTTGGATGATAAGGTACAAAGTTTTTTTCGTACACTATTAGTCATCTGTATGATATTTAGATTATGTGTATAAACATTTAAAATTCATCTGGATGATCTAGTACAGTGATTACTTTTTGCATTGTTAGTCATTTGTGTGTTATTTAGATTATCTGTACAAAAAAATAAAATTAATTTGGATGATCTGGTATGAAGCTTATTTTGTACATTGTCAATCCTCTATATGATATTTAGATCATCTGTATGAATAGTTCAAAAATCATCATACAATCTAGTCCAAAGCTTTTTTCATACACTGTTAGTCGTTAGTACAAACTAACATCATACATTACAAATAGGGTACATTTTTTTTTTAATTTCAATTATAACTCTCTCCCCCCGGTGTGTGTGCACAGTTATCCAATTACAAGCACACTCTTTCAGACTATAGAAAATAAAAATTACTGACTTCATTACATGAAATCCTACTCTACCATGTCTTGAAGTCTTCTGCAGTTTGGAGTATAATTTTCATTAAATGTTAGTACATTCAAAAAATTAGAAATATATCCAATATAAGTTAGGAGAAACTATAATTATAGTTCATTGAAAAATCTAAGGTGGAGGAACTCAATTATACCATAGCTAGATTGAACACTTGGTGGATATAATGTTCAAAGGTGAGATGGCTAGCGGAAGGTGATACAACCACTCTTTTGCAAGTACTAGGAGGAATTAAAATTGGGTTTATAAGATTAAAGATGGGTTTGGAGATATGGTAGAAGATCAAAAGAAAATTGAAGAACTTTTTTTGGATTATTTTAGCAACAAATGTTGGTATAGGGAGTGTTCTTTTTATGGCTGGCCGCCACCCATGAATATGTTGAATGATGAAGATATAACCTTTTTGGAGGTAGAAATCTCTTGGGAAGAAGTTTTGGAAGTGTTGAACCAGCTTGGTGGATTTAAATTGCCAGGTAATGATGAAATCTCGTACTCGTTCATTAATGATTATTGGAATATCATTAAATGTGATATGTGGAATGCTATTTATCATTATTTCTCATCTGGAATTATGGATGAAAAGTGGAAAGATCCCTTAGTGGTGCTAATTCCAAATATTGAAAATCTTTTATTGCCCTCCAGTTTTAGATCTATAAGCTTATACAAATCTATTTACAAGATTGTGCCAAAAAATCTTTTGAATAGAATGTTAAAGGTTATTCCAAAATTAATTCAATAGAACAAGCTTCTTTTTGGAAAAATTGTTCTATGTCGGAGCATGTGTTATTGGCTTAAGAGATCTTCCACAAATTCTGATTTTATAAATCAAAAAGAGGTTTGGTTGCTTTTAGGATTGATATGGAGCAAGCATATTATAGTATGGGGTGGGAAACTTTGAAACAAGTTCTTTTTTTTTACTTTGGTTTTCCTGTTAAGTTTTCTAATTTGATCTTGGAATGCGTAGAAATTCCTTCATTTTCTAACTTGGTTAATGGGATTTATTCAAATAGGATCAAGGCTCTTTATGGATTTTGGCAAGGTTGCCATCTATCCCCATTTTTATTTATTCTTTGCTCTGAGTTGGTTTTGAAATGCATTGTCTCTTAAAGAAAGTGAGATTGGTATCAAAGTTTATTCATGTGTTCTGAATATCTAGCATTTACTATATGCTAATGATATTGTGATTTTTTTTGCTTCTCTTAAAATAGTTAAGAAAGTCAAGAACATCTTATTAGAGTATTGAAGTTGGACGGGTCAGAATATAAACTATGATAAATCTATAGTTCTCTTTTAAAATTCAGTGAAGAAGAGGAAGAAATAAAAGATATCTTGATTAATAGGTTTAAGAGTGGTTAAAGAAATAACTTACTTGGGAGTGAAGATTGCATTAAGGAGGCTTGAAGTTAATGATTTTGGGTTTCTTATTTCTCTTGCTTCTTTTGTTGATAAAGAATCTCTTAAATATGGCTACTGGGGTGCTAATCAGCCTAATATGCTCTTGATTAAGAGTTGGCACCCTTTACTACCCGGTTGGCTTAAAATTAATCTGGATGCTTCTTTATTTCTTTCCTATGAGGCTACTATAGGTGTTGTATTCAGAGATTTTAATGGAATATTTCTTTTGGCTTTTGGTTTCAAGGGATTGCATTGGGATGTTGCTCAGTTGGAGTTATTGGTTAATCAAGCGTTAAAGGTCATTCTATAAGATTGGATGTTGGATTATGAAGTTATTATTATTGAAGGAGACAATGCAAATGTCATTAATTTTCTGCATGAGCTTAACAAAGATCCGATCAATAAATTGATTACATATGGGATGGAAGAGATTAATTTCCTCAAAGAATTCAAGAATGTTATTTTTAGTAGAATAAGTAGAGATTGTAATAAGTTAGCTAATATGTGTTCTAACATTGCTCATAGTAGTAATTTTGTTTGGAATAATTGTAGTTAGGACTCTATTCCTTTTTTTTTATTAGCTTGTTAAAGGAGGAAAGTGATCCCTTTCTTAGTTTGTAATCTCTTTTCCTTTTAATAATATTGCTTATGCATCTTTCAAAAAAAAAAACTATAATCATAATAATAATATTTTGTTATCATCAAAAAATCATACTACATAAAACTCAATCTTGAATTCTAAGTTGCAACAAAGGTTAGTCATTATAAATAATGCTAGTGAAGTAAAAAATGCAAGTAAAGACAGAACAAATTAATCTTCAAGTTTTTCCACTGACAAAGATGCCAATTTAAACATTCCTGCTGACACAGAAATATTTCTTTTCAATCTCAATAAACAAGTAAGCAAATAAAAAATGAATAGATTCTCTTATAGTTTTAACAATTTTAGGAAATACTCTACCAAGATTTTCCTCTGTATCTTGTACATTCCCAAATAATATTGAAATGTATATAGTTGATTGATGATGATATTCCTATCTTCCACCTACTGGAATTGATTTCATATTTTAGAAAATTAATACACATAGTTCTTTTTTTTTTATGAATGCAATTTGCAATTAATAGTAAAAAAGAGCTAGATACAAACTAAAGAAAATGCTCACATTCCTTCTTCAAAAGAGAATAAAGAGAAGGAGGAATGTTAGCAAAAGAAGAACTATCAAAGTAAAAGTTGCTATCTCTAGCCAAAGCAGCACACAAATCATCTACTTTATTAAAATTCCTATGAACATGATGAAGAATTACCTTATTGAAGTCAGTTAAGAAGAGAAAATCCTCCTCAATCCGATTATATCCTTTCCATTTAGCCTTATTCAACGAATGTTGAATGAAATTGATAACATTGATGTTATCACCTTCAATTATTATTCCTCTACTTTCAAGCATCCATGGTTGATTGAGTCTTCTAAGTGTCATAACAGCATCAAGCTCAAGATTAGCTATATCCCAATGTGTTCTTCTTTCACCAAAAGCAATCAATAATTTCCCTTTATAGTCTCTAAAGCAACCTCCAATTCCAGCACTATAAGAAGTAAGTAGAGAAGCATCCACATTAATCTTAATCCAATCAAGCGGTGGAGGGTGCCAAATGGTTTGAAACTCCCTAGGGAGATTAGCACCCCAGCTATCAATGAAAGGATTAGATATTTTAACAGCCAAAAATGGCACATCTTCTGCTAGAATAGAGATGGGAACAGCTGTTTTCCCATGTTTAACAGCATTCCTATTTTTCCAATTATAATACACAGCAATGCAATAGAGCCCAGCTGTATTTGGATTAATTGAAGATAGAATTCTCAGCTCAACTAAGCATTCATCAATAGAATAAAAAACAAGAATATAAATTCCCCAGCTCTGGATTTGTCTTATGATCTTATGCAGTTCTATGCAACAAACCGAGATGTGTTCTAGACTCTCACACTCTAGACAGCCTCTAGCACACCGGTCTTCATTTGTAAGTTTTCTGTACTTCAAAAACTCATTAGTAGGTATGGTTGCTTTGCTCATTCTCCACCAGAAAAGCTCTACACGAGCTGATAATTTCAGTTTCCTCAACCAATTATAAAAGCCCATGTCTCCTTCACAATTGCTGTAGTTGTTGTAGTTTTCAAAAGCACGGGCTGTGATAGTTTTACCAGAAAGAAAATAGATCTCTTCCATGTAATCTTTATTAGCATTCCTGTCAATCGGGATTTGTAACACCACATTCATGACTTCTTCAGTAAAGAACCATTGCAGCTTCTCCCTATCCCATAAACCATTCTCTGTGATGAAATGGCATAGCTTAATACCTTCTATATCTGCACAATCTGCTGTAATTGGCCATTCATTTAAGCATTTCTCTAATAACCAAATGTCTCTATGTACATAAATTTTCCTCCCATTTACCACTCTCTACCTCAGAAGAGGCTTTAAGTACTCAGCTCCTTCATTCAAAATCTTCTAAGCAATTGATTTACCATTACCACAATTCCCTTGCCACCAATTGTCACCATATTTTGCAGTCATAACCTGATGTAATAAGGAATTCTGATTTTGAAGCAATCTCCAAGTCAATCTAGCTTTGAGAGGACCAGCTCTACTAACCGCCGAGTGAAAGTTCAAACCACCTTGATCTTTTGGCTTACACATGGTTTTCCAAGTAATGAAATGCATACCCTTCTTCCCATCTCTTTTATGCCAAATAAAATTTCTACAACATTTATCAATCTCATAGAGTATCTTCTTAGGAACCAAAGAATGAGTAGAAATAAAGTTTAGTAGAGTTAAAAGGGATGACTTAGCAAGAGTCATCTTCCCCACCAAAGACAAGCACTTGCTACCCCAAGAATTTAGTTTAAGTAAAATCGAATCCAACAGAAATTTAAAATCAGCTTTCATAGGTCTTCTCAACATCAGTTTTACCCCAAGATACTGAAATTCTTCAACCAATTTAAACTTCAAAATTTTCTTAACATGTATCCTATCCACTATATTCATCCCCTTATAAATAATATTTGAGATTTGGAATTATTAATTCTTAAACCAGTCCAAGAACAAAAATCCAGCACTATTTTATTCATCTTGACGGCAAGATGCTTAGAAGCTTTAGAGAATAAAAGAACATTGTTAGCAAACAACAAGTGGCCGATCTTATTTGCACTATGGGAAACCTGAATTCCCACATCTTGACCCCTTTGTGCAATTGCCAAAGAAAAAAGCTGAGAACAAATGATGTACAAGAATGGCGATAGTGGGCAGCCTTGCCTAAAGCCATTCTCAGCAATAATGCACTTGGAAGTTTTACCATTCATAATGAAAGAAAATCTATCATTTCTAATACATTCCATAATAAGCATGGTCATCTTCCTAGGAAAACCAAACATGTTTAAAGCTTGAGATAAGGTATCCCAACACATACTATCATAAGCTTGCTCCATATCAAGCTTAACCGCCATAAATCCCTTTTTCCTTTTAGAAATTCTCATCTTATGGAACACCTCATGAGCAAGAAGAACATGATCAGACATTGATCTACCATAAAGGAAAGTAGTTTGTTCTTCAGTGATACAATTGGAAATGTAATTTTTCATTCTATTTACAATCATGGAAGCCACTAACTTGTAAGTTGTTTGACACAAACTTAAAGGCCTAAAGTTGGACAGATTAATAGGATTTTTAACTTTAGGAATAAGAACAAGAAGAGTATCATTCCACTCATTATGCATGATACCGGTTTTAAAAAAACCATCAATAGCATTCCAAGTTTCTTCCTCCACAATCTTCCAATAAAACTTGAAAAAAGAATTAATAATACCATCTAGGCCAGGGGATTTATTGTTACCTTGTTTGTAGACAACCTTGATCAATTCTTCTTTTGTGAAATCCTCATTTAGAAGCTTAGTGTCTTCATTTGAAATTCTCAGATTTTCTGGACAAGAAGGCCACCCCGTCAGCTTGCATCCTCTAGCTGTCCACTTATTTTGAAAAAAACTATAAAAAATAGTTTCTATTTGCTCCACATCTTCAACAATAGTCCCTTGCTCATCTTTGATTTGCCAAATCATGTTCCCATTCCTCTTAGCCGAAGCATATTGATGAAAATATCTAGAATTTATGTCTCCATCTTGCTGCCATCTGATCTTGTTCTTTGATTCCACCAAGTAGAAAGCCTTTTCAAAGTCACATTAAGATCATGGACTTTACATCTCAAAGCTTTCATCTTCTCAGCCGTTAATCCTCCTTCACTGGTTTCTTCAATCTAAAGTTGCAAGATATCCTGCTTCAATTCTTCTTTAAGAGAATTAAGTTCTTTGCATTTGTTTTTATTCCAATAGTAGAGAGCTTTTAATGCTTCTCAACTTCCTTTGAAGGATTTCAGCACTAGTATCAGAATCCATTTTTTCCAAGCTTTTGAAATGATGTTCCAAGTGGCAGGATATGATTTCCAAGTATCTTCAAACCTTAAGAAAACAAATTTCTGCTTTTTGGGGCTCTACCAAACTGATGGAAATTGGAGCATGATCCGAAGCAACTCTAGGCAAGTGACGCACCTTAGCCATTGGGATGTTTTGAAGAGCTGCATAATTTAATAAACACCTATCAAGTCTCTCCCAAATTCTAGATGCTCCCTCTTTATTATTACACCATATATAAATTGGACCCACAAATCCAATATCATGGAAATCATTATTCATTAAGAATATCTTCATATCTTTAGAACCACTAGAAAGATGAAACCTCTTTCCACTCTTCTTATCCTCCTTAGAGAGGATGCAATTGAAATCACCCCCAATGATACCTGGATCATCACCAATCATACAACTTTCAAGCTGTTGCCAAAGGGATTTACGAGTATGAGCATCATTACCTTCATAGACCGTTGCAATGTTCCATTTTCCCGGAGCATTGACTCTAAGAATTCCCATAACCATTTGGGAAGAGTGATCCAAGACTTCAAAAGAAGCAATATCCTTTTTCCACATCACTAAGATTCCACCTGAAATGCCACTCGCTGGATGATAAAATTAATCCCAATCATTACCAATAATCTGATTTATGTCATTCCTATCAAGAGAAGACATTTTAGTTTCAGTTAAACTAATAAAAAAACCTTTATTGTCTTTCACAATCTCTCTAAGATATAGGGAGGCCTCCTTCTTCTTAGACCCCCTACAATTCCAAAAAATGATGGAAGCCATTAAGACATAATAGGGGAATAGTCCCCTATTATTTTACTATTTTTTTATTTCCTCTCCTCTTCCTTAGATCTGCTTCCATAGGTCCCAATGATCTCAATTCTTTGGTTAGTTTAACTTTACCAGAATTTTAAAATGATACTAATTGATCTTCATGATCCTGTAAAGAAACAGGAACATCAACTTCAGAGTGAATATCAGTTTCATCCTGATTCAAAGGTTTGGAATTCTCCAGCAGCCTTGCATTATCCTTCTCAGTCAATTCTCCTTCTTCCATATCACAGTCCAATGCTTGAAATTTATTCAAACCAATTGGTATTTCCTGTATCCGAATATCATCAGAACCCATATTCTTTTTAGGATTTATATTCTTGACTTGCCTTTCTTCTGAATCTATTGGCTTTTCTAGCTGTTCCACAATCTATTTTTGTTTACCTGATTCAACAGGTTTGTAAATCTGTTTACTTTGAATACTAATACACATAGTTCAAAAAACAACATTCATACAAACATGAAAGAAACACATACATTAGTATGTGACAGGTCAATGTGGATATGCATACACATTAGATTAAAATATATGACTACCTTATGCTTGCTTAAGAAGGAAATTTATCAACAAAGCAGCAGAAATAATGTTATGTGATAAAATACATTATGAAAATAACATGAGAGGAGAAATATTGCTTTGCAAACTTTCTATAGCAAAGAAAAATAAGATATAATCTTATCAATCTAGCATGCAATTGATAAGTATAAATTATTTATTATTTTAGGTATTTTATTTTTAATGAAAAAAAATTATTTTAGTTACTTTTGTGCGAGAAAAACTCAAATATTGGAAAAATTTAAGGAGCCATCAACATCGTGATGTTAGGTAAAACAATGTCGCAATGTTACCCTCCATACTATTTAGGCTCAAATTCTAACATGGCAGTGCCAAGTTCTTTATTTGTAAGTGCTGCTTCGGCAACACAGACAATGCCGTAGCATTATTAGAGTTGTAGCGACTGAAAGTTAGCATGGTAGTGCTGGATTCTTTATTTCAAATGCGGTTTTGCCATAATTTCTTATGCCTTGGCACCATTTTTGGCATTTTGGTGCCATAGCACTCCAACATCCACAACACCACGACATTGTAGTTTTAACATCCAACATACATTTTCTATCAGTGAAGAGACTATACTATTCACTAAGTGACTAATCCATGTCACAATCATCACAATGGTGAAAAAGATTCAGCATCATGATGCTATTTCACCTCAGGGGCATCATGACATGTATACCTCTCTTTTAATTTTTTATTCTTTCATGAATTTAATAATAATATGTTTGCTAGTTAGTTATTCCATGTCTTGCTAATTCTCATATATTTTTATTGATCATATAAAATATATGTTGAGTACTAATAATGACTCTTATTCTATAAACATTTAAAAATATGTTTTCAATATTATCCCACTCTTTATTTAATGCACATAGTGGCCATATGTGTAGTTAAAATTTAGTTTGATATATAAACTCAATGGAGGAATGCAAGAACAATCAAGAGTATTGAGATATGATGTTTTGCTTTCCTAGATATAGGATGAAAAATATTATAAGTTCTTAAAGAGATATTATAACCATAGAAAATCAGCAAATATCCTTTCAACCATACAAACTCGATAGAGTTCTAGGGATGTATATGCTCTAAATCACATGAAAGTTTGATGTAGGATGTTAATCCTTGGTGAACTATCCCTAAGCACACCAAGAGGATGAGGGGTGGGGGGGATGAATCAATGGTTTAAAAAATCTTACTTTAAACACAAAACTATGTTTTTTTAATAACTAAAATAACAATATTATCACCCAATGTAAAAGAAAAATTATAAAAGAAAATTTTTAATTATGGTGATAATGAATAGCTCAAATCAATATATCATCAAATAGATAACTTTCTACCAAGAAATTTCTAGAAAATCAAATTGTAGCAAAGTAAATAATAGAAAAATTAATTTAGAAAGAACACATCAAAATTTTATAGTGGTTTGGTTAAACAATTACCTACATCCACTTCATAGAGTCTTCCTCTCTGTTTATTGCATTAAAACTTTAATGTCTCTCCTTTGCATTCATAGCTAGGCATAGAAGCCCATATAATCTTTTCACCAACTTAGTGTGGTAGAGAACCTCGACCTCTTTTTCGCCCTTCTCATGAAGGAAGAGAAACTAGCACTTCTTTTTTTCCCTCCTCGTGAAGGAAGAGAACCTCAACACTCTTCGAGCTAACCAACATCTTCCCTGAGCAATGAAGAAACCAAGCAAGACCTTCAGAGGAAATAAGGTAAAAGCTTACTCAGGGCAACCGTGTAAAAACCCCTCACACTCCTTCTCACTCACAAACAAACTCACCTTTCTCCTTCCCAAATCTCTCAAAGGCCTCTTTTAAAAGCTCTCTCTATCAAAAATCCAATAGCCAAAGACTTGAAGCAAGTCTATTAAGAGAGCTTAAATACAATGCCATGCAGAAAACACTAATAATTCAATTATAATGACACTGATCATACAAAATTGTGTTAAATTATACAATATGATTAGTTTAAATATCCTTGTTATTATTATACAAAGAATAAGAAGATGTATGATAAGTTCATTTATTTGAGTTGATCATCTAGTATGATATCAAGCACCTTCCTGTACCATTAATTTAATTAACTTTGACTATCATCTCATATGATTTATGGAAAATAAATATCATCCCATGCAAATATCAGGTCATCTTATTTGATTGGCCCAATCATGCAGTAAAGTAAAACTTGAATAATTAATCCAAATTTAATCTCCTAATTAAAGGATTAATTTATGTATGATTTGATTATGTTGTACAGTACGGTTCCTATCATATGGTATTATTACTAAAAATTTTGAATCTCGATATATTGCCAAAATTATGATTATCAACTTAGTTCTTAATTTCAACTAATCATCATGTACAATCTTGATCACACAATACAATGAGTTCAAAAAGCTTTAATTATGTCAATTAATTACTATAATGATTTTTTGAATAGTTAATCATACATTATGATATATATTATTTACTACAATTAGTTTAGTAAAAATAAAATTTAGTTTTCTCACTATTTCACTCCCCTGAGTGTTTGTGTGCATGTTCACCAAGTTTAGCATCCACCAAATATATGACTTTGACTTAATAAATATAGAAAAAAATAAAAGTTGAAAGACAAATTCTTAAAGGCACTTAACTTTATTATACCTAGTCTTGAGTTGATCACTTGGTGTGGTGTACGGTGGACCTAAAATTTTAATGCATAATAACAAATATGTAATAATAAAAAAATAGGAGATAACATAGTAGAGAATCTAAATATGTTTATCATCATCAAGACCTATGTCTAGATTTGTAATAATCTCCTCCTTTTTTATGATGACAAATATTGTTGGTTATGATTGCAAATTAATTTTATGTTGTCCTAAGCTCCCCCTTCCTAGTTGAATATTTTAAAAAAATGGAGAGTTTTTTTCAAATAATGAATTAGAAAAATTTTCAAGAACATCTAATCATGAATAAAATTATTCAAAATAGAAGAATAATCATAACTATGAAGAAATACAACTACCAATAATATTCTACTCTCCCTTTTGACATCATCAAAAGGGAGGAATGACTAAGCTTAACATAAAAAATAAAACAAAAATGTTAATGCAAAGAAAAAAAATAATTAAGATAACAAACTAAAATAATACATCCTAAAAATAATATGGTCCCTAATCAGGTGTTATTGTTGGTGCTGGTGGTTGAAAATATCGATGAATAGATGAAAAATCCTCTCTAAACCATACCATATAAGTCTCATGCTGTTGGATCTACTCTGTGATACAAGCATCAAAATGATTATCTAATTGATCAGAACTTTGAATCGCGTCTCATACTGAGAAGGTTGGTACATGTGCGTATGCTGGACCTCCCTTCGCATCCTCTGGCTCAGGGTCCACATAATGAATATTTCGGCATTGAGCACTATGAAGGACTTGGAAGGAGTTTTTGAATAAATGACTGGAAGATGGTTGAGTGTTGGAAGTAATTGAGGATTATATTTGGATTCCAAAAAAAAAGGCAATGATATGACTTAATGCAAGATTTGGCTTTCACTTATTTTTAGGATCTCTAATGTAGGTAAGTTTTTCAAAGTATCACATATTTAGATCAATTTTGAAATCAATTTTAGTCATGATAAAGTTTGTTTTCAGGGATAAAAGAGATGTGATATTTATTCAATTGCTAGTCATGATAAAGGTGTTTTCATAAAAAATGTGTAAATTTACTTACAACTAAGAGAGGTGTTGATAGGCATCCAATTATAGTCAGGGAGAAAGGCTAATGAATAAACTTTTTCATCATTGGTAGAGAGGTCCAAGATTTTATGAAAGTCATGATATGTGATCTCTACCGACATCCTATTAACATAATATTAAAAGGAAATGCCCTCACTATTGATTCAAAGTCTAATAAATAATTTAAAGAGGAGCTTGGAGTTGAATGGAAATGTGAGAGTAAGAATGAATTGAAGGGTGGTGCAAGAAAATAAATAGTGTACATGGAAGTTCATGACTTTATAATTTATGATTTTGGAAGGGGTGATCAATTCAATCTCTTGATGGTTTTCTAGATTTGATGAAATGATTATTGGAAGAGTGAATTTTTTTCCCAAATATGCATTCTTAAGATGACAAGGTAACGCATTAAGTTCTAAAGTTAGGGCCTCTTTAATAAATGGTTTTAGAGCTTAATCTATAGATGAAGTTTTGAACAATTAAAATTGTCCTTTATCTCTATTTTGTTTTATAAATTATATTTGAATGAGCATAATTTGCTCTTGCTCAATTTCTTCTTCCTTAATCACTTCTCCTTCAAACATTTTTTCTTTGAGATCTTCTACTAAAACATTTTCAACATCCACCCTAAAGAAATCTTCTTTTCTTTCTTGACAAAATTTTATAAACTTTAATACATTGATTATCATTCCTTTTTGCTAAGAAAGGTCTTCCTAAAATGAGAGGTATTTCCCTTTCTTCTTCCAAGTCTAAAATAATAAAATCAATAGGGAAAATGAACTTATCAACCTTGATTAGAACATCTTATTTTACTCCTTTTTCATAAGTAAAAGATCATCAGCCAATTGAAGAGTATCCAAAGTAGGTTGAAGCTCCCCTATATCTTACCTCTTAAAAATGGATAAAGTCATGAGGTTAATACTAGATCCTAAGTTGCATAGAACTCTCCCATAAAAGTTATCTCCAATAGTTAAAGGAAGCAGTGACGGAGCCAGAAATTTTATTAGGGGGGGGGGGGGGGGGGGGGGGAATATAAAACAAAAAAAAAAATTTTTTAAAAGAAATATCATCAAATATCGGCACAATTTTCCGACGATTTTTTGGAGGTGAATTTTTCTGTGGTTTTACTATTTTCCGGCGGTTTGCCATCACATTTGGAATTTTAGAACACATTAAATTATTTTTTTTGCCAACATATTACTGGAGCCAAAAGAAGCAGTAAGATCAAAATTAATTATAAAAATAACACGTCGAGAGTGGCGCAAAAAAAAACATGGCGAGAGAGGAGCAAAAGGGAAAATGAAAGTTGTGCTCGAGGTCACGAGACGCGAGAGAGGATCAAAGGGAAAAACAAAATATGCCATTTGAGTCAAGGGAAAGTAAATCATTTGGGAGTGGTCTCCGTTTGGGCTTTCGATATGATATTGTAGCTAGAGTTAAAAAAAATTATAAGAATGTTATTAGTAAGAAAATTATTCTGAACGAAACCTAAAGCATATACTTACATGTTAAATCAAAGAATTGTTATGTCTTATTTTTCATAAAAATAATGTTAATTTTCTTATGTAAATTTATCATCCACACTTAAATTTGCTTTAAAATGAGTGCAACACATAAAAAATTCAATCTTCTTACTCAAATATCCTTCATTAATGTAGCATACGTGGGCATTTGTTCTAAAGCTTCAGAGAAGAGGATATTGATGGTTAATTTTTTAAACAATTATAAGAACTTTAAGAACTGTTCGTCAAGATTTCCCTTAATCAATCTGTCAGGGAAAGGGGTGGTCTCTCAAAAAAATTTTATAAACTTTTTAGTTTTTTTTTTATATAAAATTTTTAGGTTCTTTATTAGATCCAGGTTATTTCAGGGATGGTTTTCTTTTATTGTTTTTCCTCTCTTTCATCATTATCCTAGGGTTTGTATTTCTCTTTATAGGGGTCTCCTAACCCATGTTCACTTCTAAGTTGAATATTATGACATTGTTCTACAAATTTTTAATAATGAATCAACCTAGCCAATTTCCCTGTTAGATCTTTAATTTTTTAATAGTATTAGATTATTTCTTCATTCGCTTTCCTAACTAGAGAATAATATCTTACAAGGATTCCTTCATTTTTTTCTTTCATGATTTATTTGTTCAGATTTTATGGGGAAGCAATTTGGTGATACATATGTTGGCACAATAGTGCTATATATCCTGTGATCACTATTAACTTTAAATTCATCCAATCCCAAAAACAACTGTAGCTTGAGTTGTTAAAATAAATAAAGAATCATTATCATAAACTCTAGCCTGTCTCTTAGGATTCACCTATTCGCAACCCACTGAAATTTATTTGTTGTCATTTCTTCAATTAATTCATAAGCATCCTTAAAAGGCATATACATCAAAGAACCTCAAGGTACAACATCAATTATGGCTTTAAGGCATCTTACCAATCCATTATAAAAAGTTTTAATTACAAACCAATTAGTCAAGGTATGATGAGGGTACTTTCTAAGTATTTATTTTAATCTATTATGTCTCTCATAAATATATTCTCATTCTAACTAAGTAAAAGAAGGAATGTCCGTTCTAAGGTTGGAAGTCTTAGAAGGTGAGAAATACTTTTCTAGAAATTTATGGGCCAACACATTCTATGTGGTAATAGAGCCTGGAGTTAAAGAATTTAACCATATTTTTATCCTTGTCTCTTACAAAAAATGGGAACAATATAAATGTAATGGCATCATCATGAACACCATGTATTTAAATATTGCACAAACTATTATGAAACTTGCTACATGTAAATTTGGGCCTTCAATGGGAGTTTCCCCAAATTGGGAAATTTGAACCATCAGAATGATTGTAGGTTTTAATTCAAAATTATTTATTTGGTTGTGAGTCTATTATGAAACTTGCTACTATTTGCAAAATCCTTAAGTGGTCTAGAATGATCTATGTTTTGAAGAGGATTGACCATTTTAAAAATCATTTTGATGGTTCTAATTTTAAATAGGGTTCTCTCTAAAAGTTTGTGAGTGTTGTTAAACCCTAAAGAATTAGTCTCGAGGATAACTAAGAGGGGGGTGAATTGGTTATTTTAAAAATTTCTCTAACAAACACAAAGTTAAAACCCCTTGAAGTGAAATTTGAACTAATTTTACAATAACAAAAATCAAAGATTTCAAACACAGATCAAATCATAGAAGAATGCAAAAAATAAACAGAAAGAACACACCAAAATTTATAGTATTTCGATCAACCTGACCTACGTCCACTCCATGGAGACTCCCTCTCCAAGTATTACACTTAACAAAATTGACTCTCCTTTTGCTCCCACAGCAAGGTGGTGAAGCCCTTACAAAATCATTCCATCAACTCAATGAGCCGAGAACCTTGAATCCTTTTACTCCCTCCTAGAGTAGGCAAAGAACTTGGAAATCCTTTTTCACCCACCTGGTGAAGGTGGAGAGCCTAAGAATCCTTTCTCTGTAGGCAAAAAATAATGGAATCCTTTTTCACCCACCTGGTGAAGGTAGAGAACCTAGATATTACTGATGAAGATCTCCTCCAAAGCCACCAAGGAACCTGAGAAGATACTTGAAGAAGATGATAAACACCTTCCATAAATCAACTTTTGTGAATCCCTCACAACTCCCCCTCAAAAGGTTCTTTCTCTTTCTATCTATCTCTCTCTCTCTCTCTTTCTCTCTCTCTCTCTCTCTCTCTCTCTCTCTCTCTCTTTCTCTCTTTCTCTATCTCTCTCAAGCTCTCCCTCTTTCTTCTCTAAGCTCTCTCTTAGATCTCCTCCATAGCATAAGATTTCTCATAAGTGATATAATTATTGCTAAAATAGTGGGCTTCAAAAACCCTAAGTTTTAAGAAATTCATTTTTATTCATATAGTATGATACATGTATAATACAGAACAATCAGTATAGTTTAGAATCATCAAGGTAGTTTATGCATATAAATTATTCTATTATTATAACAGTTTGTACATTATGATCAGAATATCGTATAGTACGAATAGTAGATTTTTGTTCTATTCATTTGGGACGATCCTTGGGACTGCTAATTTCATATAAAGGTGATCATCTAACACTCTGGACATCGTACGGTACAATCAACACAAAATTATGGATTTTATTTTATGCAATCTTTGAGATGATCAATTTCATACAAGTGTACTTATACAATATAAACCAAGTCATATAATGGAATCTACAATAATAATTATCCATAATTTGTTTGACTGATCTTGAGGGATTAATTAAAAAGATTTTAATTAGATCATACAGTACAAGCTAAATAATATGATACAATAAACATATATTAAATATCTTCATTAACCTCTGGCAGCTAGGGTTTCGACAAGGTTTAATAGATCGTATGGTACAAATAAAAAGTGTATAGTATGATTCACGTATCATACAGTATGAAGAGTAATTGTACAGTAAAAATTACTTAAAAATAAATACTCTGTCAAAAATATTTTTCTCTCCCCTTGTGTGTGTGCAAGATTACGAAGTAAAGATATCCACCCAATTACATGATATGGCTCAAGAAAGTAAAAAAAAAAAACATAACAAATTGAAATTTACATACTATAACCCTAGTCTTCCTAGTTTTGAGCTAATAAAAATTGTAATTTAATGATGGACTTAATTCCTGAAATGTTAGAACACATAGAACAAAGCACAGTATCATAGAAACATGAGAAAGTAGTAACAAACATAATAATATTTTTTATCATTAAAATTATAGTTCATAGATCAGATCTATAATAATATCCTCCTTTTTGTTGATGGTAAACAATCTTGTTTAGGATTTAAAAAAAAAAAAAGCTTTTGTCTGAACTCCCCCATAAAAATAAATAACAATAAAAAATAAAGAAACAATCAACAAACAGAAGTATCCCCCTTTTGACATCCCAAAAAGAGTTAAACAACATAAAGAAGAAAAAAAAAGGAAAATACAAACATACATAGGAACAGAAAAAAAAAGCATAAAACAAAAAAGATGTACAATGACAATCAACTTAAGATAAAAAAAATTATAAACAAAAGAACTCTCGTGGGTATTTTCTATATATAATAAACTTACGCTACAAATAGAAAAGACAAATAAGCTAAGTGTGGACTTTATTACAACCAAAGGATTTAGATTATAGAGTTTATACACCTAGCTTAACATCCTAATAGGCTAAAATCCTTTAATTAAATAAAAATCTAATTCAATAATTACAATTAGACAAGGAAACTCAACCTCTTTAGACTGATAGCATGAAATATATTGAATAGAATATTATTGTAAAAGTGAGGGATGAGGAACAAAGATTTTCCAAAATCAAGTATTAAAAATATTATAAAACCCAAGAATTTTATAAGACTTAAAGATTTACTAAAAAGAGAATCTAATTCAAGTTAGGCTCATTTTGTACCTCTTTCATCAATTTTATGCATAAATTGTGCATCTTTTGTGTTTGATACACTTAGTGTATCTTTTTCTTTTAGCATCATTACGCATCTTTTAATTTTGGACTCATTTTATGCCACTTTTAAATTTTTTGCAAATTGCTTCATTAATAAATCTTTAAGAATCCAAGTTGTAAAATTATCTTCCAAATTAAAGAGAAGAAAAACTTACTCTCTTATATAGGGACGAATAATCTATAAAGAGAACTTGAGTTCTCTAACAAGAATAAAAAACTGATGTAGACAAATAATGAATTTCATTGACCAAATTATAGAAAATATCCATGATATGAAAACATGTAGTAGAGTGAATAAGTTTTCAATCTCAATTCCAATTTGAATTAAATTTTTAAGTAAGCGAAAGGGATTATCATGCAAAGGAAGCTATAAGGGATATGAAAATTCATAAGATTATGTTATCCTTCGAGTTTTGATAATTCCAATAATTACTTATTAAAAATTTTAAGTCAGAATAGAAGTATCTTTTTTACAAACAGTAAAAAGCATTGAAGAGAGTTCATTTATACACTTTGATCCAAGTCGTACAGCATGAGTTAAATTATGTAGTATGAGTTCAATCGTATAGTATGATCAACTTCATAAATCAAGAATTTATTATTTTAACCAAAGGACTTGGGCCACACAACTTCTAAGGTAATATGCTCAGCTTCAATAGTAGATAGGGCAACTGAGTTTTATTTTCTACTAGACTAGGAGACTAAGGACTATCCTATTAATTAACATGTCCCAATAGTTCTTTTTCTATAACCTTGGCATCCTATAAAATTTGAATCAGAATATCGTATAATTTCAAAGGAGGTGCTATGCCTAGGATACCATATTCTTAAGTCTTGGATCCCTATTAGATATTTATGAATTCTCTTAACAACAATCAACTGGGACTCTTTTGGATCAACTTAAAATCTAGCATAGAGATAAATGCTAAACATAATATAAGGTTGACTAGTAGTCAAGTAAAGAAGCGATCCAATTATACCTCTATCTTTCTTTTGATCAATAGATTTTCCATTTGAATCCTTATCTAGCCGAATAATGGAACACATGGGAGTGTTGATTGGCTAGGCTTTATCCATTTCATATTTCTTAAAGATGTCCTTAATGTTCTTTTTGATTGACTAAGAAAAGTTCCATCATCTTTCAACCTTATGCTAAATAAAAGAAAGTAGGTCTGATCTCCTATCATACTCATCTCAAATTCCATACTCATAGTTTTTGAAAACTCATCATAAAGGCTTTTATCAGAGGATCCTAACAAAATATCATCAACATAAATTTAGATAATCAATAATTCATCTCTTACCTTTTTTAGAAACAGGGTGGTGTCTATGCTCACCTTAACAAAGTATCATTCAAGAAGGAATGAGCCTTTCATACCATGACCTGAATGGTTGTTTTAGTCCATATAATGCATTTTTTAATTTGAACACATGATTAAGAAATTGTGAATATTCAAAGCCTCAAGGTTGTTCAACATAAATATCTTCTTTTTTTATCTCATTTATAAAGGCACTCTTAATATCCGTTTGGTAATATTTGAATCCCTTAAAACAAGTAAAGGTTAATAGTAGCCTAATAGCTTCTAATCTAGCTATAGAGGTAAAGATTTCTTTAAACTCAATCCCTTGTATTTGGTTATACCCCTTAGCCACAAATCTTATCTTACTCCTCACCACTATACAAGAATCATTCGTTTTATTTTTAAAAACCAATTTAGTTTCAACCACAGTATGGTATTTAGGTCTTTCAACTAGCTCCCAAATATTATTCCTTACAAAATGATTTAACTCTTCTTGCATGACTAGGATCCAGAATTCATCAAATAGGGCTAATTTATGTTGGTGGGTAAAAATAAGGTTGGGGGGGGGGGGGGGGGGGGCGCGGGTTGGGGGGGAATGGGGGGGAGATTTTTGTTTCATATATATATATATATCATTGTTAATTCAATGGCCTTGAGTGTTTCTCAGTTGATGGTTGTGTGGCATCTCATAAGGATTGCTTCAGATCTTTGCCCTATAACTTTGAATCTTTGGAGTCAATAGCATAAGGTTAACATGTTCATCAAATTTGAAGATACCTGGGCCTCTCATTTTGCTATTGTGACTGTTGTACTTAACGCTTGGAATATAAGAACGGTGGGTATTTATCCTGAGATTCTTAATATCAAGTTTAAAAGGTAATTAAAAGCTTTATTATTTTAGAGTAAAGTGAAGCTTAAATATTCCAATCATTTGAAGGATAGCATGAAAAAGGAATTTTTAGAGCTACATATGGAAGAAGCTAGTGTAGGTGTCCTTTCTCATAAGAAAATTTTGATGCTCAGATTTAAGGTGAATGAAATGAATAGTACTCTTGCTCACTTAAATACTTGGTGGAGGCAGTATGCCAAGGTCAAATGGATGGAATATGGAGAATTTAGTTCCAAGTTTTTTAATCCATTTGCTAGTGGTAGAAGGAATGTGAATTAGATTGTCAAGATCAGGGATGGGAGTGGGGTGTTAGTTAAAGACCAAGGTCTAATTTAAGTAATCTACTTTAAATTTCTTTAAAATAAGTGGCGGCCTAGAAATTTTGTACTGCAAGGTTGGTCGTCCCATTTGTATGTATTGATTGAAGATGATAGGAGATTGTTGGATATAGTTTATCTATGGAGGATGTTATGGTAGTAGTGAATCTTCTTGATGATAATATATCGATGGGAAATAATGGGATTTCATATTCCTTTATTAAGGATTACTGGTCCATCATTAAATTTGATATGTGGAACACAATTAACAACTTCTTTACCATGGGAATAATGGACACTGATTGGAAGGATACATTGGTTATGCTCATTCCAAAGGTTGATAATCTATTTGTTCCATCAAATTTCAATCCTATTAGTTTGTGTAAAATAATATACAAAGTGGTGGCTAAAATTCTCCTCAATAGATTCAAGTCATTTATTCCAAAGCTTATTTCTGAAGAGCAAGCTGTTGACTCTAGTAAATAGGTTGTTAGACCTAAATTAATGTCCCAAAGCTACCAAGAGGGGGGGGGGGGGGGAGAGAACTGTCATCCTTTTACACTTTCACTAGTGAGGGCAGAGAACCCTTCTTCCTTTCACACTCTCCTAGTGTGGGCAGAGAACCCTTCATCCTTTCACACTCTCCTAGTGTCGGTAGAGAACTGGATCTCCTTGATAGATCTTCTCACAGGAAATCTAGAAGGAAGAAAGAAAAGAGTGAACAAATCCCAAATCACAAGTAGAGATTCTTACCTTTGAACACCAAGTGAAACCTTCACGGTCCAGTGGTAGAAATCCTCCTTTTAATGATCTCTCACACTCTCTCCTTGACTTTTCTTTCAGTAGGCATGAAGATCAAATGGCAAAAAGATTAGGTGGCAATCTAATTTGAACTATATATACAAAAGACAAGAAAAACCGCTCAAAAACTGCAAGTTTTCAATTCTGTACGCAGTTGATCGTCCCGTACAATCGTGGATCATCCTGGACGATTTTACTTAAAGTGTCGGAAATGAACCTAATGTATATTGTTATGAATTATGTTCATACACGCTCATCGTCCCGTACGAACTATGTTCGTCCGGTATGAAATGGTTATTACATAGGTCGATTCCAAAAAAATTCTATAGGACGTAACCAACTAACGTAAGTCGATTCAGTTCATCCTGGGATGAACATGTTTCATCCCGGGACAATTTTAAACAGAGAGTTTCGTCCAGGGACAAAAATTAATTTTGTCATGTATGATCGCATACAGAGAGTTTCGTCCAGGGAAGAACCTTATTTTTCGTCTAGACGAACAGTGCAAGACAGAATCCCGAGAAGTTCGTCCCGGGATGAATATTAAATTCATCCTGAACGATTAGGACTTAGAAAATTTTCTCCTCGCACGTTCAATCCATTGCTCTCCTGAGGGGTTGATTAACATGATCGTCCCGTACGAACCAGGTTTGTCCTGTACGATCAGTTCACAAAAATTATCCCCTAAGAGTGTGTGTTGTGATTTTTCACTCAATTACAATCACTCCCTTTCATTTAAAAACTTATGATTTATAAATGAATAGTTTGAAGTCTTCATCGCTTAGAGTTGATTTTCCTGAAATGTTAGTACACACTAGAGCAAAAATAAAACTTCCAAAAAGTGTTAGGAGATATATAAAAACAATAATATTTGAAATCATCAAAATAATATAAGTTGCAAGAATATAAAACATGCAAATAGCAACTCTCTCTACAATCTCCTCCTTTTTGATGATGGCAAAACAATTATTGTTTGTAGGGTTTCAAATTCTAAGTATCTCCTAAACTTCTCCTGAATTTATGAACTCATGAAAATAAGGAGGCATTTGAATTACTTTAAAAAAAGTTTTATTTTTCAAAAATTTTTTATACAACCCTAAAAAATAAAACAAAAGAATACTACGAAAACATACGTACGAAAACTATGAAAACATACATACAAAAATCAAACAATTAAAACATACATACTAAAATCAAATAATTTCTCCCCTTTTTTGACAATATCAAAAAGTGAAGAAGAAAGGAATGCTAGAAATGTAAGCAGAAGTCTGAAATTCATTTGATATTTTAATCTTGAAAGTGATTGAGATAAGGTATGCAAATAAAATCAAAAACATTAAAAAAATATAAAATTTCATATAATTTAAGAAGTGATATAACAAAGAGAATAAAAAGAATTTTTCAAGGGCATGTGTCAATTTAGACATGAAGATAAATATAATAATTACACTAAGGATGAATAAAAAATTTTATATTT
>NW_021319518.1:9554861-9640307 GCF_001605985.2 Dendrobium catenatum | reverse complement strand
GAACCACTATAAAATTCTTGGTGTGTTCTTTCCTTATCGTTGTTTACTTTTTGCTTGCATTTTAAATTTGTCATATCTATTGCATGTGAAATTTTGTGAAAGTAAAATTGCATAAATTTTTGTTCTAAAATTTCAAAAACAACAAAAAAATTAGAACTCTTGTTTAGGGTTAATTTTATTAAGAAAAAGACTTTTACAATTCACCCCCCCTCTTGTCGTTCAGTAACTTCATATCTCTCATCCAAGTTCATACATTTAATTCTATAGAATAGTGTAAGTTTCCCTAGCGACATCCATTCTTTTGAATTTAGGTTGATTGCGGATATGACTCCATGTATCATTATAATATAACCACTTAAATCTACTTGCATGAGATAATTTCCTTCCAAAGTATCTATCTAAACTCAGTCCAAAACAAATTTTAAATCAATCTACACTCAAATGTGATCACTACACAATTATTTTGGATTCAATTGATCATTTAGATCAATGGAAACTCATATGACTTACTTTTCAAGTTCATCACACCTATTTGGGGTCCGTTTTTTGACTTCATTTCTATTCGAGGTCATTTAAACATTCAAACCCTAAACTATAATCAACATGCTCAGTGCATTACTCTTTATAGAACACTAATTTTTTAACTTCAATCATTATTCAATTCTAAGTATTTGGAGATTCATATATCAAATCTATCAACAGGGGATTTATAACCCAGTGCCTTATCCATTTGACATAGTTGAGCTAGCTAAACCTAGCCTAATTGTTTAAATCCCTTTATTGAACAATCATAATCGTAATTCTCCTCTAAAATTCAGCAAATCAACTTTAAACTCAGCTTCTCATGGACTGAACATTTTTGGTCATCCTAGCCCATCCAATAGTTGACTTGGTCAACTCTACCTAAAATTTATCTAACTTGATTAGTTTAGGTCAAACACCTAAATTCACTCAAACCCAATTTCACTAAACCTTCATAGTAAAATATTCTCATGCATTTGACCATTCAAAAACATGGGAAACCTTTTTTTGATCAAGTTGACTTGGTCAACTTAGTCAAGATAGGTCAAATTCATTCAAAATCAAATTTCCAAATTTAAACTCTAAACCTAATGTATTCAACCCAAACAACCATATGGACTCCATAGAGTCCATCCTAGTTAGCTTTAACTGTTAACTGTTCAACTAAGTAAAAAAACTCAAAATCTTTATATTGGTTAAACCTATAAAGAAATCACATAAGCATGCTTTGCCAACTTGTTTTGAGTACTCAAATAATTTCCATTAAATACCTCAACACTCCTAAATAATCCTCAACCCTTGGTTTACCTAAAGTAAGCTAGTGGTCCCCTCTTTGTGAATTAGACAGCCCATCACTTTTAAAATTTCTAGGCCACTCCTCTACTTCCTAACCACCTCGGACACTAGGCATTCATAAAGGAAAAATCTTTAAGCCATCCTAACCATTGGATTAACTTTCATGGCCTATAAAAGGGAAAACTTAGCAAAATACTCATTAAAGCAATACTCCATATTCAAAGCATCCCTAGAGTTATTCTTTCTTCCATCTCATTTTTACATAATCCCTCTTCACTTTCTCACTCTTTCCTGGCCTTAAAAGCTTACTATTGAGGAGAGCTAAGGGTCACCTAAAGATTTATCTCCCTAGACTTCTAAACATCCAATCCAGACATTCTCTAATTGTGGTTCCTTTATAAAATTTGTTCTCCAAGCTCTAAGGAGGAGAATAAGCCATTAAATAGCTCTTGAGATCCATTCTATAGAAGTATTTTCCTAACCTTAATCTTAGATCTAGGGTTTGAAATAGGTTTTATAAATAAATAATTAATAAAAAAATAAAAAAATAAAATAATAAAACTTAAAAAAGCTTATTTAATTAGCCATATAAAGCTCTCAAAATTCATATGATGGAAGTTTAAATGATTATAAATAATCCCTCAAAGTTTCATGAAATTTGGTTTAGTATATAATCCACATAAAGCAAAAGGAATTTTATGAGCAAATTTTTTCTAAGAAAAATAAAATAAAATTTTGGATTGGTCATTTCATGTAGATGGCCAAAATTTTGTTGAATGGATCATTTGATCCATCCATTTAAAATCATAGGATGGACAGTTGCTGGTCCAACCATATCCTGACTAATAAATCTAGACCAGGTGGATCAAATGATGCCACAATGTACTGACAGGTTTAATTGCTGACTTCCATCGTTTTGATAAGCTAATCGACACATGACACAAGCTAGTTATTATTACCAATGATTGCACTGCAACCAATGATTTTACTACCACGTCAAGCATTGCTTAAAATGGATTTTAAATTAAATTAAATATCTAAAACTTCAATAGATCATACTAAATCCATTGTTGAACCAAATTTGCATGTAATAGCTCTATAAATTATAGGTGAATAGTTCTTTATTTTAAAAATAAAATCACATCATTTAGATGCATGGTCGGGAGAGATTTGTTTTTGAACCTTTACTATTTTTCATTATTTACTTTCTAACCATGTGTCATTTTGGGCCCATAACTAGATAGGGTATATTAGGGGAAGTTCCCTACACCCCCTAATTTTTCTTAGCCAATTTGATGCACCCATTCTCAATAATTATAATTTTAATGCTATAGTCATTATTTGACCCAAAACTTTGGAAATTCATTACGTCCACTCCATAGAGAATTTGATCTCCATTTTTTGTGTGATTTCTTTACATTTATGCAAGGGTTAGACACAGTTAGTTGCCAACCCATTTAAACACTAGAGACACCTAGAAAAAATAACTTATGGTATGGTATATTAAACTTAGGAAAATTCTAAGAAATTCCCTTATCATCTAATAGTGATGAAACTAGAGTTTATGAAACTTTGTGATATTGCTAATATTAGGAATTAATTTTAGCTTAATGATAGTTCATTAGGTCAATTAAATCACAAACCCTAAAATTAACCCTAATTTTAGGGCTAAAATTTCTAAAATACATAATTTATTAAAGAAAACTCTTAATGATATAAACTAAATTCCCAACAACTCTAAATAAATTGAACAATCACAAAAAAATAAAATCAATCTTCAATTTCAATTTTAATATTTAACTTAAATTAATAATTAATTAAAAAAATAAAATAAAACTAAATTTTATTCTGATTAATCTTTAATTTTTTTGTATTGATCCATGGGTGATTCCTAACCAATGTTATCAATCATCTGAACATTTGAGTTTGATTTAATTAATCAAAATCCAAAACAAGTTCCTTCTATAAGGAAGGAATTAAATAAATAATTTAAAGATTAAATAAATAGTAATAAATCATTAAAAATAAATAAAAAACTAAATTTAGAGAACTTTAAATTAAATTTAAAACATTGAAATCAAATCAATTTATTCAAATTATCTCACTTAAACTCAAGTCAACTAAACTAAAAAGTTGTACTTAAAGCTAATACATTAACTCACATAATGAATTCTTAAGATAAATTAAGAAGACTTGTATGCATTATGTTTGATTCCATTGAAGGACAAAAATGTATTAATGTTATATTTTTTTAATAAATATTTAATAAATGAAAGCCTTTTATGCATATGCTTCATTCGTTTTGGAAGGCATACATGCATTTCCTTTATAAGGCTTAAGATGTGGGGATGAGTGCTTCAAAGCGATTTGAAGTATTTCAATTAACATATTTTTTATAATAACTATCTTTTAAATCATTAATCAAAACATTAAAATAAAACTTCAAGGACTTTATGCAATCATTCTATCTTATATGGGGGAATAAATTTATTATATTATGAGCCTTGGGACTTGCAAGTTAGTGGCTTTTGAACTTCGAAGTAAATAGCTTATATGGTTCTTTAAATTAAATAATTTAACTTAAACACTTTAAAACATGATTAAGAAAATACAAAATCATTAAATATTAAACTTAAATCAAAACCCCTTTGACTTATAATGAACAAACAATTTCAAATCAAAATAACTAAAATAATAAAGCCCATTAGGATATATCAAACCTACATAATCTTCTTCATATACTATAGATGGTTTGTTAGGACAACTGACTTTAGCTTAGGCTAGGTCAGTGGTTATTTTGGTGTGCTTGTAGATGCATTGTTATGAGAGAATCTTATATCTGATTACATACTTTTAGTATTCTACTTAATCATACCAGTTTATACACTTTTACCTACACTGTGCATTATTATGTTAAATGGTTTCATGTAAGGTTACATTGCACTTTTAGTTCCTACTTTCACTTTCTTCTTATAGTATGGAGAATTTAGAAGGTTGGGAGTCAATGATTCTGTGAGGTCTTCTTCCCCAACCAAAGTGTACTTAAGCTTTTTTATGTAAATATAAAGTAAAACCACAAATACAAAGTGTCTAGAATATATTTAGATCGAGTTCTATAAAAAGTTCTAAAAAGTTAAAGGTATTTGCTTATACTCATAGGATTCCGAAAGGAAATGATTTCTATTCCTTTGAGAACTATTATCTTTTGGAATCCTATAAGAGACATGGAGCTTGAAGAAAAAAAGAAAATATATTTAAACCTATATTCATAAGAGTTGAAATCCAAACTTGTTATGGTGGAGTTGCCACCTTACTTTTCCATGGACCTTGACTTGTACTCTACATAATAAATAAATAAATAAAAGTTATATTTATACTATATTGTTTCATGTTACATGCATAACATTTATATGGGTGGTATATTTACATTAAAAGGTAGTCTTTTCATAGGTTTCTTTTGGTGTACTTATTTTAAACTTTGTATGAACATATTTGCTAATTTAAGAATCATACATTAGTGGTACCATGAACATGAATATCTTTACCATGACATGCATACTTACATGTATTTTAAATTTCTTTAACATACACTAAACCAAATCACATAGGCCTATGGTAATAGAAAGTGGGGCCCATGGCGAAACGAGGTTGCTCTACTATTCTCTATGGGTTTAAGGTTGCTGGATCATTCTAGAAAATCTCGGACTTTATAAAATTTTGAAATTTAGTGTTAAATAAAAATAAAATTTAGAATTTATGGCGTTAATGCATCAAAATTGTATTAATTAGGTGTATCGTCCCCAACTCATATTACTAAACTTGATTTAAGATCTTGACTAGAATCCTTGATTTTATTATTAAAATTAACTTTCTTACTTGCATGCATTGAACCTATAAATCATAATATTAAAATTATGTGCTTAGGTGGTTAGCTAGCAATGCACTCTAAGTGAGCATAATCCCAGATGCATTTGCACCCATCGAACTTCCATTCAAGAGGATTATCCCTACCTTCAAATAAGTTTTATAAATTATAAAAATCTTTCTAAAATGATTGATTGAAACCTTTAAATGTTTAGAACAAATTTGTTAAATTTTAAATCTAAAAACAACTTTATTCTCCATTTTATTTGAATATTTTTTCTCAGGAGATGTAATTAAAATAAATCCTATTTTATTTCATTAGAGTAGGGAGAAAATCTTTTGGACGCAGACTAAAGCATATCCTTAGCTAATTTCATTTTAAAAATGATAGATGAATGTTTTGTTTATCCTTAGGAAAGAATTTAACATTCCTTATGCTGTGTTTAATTTTGTGAATAAATTTCATTTCTCTTTTTAAGATGATAGTAGAGCATTAGTTAACCTCTTGAGATAGTAAGATGTTAGCTATATAGATTTGGCTAAATAAACATGACGTGAATCAGTTGCACATTTTTTTCCCATACTATATAATTTTAATGCTAGCTCTTCCAGTTCCTTAAATGCTACCTCTTACTTAATATGGTCATTATTCAAGGAATCCTACTTTTATTGTAATTCAATATGCTATTTATTCAAAGAATCATGCCCTTCCATTAATGATTCAAGCTCCTTATCTAGTGTAATATATTTAATTTTTAAACTTTAATAATTATTATTTAAATTTTCATGCTCTTCTTTTATGGTAGAATATTTTTTTAAGGCATGCATGTTGCTTTTAAATTTTTTTTGTAGGAATCATACAATTATTATGATAAGAAAAATAGTTCATCAAAAGTTAAGTCGCATACCTCATCATTATTGGAGCTACCAACACTATCTTAACCATTAAGCATAAGTTGGTTACCTTCTCTTTTGGTTTAGTTTTTAATGATTTAGATTATGAGTTTATCTAGAAAGCATTTTGAAACTTTTGTTTACTCTTTTTATATTTGCTTCATCATCACCCTTATCCGTAGTTGGGTGGCTCTTGATATTCAGGCAGTCAAATCTAACATATCCTGTCGAGATACATTCTTAACAAACTACATTAGTTGCAACTTTAATTGATTTCATATTTTAACCTTTATTATTATCAAAGTGGTGCTTGTGTTTGTGTTTTAGGATGCTCTTAAATTTATGTGTCATTAATGTAATGTCTTCACTTCCATCAGCTCCTAAATTACTACCTTCAATGTTGTTAGCCTTTAGTACTATTGTTCACTCCTTCCTTTGTTCACATGCATATGTATGCCTTTGTCTCACATTTTTCTCACAAACAATTATAAAGCTAGAAGATTGTTAATAAATTAAACATTTAAATCATTGAATTCAGATACAATAGTTACTTTAGCATCCCATGATTTTGACAGGCAATTAAAATTTTCAAAAATTGAAATCTCTTTACCCAAGCATGCTAATTAGTAATGATTTAGTGAACCTAGTATACTTATCTAAAACGGACTCACTAGGATTCATGTGAAAAAGTTCATACTCATTTAACAATAAATTCAAGTGTGACTATTTAACTTTGTTTGCACCTTCATAGGTAATGCATAGTTCTTTCATACTTCCTTACCACTAATGCAAGTAGAAATATGCATGTAATCTTTAGATTTAAGTGCATAAAAGAAATAGTTCAAGTACTTAGCTTTTGGTTGTTCATATTCTTGATCATTTAAAGACCAACCAGTAAATGGGATTTCTACTTTTAGTATATTGACAATTCAAGATAGTATAGAATATTTAGATTGTATCTTTTGCCACATGTAAAAATCAATTGATTGTAAAATGTTGACATACAAGTTTTTTAGTATATTATGGAATAGTGGCAGTAAAATTAACGAAAACCCTTCTAAAGTGTTACAGTTACAAAACTATTCCATCAAATTTTCTATTGATAAAAAAATTTTTATAAAAAATAATTTTGTAGAAGCATAAATTTGTTAAAGGTAATATATATATATATATATAATCTTTATTGATTTTCCTACCAATATTCAACCAATAATTATTCACCAAAGTGCCTCTTTCTCTAAGAAAGCCAAATCAACACAAGAAGAGACCAATGTGCAAAAAAAGTAAATTACAATAAAATTAAAGTGCGAAAATGTAAGAAAATACAAAGTAAGTTTTATAGTGGTTCAGTTAAATTGAGCTACATCTACTCCCCAAAGGACCTTATCTTTGGGATTTGCACTATAGTGTCTCTCTTTAGGCAAAGAATCTCTTCTCTCTTGACAAGTGGAGGATGAACCTTATAGCTCTTCACCAAGGAAGAATCTCCTCCTTGTCCAAGTGGAGTTTTTGTCCCTCCTTTCCAAAGCAAGCCCAATGGAGATGCTAATCACTCTTCTCACCTCCTCATTCTGGCAGAGTATCCATTTTGTTTCTTTTGTTCCCACTCCCAGTGGAGTTATGAAACCACTTTTAACCTCTTAGCTCGATGGAGATGCTAACTATCTTTGGACCCAAAGACACACTTTCGATAGAGTTCCTCCCAAGAGCTCCACCAACACAAAATAGGAGGACCAAAGGTGGAAGGAAGCCAGAACAATTATGTAAATCCCCTCAACTCCCTTAACTCTCTCAAGGATCTTCTACTTCTATCTACCTCACCTTCCCTCTCCCTTATGAAGCAAACTCTCTACATTATTTCTTATAGAAAAGAAACTTGACATAATTTCCAAAAGACTTATTCTCTAAAGTTACAAATAAATTTATAACATGGGATCTCAAAATCCTAATTTTTAATTAAACTGACATTGATCATACAATATGATTCTTGGATCATATAGTCATATTGTATGATTAGTAATGTCATCAATGATCATCCTATATAATTAATAATCATACAATATGATTAGTTCAAATCAATTATCATATCGTATAAGAAGAACCAAAGTTCATCTTTGTTACAAATCTAGATCCAAGTACTATGATTTTGATGATAGCAAAATATTCTTGTTTCTTTACCATTACTCTTATTGTATATCATTCTACATGTCTTGCTTACTAACTTTTTAGGTCCACAAGATCACTTGCAAGTAAATCAGCTTAAGTTCGGGTTGACTAGGGTTGAGTCAATCCATAACTTTAAATTCAATGTACCTTTTATCTTTTCTTGAGTCAAGTCATATACTGGTGAACCCCAAGCTAAGTAACCTTGCACACACACACTCAGAGGGAGAAATTTGGTGAGTTAGAGAGTTCTCTATTTTTGACCTAATTGTACAAGATGATTTTAAATCGTACTGGATGATTAGTGAAAAATAAAAACACTAATTAGGGCATCCCAGTTTTGAGAGTGATTAAACTAATCACACTGGATATTCCTTATCATCAAGGATGATCAATTTAGATCATGAAAATAGCCGTCAATCATAATTTAAAAAATATTTTAAATTTCAAATTTTGTGCCAATCGTATAAGATGATATTGTTCAGCCTAAATGATTCAAGATAATCATTCTTAAATTAATCTAGTGACTAGGAGAATAATTATGTAAAACATAATTTGATACAATCATACAGGATGATTTGTGATGATTATCCTGGACAACAGAGAACTTGTTTGGTATAATAAGGTATCGCCAGCTATATTACCAGATGAATACCATAATTTTTTTAACTAATCATCCATGATGATATATCCCTATTATACTGCATGACAGAGAAGTGCATGGGATGATAAGGCACTACTAGGCATCATTCTAAATAAAGTTTAATACTTTAATACTAATCATCTCGAATAATACTTGTATCATACAGGATGATCAACCTACTTCTCTTAAACTAATCGTATAGAGCAATTCCATTCATCCAGGTTGAAAGGGCTATTTTGTACTAATCATACAGGATGATCAGTTATGTATAATTAAAAATTGGGGCTTCTTTTAGAGTTGATCCAAGAGGTTGTTTAGAGAAGTAAGAGGGAGAGCTTGAGAGAGAGAGAGAGAGAGAGAGAGAGAGAGAGAGGTAGTTTTTGAGGGAATCACAAAGATTGCTCCAAATTATGTGTTTGTCGTCTTCTTCGAGTTGCTCTATTAGTTCCTGGTGGCTCCAAGGAGATTATCTTTAGTATTAAATCCAAGTTTTCTGCCAACTCTACGAGGGAGTAAAAGGATTCCCTGGTTCTCTACCTACTCCAGGAGGGAGTAAAAGGTTTTAAGGTTCTCTACCTCACCGTATATGTGGAAAGCTTTTGTAAGGGCTTCTCTGCCTTGCTATGAGAGCAAAGGAGAGTCACTCCAGTTATTATTTTAATTTAAAAATATGATTATAATGTTATCATGAAATTATTTTTCTTCTACATCAAGAGTTATTATTTTATTTTAAAATATTTAAAAAGATCAAAAATATTTTTTTGTTTAAAATTTTTTAAAACTACCAATTCACCCTCTCTTTGTTATCTTAGGGCTAGTTCTTTAGGGTTTAACACCCCTGACATACTTTCAAGTGGTATAAGAGTGGGATTCATAAAATCAAGTTTTAGAAAACTTTTGAATTTTAATCCATGGATAACTATTAAAATAATAATACAGTAGAAGGTTATTCAATCACTAGACCATCTCTTTTTGATAATATCCCTTTTGATTTTTGGAAAACTCAATTGTCCACCTTTTTTCAATCCATTAATTATCGCATATGGATGTTAGTTAATGAAGGTTATTATGCACTTATTAGATTAGTAAATGATTTTAAAACAAAAATTTCTTTTACTAATTGGACTACTAATGATAGATATCTAACACTACTAAATGCTAAGTGCTTGAACTATTTTTTGTGCATTAAAATATGAAGACTATATGCGTGTTTCCATTTGTTCCACTGGAAAACAAATTTAAGATAGATTATGTATAACATATGAAGGTACAAATGAAGTTAAATAATCTAGACTAAATATTCTTTCGCCTGACTTCAAACCTTTTTGCATGATACCTATCAAATATATTTTTGAGATGTATAATAGGATTACACAAATTATTACATCCCTACATGCCTTAGGAAGAGAACTGATAAACTATGAAAAAGTTAACAAGATTATGAGATGTTTTCCTTCTTCTTTTGATGCAAAAATTACTACCATTATTGAATCTAAGGATTTGAATATTTATTTAATTGATAACTTACTTGGATCACTCATATACTTATAAGCGAGGAGTGAATCAAAAGAAGCTTGATGTAGGTGAGAAGAAAAAGGAGAAAACTATAGCCTTAAAGGATAATGATTATAACATTGATTCTTTTTGTTCTAATAATGATGACATCACTTTAATAATAAGGCAATTCAAGAGCTTCTTGAGGAAAAAGCAAGAGCATCATCAGAAATGGAACAAGGGTAAGAATAATAAAAATTCAAAAGTTTCTTCTAATATTATTTGTTTTGAATGCAGGAAGTTAGGGCATTTGAAGTCTGATTGCCCAGGTTTTAAAGCTCACCTAAGTAAGGAGAAGGGTGAGGAGAAACCAAAGTTCAAGAAGGATAAGAAAAGGATCCAAAAGGTTTTCTAGGAGGACTCAGCACCAGACTCCTCTAAAACTAAAGCAGAAGAGGAGGTAGCAAACTTGTGTTTATTGGCTAATGAACATCTTGATCACGATGATTAAGAAGAGGTATGTGAGCTTACTTATGATCAATCACTTAAAGTTTCTAAAAAAATTCATTCTTCATATAGGAAGCTCAAGAAACTTTATGGTTGCCTTAAAATATTATTTTTTAACTTTACAAAAAGAGCATGAATGCTTGAGAACAGAACATTCCAGTTTAAATAGCAGTCATATAACTTTACTTGATGAATTTGATGAATTGAATAAAAAGCATCTTGATTTAACACATGAGCATGATTCCTTAAAAAATTTATATGTTGAACTAGAAAGAGCATATAAGGACTAAAATACTCTTGCATTTGATTTAGATAGTAGGGAGCATGCTTTGAAAATAAAAAAGTCAATTCTTAAAAATGCAAATAAGTTTTTAGAACTAAATTAATTACTTTCAAGGAAAATGAAAAACCACCCATGATGCTTGAGTTTCATAATCCGTCAGATCAACATGCATCATTCAAACCCAAGAAGAGGCACTATAACCCGAGTAGATTAGTAAATCCTTTTAACTGGTGTTAGATATTTTTATTGTTACATCCTAGGATATATCTCCCACACATGCACTATTCACCATAAAACATATTTAGTGTGGAGACCTAAAGTTCAAAACTTATAGCATAACATGCATGCATTTCATTCTTCTTTCCATAAAATGAGATCCAAACATGTTTGGATTTCTAAATCTAACATTTGATGATTTTTTAGGGTTGCTCTCACAGAAGGCCTCATGATAGCATGTGGTACCTACATAGCAGATGTTCAAGGAATATGGCTGGATTGTGAAATTAAAAAGTGCATATAAGTACTTAGATACTCTTGCATCTGATTTAGAGTAGGGAGCATGCCTTGAAAATAAAAAATCAATTCTTAAAAGTGCAAATAAACTTTTAGAAGTTAAATTAATTACTTTCAAGGAAAATAAAAAACCACCCATGATGCCTGAGTTTTTGAATCCATCAGATCACCATGCATCATTCAAACCTAGGAAGAGGCACTATAACCCAAGTAGATTAGTAAATCCTTTTCCTGGTGTTAGATATTTTTCTTATGGCATGCTAAGAAATGTTTCTCACACATGTACCGTTCACCGTAGAACACTTTTAGTGTAAAGAACTAAAGTTTAAAACTCACAGCATAGCATGTATGCAATTCACTCTTGTTTCTATATGATGGGGTCCAAACCTATTTGTGTTCCCAAATCTAACATCTAATGATTTTATAGGGTTAATCTCATATAAGGCATCATGAGAGCATGTGGTACCTAGACAGTGAATGTTTAAGACATATGACTGGAGATGCAAGAGAATTCATTTTGCTGGAGGTAGGGCAGGATACAAGGTAACACTTAGAGATAACACCACTAGGAGAGTGGTGGGGTCATGTATAATTGGCAATTCAAAAATATCTTCATTTAAAATATTTTACTAGTTGATGGCTTGAAATATTACTTGCTCAATATCAATCAGCTTTGTCATAAAGGCTTTAGCATAAATTTTTTGTCTACCAGCTACATAATAAGCTTGAATAACAATATTATTTTGCAGTGAAAAAGGATCAATAATGTCATTATGCTTGATTTAAATTGTATTAAATCTAATAATGCTCTTTGCTTAAAATTTTTGTTGATGAATCTTGATTGTGGCATAGGAGGTTCTATCATGCTAGTATGAAAAGCCCTAGAAAGATCACCTAAAAAGCCTTTATAAGAGGAATACCAAAGTAGAGTTCATTAAGGGTCACTTATATGATGCCTGTCAGTTAAGGAAGCAAGTCAAATCCTCCTTACCCTCAATTAAAGACATTTACACTAAAAAACCCTTATAAGTCCTACATATGGATCTCTTTAGACCTATTAGCACTATAAGGTTAGGAGGGAAAGTCTTTGGGTATATGATTGTTACTGATTATTCTAGGTTTACTTGGGTTAGATTCCTATCTCAAAAAGTGAATCATTCGAGAAGTTTAAGTCTTTTTCCACTTGGATTCAGAGAAAGTTAGGTTATGAAATTCTAACCCTTCATAGCGATCACGGTGGAGAATTGAAGAATAAAAAAGTTGAATCTTTTTGTAAAGAGTAAGGAATAGACCATAACTTTTCAGCTCCTTGGATCCCTCAATAGAATAGGATAGCTTAAAGAATGAATAAGACCTTGGTAGAAGTTACTAGAGCCATATTAGCTGAGTACTCACTTCCAAAATACTTTTGGACAGAAGTGATAAATACAGTCTATTATGTTCTGAATAGGGAGAATGTTAAATCGAAATTGAATAAGAAATCCTATGAAATTCTGAAGGGTAGGACACATAACCTCTCTCACCTCTATGTCTTTGGATGTAAAGTGTTCATTTTGAATAATAAGAAGTCTCAAGTTGGAAAGTTTGACCTAAAATCTAATGTAGGAGTGCTCCTAGGTTACTCAAGTGTTGGGAAATCCTATTGAGTCTTAAATAAAAGTGTTGCAAATATGATTTTATGGATTAGAATTTTGATGATAGAAAACATTCATGATTTTCTACGACTGCCATGCCTACTAACTTTTCAGGTCCACAAGATCGAGTGCAATTAAATCTAGCTCAAGATTGGGTAGATTAGGTCTGAGTCAGTTTGTAATCCTTTCTTGAGTCTATTATAAATGGAGTGGTTCCTGATGCTAAGTAACCTTGCACACACACACATGTGGGAAAATTTCTATATGTTGATTAGAGTTCTTTATTTTGATCACATCTTTCAAGACGATCCTAAAATCATCCTGGACGATCAGTTAAAAATAAAAACCCAAATTAGGGCATCTTGGTTAAGGCCGTCATCATTAAGCACATCATCCTAGACGATCTTTGTATCGGCCATGAAAATAGGCTCAAATCAGAAAGAATCACCCGCCAGATCTATTTAGGTGTTCTTTATTTTTGGACATCATCCAGGACATCATCCTGGACGATGCAGCATAATTATGCTTAAATTAATCTGGTAATTAAGGAAAGTAATTAAGGTTTGATTACTCAATTACATCTTCTGGGGCAATCGCAGGATCATTTGGGATGATCTCTTGGATGATTGGCATCGGCCAACTTCTATTTAGGGAGATGTTCAGGATGATTTTCCTTGGATTTGAACTAATCGGTCAAGATGATTATGAGATCGGTTAAGATGATCATGAGATCGGCTTGGACAATCATCCATACATCCTTTCAGAGCGATTGTCTAGAGGTTAATGAAGGATTTGTACTGATCATCCAGGATGATATTATATCGCCCTGGATGATATGACTAAAAATCTTTTAATCATCCCAAACTAACCAGGTTGATTGAGCAAACTTTATACTGATCGGCCAGGATGATATCCATATCGTCTTGGATGATAAAGTCGGTTTGTATAAAATAAGAGCTTTCTAAAGCTCTTCTATTTAAGAGCTCTTATTCTACCATTTAAAACATCTTTTGTTGCTGCTTTGACATGAGGGAGCCAATAGGAGAGGGGGAGCAAGAGAGAGAGAGAGGATCTTGTGAGGGGGAATTTATGAGGGAGTTCACAAAGGTTGCTCAAAGAAAGGATCCATCGTTGTCTTCTCCAGTCATCATCCTTATATCCTTGGGGGTTTTAGAGAGGTAAACTATAGCATCTGATCAAGGTTCTCTGCCTGCTTTAGGAGGAAATAAAAGGAGTTGGGTTCTCTGCCTGCTTCAAGAGGAAGTAAAAGGAGTTGAGTTCTTTGTCTTCTTCAGGAGGAAGCAAAAGGAGTTGGGTTGTCTGCTTACTTTTTTGAGGAAGCAAAAGGAGTTGGGTTCTCTGTCTCACCTGGGTTAGTGGAAAGGAGGTTTGTATATGCTTCTCTGCCTTGCTGTGGTGGGAAAAGGAGAGACACTAAGTTTAGTGCAATACTTAGAGGGCGCCTCCGGGGAGTGGACGTAAGTTGTGTTGACTGAACGACTATAAATTTATGTATTCTTTATTATTGCTTTTGCATTTATTTTCTGCACTTTGATTTCTCTGGTGAATCTAGGTTTTATTTTAAGATTGCATTTTGATCAATTTTTTTTTAAATTACCAATTCACCCCTCCTCTTGGTTAGCCTTGAGACTAGTTCATAAGGGCTTAACATCACTAACAAACTTTTTAGTGCCATCAGTGCACTTTCAAAAACACTGGTAGTTAAGGAGACCACTCATGTTGTGTTTGATGAATCTGATAATGTTAAAGGGTCTAGGGTAGAAGAAGAGGAGGTTGTAGAAGTCACCCAAGGTTTAAAATCTGCAAATTTGGAGGAAAAGATATAACCTAAAAACATATTGCCTAGGGAATGGAGATATTCTTCTACTCATCCTAAATAATTTATCTTAGGAGACCCATTTTAAGGTGTTAGAACTAGGCATGAATTTAGAAAAGAGGTAAACCACTCTACCTTCATTTCAATGAATGAACCACCAACCTAAATCAAGCCTTATCTGATGAATTTTTGATCTTAGCCATCAAAGAAGAACTGAATCAAGAATCAGGTTGCAAGAAATGACTTTTTTTTTGAAGAAAATGCATAAAATTGCATTAAATAAGAAAAGGAAACAAACTAAGGACTGACCACACTAGATTCCTCCTTTAATATAGACATAAAGAGAGGAGGAATTTTATCCATGGTAACATCTTCCCAAACAAAAGAACTCATAATTCCATAATTAACATATAAATCCTCTAACTTATTACAATCTCTATCAATATAATTAAAAATAGTATGATGAATCTCTTCAATGAGTTGAATATTACCGTACCTTGAGGACTCTTTTTGTTTAGAATTTTGCAAGAACATCATCACATTAGCATTGTCTCCTTCGATTATGATGCCCTTATACTTGAACATCTAATCCTTGATTACTTCCTTGAATGATTGAGTTGCAAGCAGCTCCAAAGTAGAAATATCCCAATGAACATACGATTTACCAAAAGCCAAGAAACTCTACCTTGGTGATCACGCACCACACCTCTAATTCCAACTTTGTAAGAAGGTAGAAGGGATGCATCCACATTGACCTTAAGCCAATCGGGTGGAGGGGGATTCCAATGAATGTTGGACAGCCTTGATGACTGGTTGAAAAGGACTAGAGTGTGGTTGGAACTAAATGGGTTTTCAAAAAAAAAATGAATAATTATTGAGTAGTAGTGAGGAATAAGATAATATTGGTGGCTAAGGGGTATAATCAAATAGAAAGGATATATTTTGAAGAGACTTTTACCCCTGTAGCTAGATTGAAAGCTATTAAAATGCTACTAGCATTTGCTTATTTTAAAGTATTTAAACTATACTAAATGGATGTCAAGAGTGCATTTTTGAATGGGGTGATAAAAGAAGATGTGTATGTTGAACAATCCCTAGGTTTTGAGAACTCACAATTTCCTAAACATATGATTAATTTTCAAAAGGCATTATATGGACTAAAATAAGTACCCAGGGCATGGTATAAAAGGCTAAGCATATTCCTACTAGAAAGATCTTTTGTTAAGGGGAGCGTAGTCACCAACCTATTTCTAAAAAAAGATAGGAGTTGAATTACTGATTGTTTAAATTTATATTGATGAAATTCTATTTGGATCTTCTGATAAAAATTTATGTGACGAATTCTCAAAAATAATGAGTAAGGAATTTGAAATGAGTATGATAGGACTTTTTGGGGTTTAACATAAGGCAGAAGGATGATGAAACTTTCCTTAGTCAATCAAAATTCATTAAGGATATCCTTAAGAAATATGAAATGGATAAAGCTAAGCTATTCAACACTCCCATGAGCTCCACTATTCAGTTAGATAAGGATTCAAATAGAAAATCTGTTGTTTAAAAGAAATACAGAGGAATAATTGGGTCATTCTTTACTTGACTACTAGCAGACGTGATATTATATTTCATGTTTATCTCTGCTTTAGATTTCAGGATGATCTAAAAGTGTTCCACTGCAATGCTATTAAGTGAATTCTTACGTATCTTTTAAGAACCCCTGACTGAGGAATATGGTATCTTAGACATAATACCTCTTTTAAAATCATAGGTTATTTTGATTCAAACTTTATGGGATGTCGAGTTGATAGAAAAAGTACTTCTTAAACTTATCAATTTATAGGGTAGTCCTTAGTCTCCTGGTCCAATAGAAAACAAAACTCAGTTTCCCTGTCCACTACTGAAGTTGAGTATATTGCCTAAGGAAGTTGTGTGGCCCAAGTCCTCTGGTTAAAGTAACAAATTCTAGATTTAAAATTACATGTAGGTACAGTTTTAATCCTCTGTGATAAGACTAGTGCCATCTATATTTTAAAGAACCCAATCCAGCACTCTAGGACTAAACACGTTGACATAAGACATCACTTTATTAGGGACCATATTACTAAAGGAGACATAGAGCTACACCATGTAGCCACTAAAAACCAACTTGATGATATCTTTACAAAAACACTGGCCTATGAAACTTTCAGCATTTTAAGAACTAGATTAGGTGTCATAGATATTAGTGCTTGAAATTGCTGCTTTTTATTTTTTGCTTTTGTACTTATTTTTTATTTTTCATTTTGCTATTATTTTTTCCTTTAGTTTCTTCTTTGGAATCAGATCAATGGTCACTACTGATATTGATTTCTTAAACTTATCAATTATAGGATAGTCCTTAGTCTCTTGGTCCAATAGAAAACATAACTCAGTTTCCCTGTCAACTACTGAAGCTGAGTACATTGCCTTAGTAAGTTGTGTGGCCCAAGTCCCCTAGTTAAAGTAACAAATTCTAGATTTAGGATTACATGTAGGTACAATTTAATCCTATGTGATAAGACTAGTGCCATCTATATTTTAAAGAACCCAATCCATCACTCTAGGACTAAACACGTTGACATAAGGCATCACTTTATTAGAGACCATGTTACTAAAGGCGACATAGAGCTACACCATGTAGCCACTAAAAACCAACTTGCTGATATCTTCACAAAACTACTGGCCTCTGAAACTTTCAGCATCATAAGAACTAGATTAGGTGTCATAGATATTAGTGCTTGAAATTACTGCTTTTTATTTTCTATTATTTTTCTATTTTTTGCTTTTGTACTTTTTTTTAAAAAAAATTTCATTTTCTTATTATTTTTTCCTTTAGTTTCTTCTTTGGAATCAGACCAATGGCCACTACTAATATTTATTTCTTGAATGACATCTTTGCCTTACTTTTGGTATTAAAAATTAGTAGGTAGTGTTTGACTTCCCTAAATCAATTGAGGGAAGAAACATCGATGATTATCTCTCTTCCTCTAATACTTTAGTGGTGTATTTTTTTGTTTGAAGAAAAATCTATTTCAAATTAAAGTTAAACTTTGAAATTAAGATCTTTCTATCTTCTTACACTAATCTATCTTATATGAATAATGCTCAAAATCATTAAATCACTTTCAAGGTTTCTTGATCAGGTTATTGCATCTATTATATAGATATTATTCTGATTTGTGGTTTATTCTTACTTGTATTAGAGAGTGAGTTTTCTTCTCTTATATCTAAAAGATAATCTCACAAGTGAGAGTCTTTAAAGGTATTGAAAGGAAGCGAGGCTGCAAAAATTTACAAGGGGCACAAAATGAGCCCAAAAGAAAAACAAATGATGAAGAGATGTACAATAACCTCCAAGTAATTGCAAGATACATCAAATGATATCACAAATCAAAAGATGCGCAAAGTGCATTGGATAATTAAAAAAGAGGCTCAAAATGAGCTCACTAAAATAAGATTCATTCTCTTTCAAACCTTTAAATCTTAGACGAATTCATGTGTCACTTGATATCTTTAAACACTTTTTTTTAAAAACTAATGATTTTGATTGATTACTTTGCCTTATTATTCTATTGGATATTTTTCTGAAATGAAATTTTGAATAGATCACTTTTCTTATCTATTTTCTTTTTTGAATTAGATTTTTATCTTAGAAAGATTTTTAACTTGTAAGGAGTCTGATCTAGGGTTAATAAAATTGGTTTTTTACTTTTTTTAGATTTAAGCATAGTTAATTCCTTTCTTTTTTATTTTTAATCCAATCACAAGGGAAGTTTATCATTTACTGGAGTTGATCAATTCAAAAAAAAGTTCTTTTATTTTTTATTCATTTTTTATTCTTTTTTATATATTTTTTGTGTTATTTTATGCTCTTTTGTATTTTAATTTTTGTCTTGAAAAAATCCTAATCATCACCTTCTATTTCCTAAATTTTTTCCTTTTTGTTTACATCATCCTAGATGATCCACATTGTCCTATATGATCTAAAAAAAATACACTTGTCCGATCACAACACATCCAATGGCTGGTTTGAGTTAATTATTGGTGATCGTACTGGATGATCCTCATTTATTTCTATACGATGTACACAGTAGAAATGGTTGGATGATTTGAATGCTTTTAGGTTGATCAATTATTACGCATCATCTTGGATAATCCACATGTTCGTCATATACGATTCATTTTTTTAAAGATCATATAGGATGACTCCTCGGGACGACCGCTTGTGTCTAATCATCCTGGATGATATTGTACCATTCTAGATGATATGATCGATCTATTTTGGCCAATTATCTAGAACAATTTACTACACCTTATTGTCCTAAATGATCAAACTATTATTCATAACAATCCAGCCGATGCTATTTAAAAATCCAAAATCACTTGTTTTCTTCACTCTAAATCCTCAACACTCCTTATTTCTCCTCTAAATTTTGATCTTTTATAATGACTGGAGGCAATCGATCACATCAATTTATAAGAAGTTCCTCTTGATGACAAGTTGATCCCCGATTTATTGAGGCAGTTGATGAAGATGCCTATAAGAGATATAAAGAGGCTGGAATTACACCCTCCAAAATCTTAAATTAGGAGGAACTTCATTTCTAAGTACTACCCCTCTTTGCTCATATAACTCTGAACTTTATTCTCATTCTTACCTATCCTTTTTATTCTGAACTACTCCTAGAGCTCTTTGCTAGCATAAGAATCAATAATGAGTGTACCTCCCTTCATTCGTATGTCAATCAGCATCAAGTAGAAATCACATACAAAGACTTTCATGCTTTTTTGAATTTATTCACTACTGACAAAAAAGTTCACATTTTAGCTTCAAATCCTGAATTTAACTAGACCCCTATTAACACCACTCTTAGAGGATCCAACAACCACTTCCACGTTGCCAGGTTAGCACTTTAGGATAGTTGGCACATATAATCCAACATGTTCTTAGAAATTCTATCATTCCTAAAGCGGGTGATCGACTCAGCATCACTCATGTCTTTTCTCTTGAACCCTATTTCATTTTAACCCAGATAGACTTTAATGAAGTTGATCTTCTAATTCTCTATCTTTCTAATTTGACCTTGATTATATTTTTAGTTAAATATGTTTGATTCTATTACTATTTTGTTGTCTTATTTTCTTTTTTCTTTTTTTTTTGTAATTAGAAAAAAATTTTCCTTGCGGATCTAAAATTTTTAACAACAATATTTATTATCATAAAAAGGGGAAGATTATTGCAAATCTAGGTCCAATATTGTAATTTTGATGATTGCAAAACATTCTTGATTCTTTACCATTACTCTTATTGTATATCTTTCTTCTTGCTCTGCTTACTAGCCTTTTAGGTCCACATGATCATTTGTGAGCAAATCAGCTTAAGATTAGGTAGAATAGGGTTGAGTTAGTCTGTAACTTTAAATTCAATCTACCTTTATATTTTTCTTGAGTCAAGTCATATACTGGTGAACCCCAAGCTAAGTAACCTTACACACACATACTCTAGGAGATAAATTTGGTGAGTTAGGGGATAAATTTGTTATTTTTGACCTAATCATATAGGATAATTTCAAATCATACTAGATGATCAGTGAAAAAAAGAAATACTAATTAAGGAATCCCAAGTATGAGAGTGATTAAACTAATCATACTGGATGATCCCTATCATCCAGGACAATCAGTTCATATCGTGAAAATAGCTGCCAATCATAATTTAAGAAATATTTTTAATTTTAAAATTTTGTACTAATCATACAGGATGATATTGATCATCCTAGATGATTTCAAACAATCATTCCTAAATTAATCCCATTATTAAGAGAATAGTTATGGTAAAACATAATTCAATACAATTATACAGGATGATTGATGATGATCATCTTGGATGATAGAGATTATGTTTGGTATGATAAAGGATCACCATCTATCATACTAGATGAATACCATAAATTTTCAACTAATCCTCTAAGATGATATACCCCGATCATACTGGATGACAGAGAGTTGCATGGGATGATAAGGCACCACAGTGCATCATACTAGATGAAGTTTAATACTTTAATACTAATTATCTAGGATGATACTTGTATCGTATATGATGATCAACCTACTTCTCTTGAATAAATCATACGAAGCAATGCCATTCATCCAGGCTGAAAGGGATATTTTGTACTAATCGTACAGGATGATCCTTCGATCATCTTGTACGATCAGCTACACATAATTAAAAATTAGGGCATCTTTTAGAGGCTTTCCATTTAAACTTTTTAATTATTTTTTAAGATAATATTTTTTAATGGAGTTGATCCAAGAGGGATCTTAGAGAAGGAAGAGAGAGAGAGCTTGAGAGAGAGATATCCTTATGAGGGGGAGTTTGTGAGAGAACCACAAAGGTTATTCCAAGCATGGTATTCATTATCTTCTTTGAGTTGCTCTAATAGTTCTTTGGTGGCTCAAAAGAGATCATTTTTAGCATTAGATCCAAGTTTTCTACCTACTCCAGGAGGGATTAAAAGGATTCCAAGGTTTTTTTCCTACTCTAGTAGGGAGTAAAAGGATTCAAGGTTCTCTGCCTCACTGTGTGGGTGGAAAGATTTTGTAAGGGCTTCTCCGCCTTGCTGTGGGAGCAAAAGGAGAGCCACTCTAGTTTAGTGCAATGCTTGGAGAGGGAGTCTCCTAGGAGTGGACATAGGTCAGATTTGATCGAACCAATATAAAATTTGGCATGTTCTTTCTTATTATTTTTTACTGCATTTTATTTCCACACTTTTGTGATTTGTTCTATGATTGAAAATTTTGATTGTAATGTTATCGTGAAAATTATTTTTCCTATGTATCAAGAATTAGTATTTTGTTTTAAAATATTTAAAAAGATAAAAAAGATTTTCTTTTTGTTTAAGATTTTTTAAAACCACCTATTCATCCCCCCTCTTGGTTAGCCTTGGGCTAGTTCTTTAGGGTTTAACACCCCTCACGAACTTTAAATCAAGAAAGTTTTCAAGTGGATCAGATTGTATGATATATGTATCATATAGTATGATTTATAATTAATTCATATATAATACAATTCCATAATATTGGGCAATTAGGTAAGTATATTTAATATTATACAATATAAAGTAGTTTGTATAGTATAATGAGTTTAATTTTCAAATTTTAAATTTGCATATTTTAGATTACTATCATTTCATTGCGGGGTTTCTTAATATTGTGAATAAGTAAATACAGCACCTAATAATGTTATATTGGAATAAGTAAATAAAGCATCCAAAAATATTTTATATCATCAAAACATATGGTCAGGCTCCTAGATTCCAATAGCTTCCAAGTAGGAGACTTGGTCCTAGAGCTATTAAGATCCATTTTTTACTTATCAGAAAAAGGGTGGTAAATTTGAACTGACATGGGAAGGTCAATTCGTGGTGAAATAAGTCAATAAAGTAAGATCTTAATAGTTATTAAATTTTAAAGAAAACTATTATATGTTGCTTATAAATGGATGATATATCAAAAGATATTATGATGGATAGATTTTGTAAAGATAAATTTTAATAAACAAAAGGAATATCTGATATTTAAATTGCCTAAATTTGTTAAAGTTTTATAACAATTTAGGTCCCAGTGATAAGATTGGGTTTGGATAACTGTATTAGAACTAGCAAATTTTAAAATGCTTAGTGCTTTAAATTCCTGTTCTTAAGGATAGATATAAGTTTCCCTAGTGGCATCCTTTTCTTTCAAACATTGGTTGATTGGGTAATATAATCCCTTGTACTGTACTGATCCAACCACCTAAATCTACTTGTTTGGGAGCAACATCCCATTTGAAAATCCATAAATTTGCTTGATTGGGATATATATCCCATTCAGGTATAAATTATTGTTCTTAAGAATTGGCATAAGTTTCCTCAATGATATCCTTTCATTTTGAACTTAGGTTGATTGGGTAAATCACTCGATGATTTTCAATCATTCACGAGTTATTAATCATATCATTTAATTAATTTTAATCAATCATCCAATCACATTTAATCATTAAACTTCAATAAATAAACAAAATTTTAATCTTTAATCATCAATCATTCAATAGTTCAATCTATTTAAATCAATCATAAAATGACTCTTCAAATAATAATCAAGTTCAATTGTTCAATGAACTTCAAATCCTTCAATAAAATTCAGTTTTAAAGTTATGTTTTAATCCAAGTAAACTCAAACCTAAAAGAGCTTCGGACTTTTACCTTTTATACAAAAACTTCAACTTGCTCAAAACCCTAGATGATGCCTCTAGAATGGTATTTGATCATTAACATATTGATTAGCTATCTCATGTGAGCCTCCCTAACCATCTTAGATGCCCATATACCCATTTAAACCCTAAAACTTAAAGTTACAACAAAAATTTCAAAACCTTCAAATATATATAATGCATGCCTCTCAACATGGAATCTTGGTTTAAACTTACTTGGTGACCTTCAGGAATGATTCAAATATGTTCATAATTATAATCAAAATGATTTAAACCCATTTGGGCCTATGGTTGAGATAGTTTGGCCAAATAAACACTAAAACTCTAAATCGCCCTCATATGCATGAAACATGTTTTAAACATCAAAGCTAAGATGTAGGTTTAAGGCTTAAGCATCCTACAGTCATAATTGATAATGCATATACCCAAATGAATAATTTGTTAAGCTTGGTTGATTATGAAGGATCCACTTGAACATAAAAGTTCAAACATGCATAAATGTTAAACATAGCCATGCCAAAGCCTCCAAAAGATCATAAACATCAATACATACATGCTTGAGTGAAAATGGACCCTTGGTACACTATGGTTGAACAAAATGACCATTGAACCCAAACTTAACCTAAAGGACCTATTCATGCATTTTAACATGCAGAGACCTTGGCTTGACCTAATTCCTCTTCATATAAACTCCATTGATTAGTTACAAACCATTAGACCCAACCCTTGGGCTTGGATTACCTTAGTTGACCAAGTTAACCTAGGTTGACTAAGTATTCCATAAGAGTCTCCCTCTTTAATTCAATGAACCTAGGTGAACCTAAAGCTTCCAAACCCCTAAAGCAAGTCCATTAGGTGTCCATGAGTCAACCCAAGCTAGCCCATCCCTTGGGCCCATTTGGTTTAGCTATTTGGGCTGACCCAAGTGAATATAAATGGGTTTAAATGAGCTAAATTACATCACATTAAAGTTAAACAAAGCCATTAAATGTATTGGATGCATATGGACCCCCTGCCTTAAATTCACAAAGCCCATCCCATAGGCTAAACTAGGTTAGCCATTTGGGCTAACACAAGTCTCTAAATTTACATCCCCTTAAGCCAAATTCAAATCTAGTTGAAATTAAACCTAATGAAACAATGCATTCTCTTCCCTAGGTTCCAGACACTTTTCTAACAAATCTCAAGCCAGGAGGTTTTATATAATGGATGGAATCTTGAAGAAATATCCCATCAAGCATTGGTTAAGCTATAAGAAACAACACAATAGACCACATGGCCTTGAATATCCTTAGGTGAGATGCTTGGTAGTTGATAAGTGTAAATAATATTATATTTTATGTGTTAATTTGTTGGTAAAAATGTTTTATTTTAGTTATATTTTTTTAGGAAAATACAATTAATGGGTAAAATTTTCAAGTATGGAACAACACCAAGGCGTTGAACATAATATTGACCTGTTTCCATCATTGACACCATCAGAGCTCCCAAATATCAACATGGAGGTGCCCATTCTATATTTGATAGTGTCAAAGTGTTGAAGGAGTCAGCACCGCAAAGCTCAACAAACTATCCCAACACTGTATCATCAGAGGAGTTTGTACTATAAAGCCTAGACTCTATGTGTACAACATTGTGGTGCTAAATTCTAGCACTACTGAGTCAGAGAAGTGCACACATGGACTTTATAACACTTAATCATCATTAGCACCATAGTGATATAATTGTAATTATTTAAGACATAAGTTGCTAGATAAGTGATGCATCAATTCATTAAATAATTGGTCCATGTCAACAAGCATTGCAACGAAGAAAACCCTATAATAACTATGTTAGTTCATATTATGTGGGCTGTAGTACAAGTGTCTCGAGTACTACAGTGCCAAATCCATTTTATTTATTTTTTTATAAATAGCCTATTTGTTCTGTTAGTAGGGAGTTCAATCTATTAGTAAAATTCATACTTCATAGTGTCTCTCAAAAACTTTTGTAGGAGGGAGAAGTAAGGGAATTCATTGAGCATTATATTCACTTCTTTAGAGTATTTGGTCAATATTTATTGAAGCAATTCTGTTAGTTCAAGGAGGAGTGTTGCCGAGATCGTTGAACCATCTAGTGATATCATTTCTTCTTTACTTTCTTTTATGCATGTTAATAATGAAAATGAGTTTTCTTCAATTATTTTTCTTGGCTGGCTAATTCACAAAGTTTTTTATTGATGGTGTAAATTAAACATGTAATACTAATTTTTCTTTTCATCTTTAAATTAATGATATAATGTTTTCAATATACCATGCATTTAATTAATGTACATAATGACCATATATTTTGTTAATATTAAGTGTAATATTGAGCTTAGGAATAAGAAAGCAGACACAACCAAGTATGTCGGATTGGTATGATGCAAGCATAGGTATAGTGCTTGTCATCTATAAAATTTACAAAGATTGATTGTCATGAGGGGAGTGATTAGTAGTACATGCTTTAATTACTCTTTTAAGTTTTTCATAGGGTGACATATTATGTGAGTTTAAAGTGGTATCGAGAGTGGAATGCACTAAACCCATCCTTTATCTCTTCATACTTGACTTAGCATTTGATGATGCTAATGCTCTGAATAACATCACATTATTAAGAGAATCAGTAGGAAACACATTAATTTTATATTTCATCAATCAAAGATATTTTATTCATAAAAGTGTATTTATTACTTTGGTATTATTTTATCGTAGTGATTGTATCTCTACAAGACCTTATTTTTATTGAGTAAGATAATAATTGTAGCTAAAGTAGATAGTACTAGTATTTGTAAGTAAATATTCTTCATCGTAGGATCGATACTCTACTCTATCACTATATACTTAATTCAACAGGTATACTTACATTTATTAAGTGGGTTTTTTATAATTTTTTAGATCAAAGAAAACTTAAGCACTTTTAAAGGATTCATAGAACCCTAAATCATTTTTGTAATTTATTAGGTTACTCCACCATCCTCATCAAATTTTTGGCACTATTGTGGGAGAAATATTATTGAATCAATTGTATAATTAGTACTACTATATTCTTTTATTCTTTTAATTAAATTTATTGATTGCATATTTATGGTAGCATGCTTATAAGATATAGATGGGAGGCACATTTAAGTTTTGATTTTGAAATTGTGTGAATATTATTTAAAATTAGAACCACTAAAAAGATTTTAAAATTGCTATCCCTATTCAAAACTTTGATCATTTTAGACCTCTTAAGGATTTTGCAAACCCTTTAGTAAACGTAATTTACCAAAGCATGAATAGATCCGTCGTACATGAAAATAATTTTGAATTAAAATCTATAATCATTAAGGTGGTACAAAATTCTTAATTTGATGGAACTCCCATTAATGACCTTAACTTATATTTATCAAGTTTCTTAGAAATTTGTACAACATTTAAGTATAATGGTGTTGGTGTTAAAGCCATTAGACTTAGATTGTTCTCATTTTCTCAAAGAGACAAGGAAAAAATGTGGTTAAATTCCTTAAACCCAAACTCTATTACCACATTGAATGAGCTGGCCCATAAATTTCTAGGAAAGTATTTCCCATCTTCTAAGACTATTATTGACCTTATTTTCACCTAAACCCTTGGCAAAAGGGGGTCGACCTGGTCAAATTGACCAAGATAGACCTCAAAACCCATTCCACTGAGTTCAATTAGTCAAGCCTAGTCTGCGGAGCCCAGACCCAGGCCCTAGGTCAACTTGGTTTACCTACCCAAGTTGACCCAATTGATCTAAATTCCCTTCTCTTAATTTCAAATCAATTTTAAAGCTTTCTTGGCTCAATTCCCCACCTCTATTGGGTTCTTCTATGGGTCAGACCAAGTCTATTGAGCTTAGACCCATACCTTTTGTCATCCTAGTTGACCAGGTCAACCTAAGTTGACCCAATTAGCCCAAATGAGCCTAATTCAAATTCAAATCAATTTCAAACCTTTTTTGAATCAACCCCTCAAATGCCTTAGTCAAATTGACCATGTTGACTAGGTAAACCCATGCCTTGGTCAAACCTAGCATTGTATGGTCAAATTTGACCTATTTAGGTCAAAATCTCTCCACTTAATGCATTCAAAACTTTCCAAATGATCCCTAGAGTCAAATCACAGTCTAACCACTTCTTTCCCTCCTAATCTACCCTAAATTCAATCTAGGCCATTTATCAAAAGCTTAGGACTTTAAAAAAGGAATTTAGGGTTCATGATAGGGACCTTTGGCATTATTTTTCTCTCCAAGCTCTCCCAAGCCAAAATATCTTGTGTGAGAGCTCTCTCCAACTCCTTCCTCCTTTCCTGACCTAGATCCATCGGTCAAAGCCGACTATTGGAGAGATCTCTGATGAACCAAGACCAAATCCCTTCCAAGGCATTTTCCCGTTAATCTAGTGTGTTTCAAAATGTGATTTCTTTTATAAATAGGAGTGTGGTCAGTCTACAAGTGTAACAAGTCCTTATACAGATTAATCCATCACAAACCAATGTGAAAACTCAAACCCTAGTCTAGGATACTTAGGGTTAATTAGCTTTGCATTAAGCACATTTTAGACAGCACAAATCATCCCCCATGAATGCTCTTCATGTATAGAGGAGCTAGTGTTTCAATTTTCATTTGATTTGGTGCACTCGATCGAGAGAATGAGCCAAGTTATTATTCTAGGGCTTGGGTTCACTTTCCTGTCTGCTAAGGGATGATCCGGACCATTAATCTCATGATCAACAGTCAGGATCTTATTATTTTGTGGTTCGGATTGACCGCTCAGCTCAATCCCATGGCTTCACTATTCATCCACTTCGATCTGGATTTCTTTTTCCAAAATATGGGAGATCAGATGGTAATGGACACTATCCGATGTGGTTAAGTGCTGCACTATTTTATGCACAATTATTACCAATAATTGCATGACATCATAATCATTGGCAATAATTGCAAGAATGGGGAGTGGATTAGTGAATGATTAGGCTCCAATCATTTACTAATCACATCAATAATCATGCTTAACTATTATTTATTCATCTTTTGCATGTGTAGGATGTACGAGCACCTAGTCTAGGCTCTCCTAGATTTAAGGATATGGTGCACTTATGTTTAGTTTCATTCCCTTTTATGTTACCCCAAGGGTTAGTTTTGAACAGTATATTCAAATCTACTTAACGTAGCGGTACCCTAAGGATAATAATGAAAGACCCATCTAGCAAACTTAGAAAAATTCTAGGAGCTATGACAGATCCCCAATTGACTTGAAATTTGAAACACTTAAAGTTATTGACATCTTGAATCTCCTAGAATTTTCTAGGAATTTTTAGGAGCCTTTAAAATAATTAATTAAATAACCCTAATATACCCTTAATTAAGTCCCAATAACTTCAAAAAAATTTAATAAATTGAAATTAAATTATAAAATTAAATATAATACCTTAAACTCTTTAGAATGCAATCTTTAATATCATAAAATTAAAATACTCTTAATTTGAATTTAATCTAAATCTTAATTTAATTTTGACTAAAAATCACCTGTTTTATTAAATTAAATAATAAAAAATTATTAAAAAATCCAAATTTTTCCCAAACACTTGGGAACACCTCTTAAGATCTTTTATGACCTATGGGGGTGATTCCAAGTAGTTTGGAGCTGATTTGGATGAAAACCCTTAAAATACCCTTTATTAAATAATTTTTAATAATTCATTAATTGCCCCAACTTCTACAATTCATAACTAACTCCAGAAAAATCTAAATATGGTAAGCTAAAAGGCATTCATATCTAATTAAAACTAGTATTTATTAAAAATATTAGGTTTCTAGAAACCAACTTAAATAAAAAATTTAATTGTTTGGTGAACTGTAGTTCATTAATTATGGACTAAAACTTCTAAAATTCATAACTTTGCATAGAAAATTTCAAATCTAGCAAACTCAAAGTCTAGTTACTCCTTGTAAGGTCTAATATTTACTAAAAAATTTAATGCCCTAAAACCTAACTTATTTCTAAAAGTGACTTTTTGGACCCCTTAAGTTAACGAGTAGGATGACCCCAAACCTTCTAAAACTAGTTAATTCAACTTAAACTCCAAAGAATATCACCCAAAGTATTAAAACTGACCAAAAAACTAAATTAGCTAAAATTGACCATAAAGCATTAATACTTAAACCTTAAACTAAAAATCCCCCTTTTGACCTTCAATAAATAAGGCAACAAATAACTTGAACTAATCACCTAATATTGGACATATCCAAAGCTACATAGCCTACAACACACATAGAATTGTTTGCTAAGGCACCATTTCTAGCTCTAGGTTAGGCTGGTATTTTCCTTTTCTATTTCTATGAAGATGCTTATGCATGTGGCACGTGTGCTGGTTGACTTAATATGCCGTGATTATTATGATGTTTATTTTATTACTATACTTTCTTTATATGAAGTGATGTGCATGATAGATTACCTATAGGTTAGGGGCGCTCTTGATACTGACATTATTTTCTGCAGGTGGACATGCTCAAGCAGTGCTAAAATAAAGCGGACTAAAATGATAAATAATGAATATACTTATATAATTGTTTGATACAAGTATTTCAGTCGCTTAGCCCCCAAAAATAAGTAAGTGCATAGCCAAGTGTGATAGGAAATGTGTACTTTATTTTTCATTTATAACTACTTGGGACTTTCTATTTAACTGTTTACGATAACAATGCAGGAGAGTCTAGATTTTCTTTTTTAAATGATATAATTTGTAATTTATAAAGTATCGAGTTATGAAAGTCTTTAAATATGAGGAATTTCAAATGCTAGGTACCCAAAGGAAAAAATAAAGGCCCTTCACATGGAATTTTTTATTCATTTGGGTACTTTTCAGAAAGATGAATCCTACAAAGCCCGAAGGAGACAACCCGAAGATGATAGTCTAAAAAAGGACTGAAGACAAAGATGAAGACAAAATTCCTTACTTTTAAAATCTGTATCATTTAGTAGGATTAGAATCCATGTTTTTATTAGGGGAGCCTGCCCACCATTACTTCTCTATAGACCATGAGTTGTATTATATATGACACTTGCCATGGAATTTTTTTTTACTTTAGTAATTTATTTATATTTATGTGCTTATTTTATTCGCATTGTAGAACTTGCATAGTTTTTTTAGGTTTCTTTATTGTATGTATGTGTCTTGATTTAACTAGGCTCTCTAAGGACTAAAACCTTTTTTTACTCATAATCAAACTTTAATGTTTTAAGAATTAAATAATGTAAAAACTTAATGACCTAGGGAATAGCCAAAATTGTCTGAGGTTGTATGCATATTAATACATTTCTCTCCTCCCTTATTATAAGATACTTCCATGCCTGTAAGTTGAGTCCAGATAATCTGATCTATGAGGATGAGGTATTGGATCTGGGAAAGTCTAATCTTAAAAAAAATTATTTTTAAGCCTTTTTTTAACTTTGATGTATATCTGATTTAAAGACCTTTAACTAGCATGCATTATACTAGAAACTACTTAAATCAAAATTTTAATTGCATTAGCTCTAGGAGAATTCACCCTATATAAGTCCAATGCCACTTTGGAAACTCTCTAGACATCAGCCTTAATTTCCAAAAACCGAGCTACAGACTCATCTTTCATAAAGAACAAACATCATGGATTTTATATGCTTAAATGGTTAACTAGCTTTTCTTTTCAGGTAGGATATAAGTCTAGAAAGTATTAGTTAGGATATGGGTGTTATTATTGGGTGTAGAACACTAAACCTACTTTAGATTTAGGGTTTAAGGCTACTACATTCAGTGTCTCATAGTGTTCCTCATTGGTGGCTAAGTCTTTGATTCTTCAGGGGTTATAATACTGCCTATCCGCATCATATGGATGATGCCACCTCCATCTTTTTCTCTTATATATTTTGAGTGCATTGATTTCTTTTCTCCAGTTTCTTCTCATTATCTTAATCCCTTTGGATGTTGGTATGAGCCATGTATGTTGACTAAGCCAAATTGAATATTTCTTTTCCATTGAGTAAGAACTTTCTAGTCTCTCCCTTATGTACTAATCTCTTATGAAAGTATAATGTAGAATCCTTAATCAAGAGTCTTCTTAGGCCCAGGATTAAGATGTAATTAACCATAGGGGCTTGCGCCAGTGTGAAATCAAATTCCACCATCAAATAAACCCATTTAAGCTGATGTATCGGGTGAGGGAAATCTATTATTTCAATTAAGTCATGCATATTATTACCTATTGAGGTGTGTTTGAAAAAGTTGCTATCCTAAATGGCTAATTATATGTATGATCTAATCTGCCCTTCCATTGGCTCGCTTGCAAAGAGCGCAAAGGCATGTGATTGTCTCGTCCTTCGGGATGGTGCGATCGTATATCCTTCTACGCTCTGTCCCCGTTAAGCGGATCCCTTTCAGAGGTCCATAACTATCAAGCTTAAAGATGAAATTATTTCTTTTACTCAGTTAAAAAAAGAATCTATTTATTATAGTTTGGAGAGATTCAAGGAGATGCTTAAAAAGTGCCCTCACCATGCGTTATCTTATAGGTTAATAATTTAAACTTTTTACAAGGGATTGGTAGGATCACTTAAAGTTATAATTGATGTTGTAGCTAGAGGTTCTTTGATATTAAAGTCTTTTGAGGATGCTTTATTTAATGAAGATATGACAACAAATAATTTTTAGTGGCCTACTAATAGGGTGAATCCTAAGAGAGTGGCTACAGTTTATGAGAATGATTTTTTATCTATTTTGACTGCACAAGTTGCATCGATATCAAAGAAATTAAGCATTTTAGTCTTAAATTTTGATTCATCTTTATATTTGGAAGATAAAAGTTCATTAGATGAATATGATATTTAAGGGATTAAAAATATAAATTTGATTAGAAGAGAAAATAATTCCTATTTTAATACATATAATTCAAGTTATAGTAATCATCCAACTGTTAATTGGTCAAATAATAATGGTGGAAATTAGTGGAATTTTGATCAAAATAATTGTGGCACAAATTGGAATAATCAAAATCAAGCTATTAATAATCCTAGACCAGCATTTCCTTCTGAATTAAATTGAAGAAATCACAATGGAACTAGGAAGACACCAGTATAATATGTGGTAATGTAATTGGGAACACAATTACAAAATCAAGCAACTTCTTTTTAGGGTGGCAAACATATCCTCTAAATTAGGTTTTACTTAATATACTTAAAAAAACCTTTGAGAGAAGGGAGCACCACGGTGCTATATCTTTGAATGCTTCAGCACCCTGACTGGCTTTAATGATTGGAATTTCAAAATTTTCAAAGTTCCCACCCACTGAAATCTATGAAACTAATTAGGATGAAGTTCTTTCTTTAGTTCTGACCAACTATTGATTGTGGATCATACTTTCTTCTCTTGGAAATCAAAAGTCTAAGCAATGGGTAGAATTAAGCATACATCATCTTCTTTAAAGAACTGAAATAAAAATCATAATAAGAATGAGGGATTCTTTCTCCCCTCACTATATGCAAAGTTTTACCATTATTAATAAATTAAAATAATTCAAAGAGGAGTTTCATGAAGATAAAAGTTACATGGCAGAAATAAGGAAGATGTATGTTGGTAGAGTTTTCTTATATAATTTTTTTGCTGGGCAAGATGTGCAATTTGATTATAAGAAAAAAATATTGACATGGTAAAATCAAATCTGGATGAATTGGTTCTTTCACTATCATTAGAAATTTTCTTAATGGTGTCATCAGGATACACAACAAGAAAAATGTATAAACAATCAAAGTAAATGAGTATTGATTGAAACCTTGTGATTATCTGAGAAAAGAATTCTTATAATTGTGCATGCTTTTTTGTAGTTCAACTTAGTTAAAAAATATGGATTTGAAAGTAATTGTTGAATGATGGGTGTCATGTGCACTATTTATTCTGTAACTGTATTATGTTAGTGATGAAATGTTATGTTTTGTTTTTAATATATGTTTTATGCAATTTTAATCACTCATATGAAAACATGAGTTTGTAGTTTTTATTTATTTGTTTGTTTACATATTAGCAAATTCCCTTCATTTTTAAATTATTATTGTCCTCTAAAAACTTTTAAATTCTAATTATTTACTTAACCCTTATAAAAATGATAATTACAAAAATATGAAAAATTAGGATAATAATAAAACTCTAGATCCTAGTTTTAATAAACTTTGTTTATACTTCATATGTTGAAAATCTAATACTTAACTCATTCAACTATTTGGGCTATTATCCTAATTTAAATTTATAAGTTATACCTTTATGAATTTAACTTTTAAAAATGGTAAGATGAATAATTAGTATTAAAAGTTAAATATAAGTATATTTAGATTTGAAATCATAGCTAAATTTTAAATGGAATTAGTAATCTCATCAAGTCCGTGCATTAAAATTATTAAGATTGTATGAGAATCCTAAAAATAGAAGCTGATATTCAAAATCAATAATTATGTGCTCCATAAAAGAAAAAAAAGAAAAACAACTATAAATAATTCTTTAAAAAAAAGATAAATTACAAAAGAAGAAGATGAGTAAATTCAAAATTTGGTATGTGTGAAAGCTTAAAGATTTAAAGTACAATCTTATATAAAATTTATTAAGGTTAAGATGTGGGAGTTAATACAAGTGATGGTAAACTAATGAAAATTAGCTATAATCATATCCAATTTTTAAGGCACATTATTCACTTCAACATTCAAAAGCTAATGATAAAATCTATAACCAATAATTTCAAATTATGTAAATGTAACTACAAGAATGATTGATCAAGTTTAAATATTGATATTTTTCTATATTAGAAGTATTACTTTGATTCATTTTTACTAATTGTAGATATTGATGTATTATCCTATATTATAGTAATTTTAGATTGTTACTTTTTATTTTGGTTAATCACTTGATCAAAATTATAAGCTTTTATTTGCTTGAGGACAAGCAAGAGTTTTAGCTAGGGAGATTTGATAAGTGTAAATAATATTATGTTTTATGTATTAATTTGTTAGTGAAAATGTATATTTTTTTGTTTTGTTTATGAAAAAATTTATAGGAAATTGGAAAAATTTTCAAGTATGGCACAACAACGCAGCGTCAAATATAATATCACCATGGAACCATCACTGACGCCACTGGAGTACCAAGTATCTGTTTAATAGTACTGCCACATCAGAGGTGCCAGCACCGCAAAGCCCATCAAACTATCCTAGCATCACAGTCTTGGAGGAGTCAGCATAATTAAGCCTAGTCTCTATCTATATAGCATCACGGTTCCAAATTCCAGTGCTAATGAATCAAAGGAGTACCATATGGACATTACAACTCTCAAACATCATCAACATCATGACATTGCAATTGTAACTATTTAAGCCATGATTTGCAAGAAAAATGATGTATCGATTCATTAAATGGTGGGTCCATGTCAGCACGTGCTAGAGAAAAGAAAACCCAATATCACTACGGCGTTAGTTCATTATGGGTGCCATAGTGCATACATCTCAAGCACCTGAGCACAAGAATCCATCTTCTATATTTTCATATAAATAGTCTATTTTTTATATTAGTAGGGGTGTTCAATCACTTAGTAAAATTTAGACTTTAGACTATCTCTCTAAAATTTCCATAGGAGCGATAACTAAGGGATTTCAAGGAGAACTAGATCCATTTCTTCAGAGTACTTAATCAATGTTTATGGAAGAAATAATGTAAGTTCAAGGAGTAGAGAAGATCATTAAACCATCTAGTGATATCTCTTCTTTTGCACTTTATTTCTTGTATGTTATTAATGAAAATGAGTTTGCTCGAATTATTTTTTATGAGTTGCTAATTCTCAAAGTTTTGGATTGATTGTGTAAATTAAATATAGAATACTAATGATTTCTCTAAAATTTAAATTAATAACCTGATGTTTTTAATATATCAGGTCTTCTTTTAATTTATATAGTGGCCATATGAGTATTTAATATCAGGTGTGATGTGGAGCCTAAGAATAAGAAGTAGGAATAACCTGGTATGTTGGATTGGTATAATGCAAGCATAGGTATAATGCTTATCATCTATCAAATTTTTATATATTAATTATCATGAGGGGGTGATTAACAACAAATGGTTTACTTACTATTCTAATATTTTTATAGGGTGGTAAATTATGAGTGTTTTGAGTGGAATTGTGATTGGAATGCATTAAACTTGTACTTTATCTCTTCATGCTTAACTTAGTAGTTGATGATGCTTATGCTTTGAACAACATCAAATTATTAAGAAAATTAGTAGGAAATATATTAATTTTACATTTCATAAATCCAAAATATTTTATTCATATAAGTGTATCCATTACTTTGTTATTAGTTTTACTGAAGTGATTGAATTTTATTGAGTAGGATAATTATTGTACTTAAAGTAGGTAGTACTAGTATTTATAAGTAAACATACTTTCTTGTGGGATCGATATTCTACTTTATCACTATATTACTAGATTTAGTACATATATTTGTGTATATTATGTGGGATCTTTTTATAATTTTTTAGATCAAAGAAAACCCAAGAATAGGTTAGGGATTGATAGAACCCAAGATTAATCCACTGCCCCTAATATACTTATAACCATCCAAAATTCTAGTTGAATTTAAAATGAATCAACCTTTAAATACTTTTATTTTATTGATGATAGTTTTTACTATTTATTTAAACCCCTTCCCTAGAGCTTTCCCAATGAATCCCCAAATTTTCCAAAGCACCAAAGTCTCTCCTTAGTGAGTTTAAGTTAACTTTGAATAACTACTTCCAACCAACAACACCTAAGTTTGTATTCACTTCTACTTAGCTCTCACATTATGAAGAGGAATTAACTCTAAGGATTAATTGAGTGTGAAGGAACCAAAAAACACTCTCAATTGACCATTAGATTGATGTAATTTTATCACTTTAGCTATCTTATATTTGGCCTAGTAAATTATGAAGGGAACTTCCAATCGATAGTTATCCATTCATTGGATTGTTAGTTTTTGGTCAGATGATCCTATGGGATCATTTTGAGCACGTTTTGTTTGCTAGATCCACCGGATCGTGCAATTATTTATCTACAACTGAAATTTGAGTTGGAGGTTGAAGATTAAATCATAACTATCCATTTTATTTAAATTAATGGAGTAGTTTTCAATGAGTTGGATCAAATCTTGTGCGACCATCCAAAAATTTTGAGTTGGTAGTGTCGTGATATCACAAGTGCCCACAGTTCTTTAAGTGGCAAATTAGATTGTGCCAAGTATAAAAAAGTTCAATCAATTAAATAATTGACTAAATAATTATGAGGAAGGTTGATTACTTTAAAGGTTGATTGAATAAGCTTATGATAGTATGAACTAGCAAACATTGTGCCATGTTATGATTATCATGAATTTTTCAATCAAATTCGTAAATTGTGTAATGCAATGTGTTTGTTCCCAAGATTCAAAGTTTTGATTAATGGAAATCTTTCTTATTGGATTTTAGTTGAATGTGTCTTTAGACACGTTTCCCCTTGTCTCCTTTTCTTTTCATTCTTTGTTATGAACTTCTATCTAAAGCTTTTCAACAAAATACTTTGAATCTAGGAATTTAATTCTTTTTGAATGCTAAAAGGATTTTGCATCTACTTTATGCAGATGATGTATTGATATTTGTTGAAGCTAAATCCCATTCAACGAAGCTTATTGAGAGTATTCTTTCAAAATACTATTCTTAGACTAGTCAAAAAGTTAATTTTAGAAAATCTATGATTCTTTGTTCTAAAAATTTGATTAGGAGGAAGAAAAGGATAATAACTGATTAAAGTGGTTTCAGAGTTGTTCAAGAATTAAATTATCTTAGACTTCATTTTGTATTAACAAGAAAGACTATGGAAAATTTTCAAAATTGATCAAGCATTCTCTTAATAAATTGAATTCTTGGGGAAGTATATTTTTATCTCTTATCGAAAGATTTACATTAATTAATTCTTCCTTTCTTTCTCTTCCAGCATGTTTTATTACTCATTTACTAGTTCCCAAATGAATTCTTAATGAGCTTGATAAGTTGAGCATAAATTTCTTGTGGCATAAAGACAATGGTAAACAAGGAATGCATTACATTATTTGGGATGAACATTGTCTTCCAACCAAAAATGATGGCCATGGTCTTCATCCAACATTAATTTGGGAAGGACCACTGAGAGAAAAGATTGCATAAATTTTTTTTCAAAAGCCAAATTCTTTCCTTAATAGAGTTATTATATCCAAAGATGGTATCAATATTTGAACTTCATTTCAAAAAGGAAATTTAGATATGTGGAAGATCCTCTTGGATAGGGCAAATCATTTAAAGCTAATAGTGAGATGGAAAATTTGAAAACGGTGACAAAATCAATATTGTAATTGATCTTAGATTGGCGATAAACCTATTTGCGAATGGCCAACATTTGTTAATGTAAACATTTTGGATGACTGTTCTGTTGATATGTTACTTTCGGAAAGCAATACCTTGGATCCAAATGTTTATCCAAGAATCATTCGGAGAAGATTTAATTAGCATCATCAAGCAAGTTCAGGTGGAGCCTAACTAAAAGGAGGATGAAATTGAGTTGATTCATAATTTTTTAGGAAAATCTATTTCTGCATTGGCATTTGAAGAAAAATATAAGATTTTAGCTACAAATGATGTGAAATGACCGAGGAAAATTAAATTACATCACATAATTTACATTTTTTTGTGGAGGCTTAAAAAAGATGCTCTTCCTACAAACTGTTGGCTAAATTATAGAAGATTTCAAGTCTCAAATCAACGTCCAAGAGGTTATTTTCTTGAGGAGAATATCAATCAAATTTTGATTTCATGTAAGAATCTTAAGGAGGTCTTCAACATTTTGAATAGCTGTGGAATTGTGATCCCAAATTTTCAATCAATTTCAGAGATGTGGAAGCAACTTAAATATCTATCTATTAAAAATGAAATCTTGGTTAGAATCTATTACTATTCTATTTTCTATTGTTGGAAGGATAAAAATGCTTTTAATAATGGTAAACCGTCTTTATTTTCCACTTTTATTTCAGCTGAAGTTTTATCTAATTCCATCAAGACATATTTTAGACCAATTTTGGATAAATTGAGTGCTAATCAGTTTGAAAAATTGAATTTCAAAGTTTTGCATCCTCCACCTCCAAATTGGATAAAATTAAATATTGATGCTTCACTATTAAGCTCAAATTGTGCTGGAATTGGAGGCATCATTAGAGATGATAAAGGAAGATTCTTATTAGCTTTTGGTAAACAATTATACCCTTTGGATTTTGATCAATTGGAACTCATTGCATTTCTTTCTTTAAAGGATATTATACAAGATTGGATGACTAAAGCAGATGAATTTGGATTCAAGGTGATAACAGTAATGTTATTAAACTTTTGCATAAATCTTTGATTAATAATGTAAATTCTTCCTCTTTAGATTTATCCTTTTCATAGGACTTTAAGCATATTATTTTTCATTGTATTTCTAGAGAGAAGAATAAGGTTATGGATTTTTGTGCAACCTATGCTTTGGGAGGTAGCTTCTTTTGGGATTTTTTTTCATAATAATCTTCCATCTTTATTTATCAATTTGATAAAGGAAGATTGTGATAGAATAGCTATCTCTTAGATTGTATTTACTTTTTCCTTAATAAAATTCTACTATTTGCATAGCTTAAAAAAAAAGACTAAATGATTACTAGGACCTATGGAATTTAATAATAAAAATTGCTCAAATATTTGAAAAATAGTATCTGCTCACACACTTAAACAAATGCATGTATGATACCTTTATGGTTTCATCTTGAGGAGATATATACGGGCCCAATGAAATTTAGATTTAATTTTATAAAATATTTGAAATAATTTGAAATAAATTGATAAAATCTCCCCACTATATTTATTAAATTACTATGAGAAAATAACTCTAAATTATGTTAATTTTTAGGGATGGTTTTCAGGGATGTCTTACACATTTCCAAAATTATTCTTGTTTATTTGAATATTTGGAAAACCTTAAATGGAATTTAAAATTCTAGGTCACAATTTAACCTAGAAATTCAAAATTCAATAATTATGAATCTGTAAGGAATTTAAGCAAGTTCCTTTATGGATTGTTAGCTTTATTACAAAGGTTTGTTAGCCACTGAGTTTGATCTAATCTCTAGTCTAGATATCCTAATAGAAAATTTCAAAATTATTGATACATTTACTTTGAAAATTCACTACAAACCTTAAGAAGGCTTTGATTAGTTCAAATTTCTAGAGTTTATACCTTGTTTCATTGTTAATTCATAGTTTAAATTTGAAGCCAATTTGAGTTAAATTGGTATGCCAATTAGCGAAACATAATTTCCAATATAAAATTGACCTAGGGAATTCAATAAACAAAAAAATAATTAAAAATTTTGAAATTATAAAGTAAATTTTATTCAACTCTAAATCAATAGATTAATCAAGAAAAAATAAAATCATGATTTGCAAATTTCAAAATATGAAATAATTCAAAAGAAAATAAAATGATAAATAAAATTCCAAATGGCCCTAAACTTCTAGAAATATCATTTAGGTCATCCTAAATCTTCATGGTGATGATTTCGTGTTGATTGAAGTTGATTTGGTGCAAAAATAAAAAAATAGTCTATTTACCTTAATCAAATAACTTATTAAAAGTGCTGATTTTCTAAAAATCATAACTTACAAAATAAAAATATTAAAAATAAAAATTAAATTTCATTGAAATCTAAATAAAATATAAAATTTAGCAAAAATCTTAAACCTCTTAAATATTGGTTGAGAATAAAAAGTTAAACTTTAGTCAAACTCTTTAATAAATGAATAAAAGAATATAAAGCAACAAATAAAATTAAAATGAAAATAACATTTTAATTAAAATGTAGAAAATAAAAGAGCTAACGAATAGAAATGAGCACACAACAAATTTTATTTTGGTTCAATCAACCTTGACCTTCATCCCCTCCCTGGATTCCTCCTCTCTAAGTATTTCACTAAAGCTTTAGTGACTGTACTTTAGTCCCCACAACAAAGATGATAAGCCCTTTCAAAATCACTTCCATTCTTCCACAGCACGACTAAAAATAAAAATCTTTTTCACCCTACTAGTGAGGTAGAGAACCATGAATTTTTTTCACACTTTTGGTGAGGTAGTAAACATGGAATCCTTTTTGCCCTCCTGGAGAGGAAGATAACCTGAAGATATATGGCCTTGAAGACTTTTCCCCCTGGGGCTTCCCTCAAGATTAATTAAGATACGAAGGAACTTAGGTAGAAGCTTGCTTTGAGCAACTGTGTGAAATCCCATCTCACTATTTGTTCCTCACACACACCTTATTGCCCCTTCCTCTCAAAACTCCATGGTCTCTGAAGAAGATAAAGATGTCACAAAGCTCTCCCACATAATTCTCTTAATAGCCAAACTACTCTTTAAAAGTCTCATGAGAAAGTTTAAGTACAAGGCATAAAAACACTATATTTTCAGTTCAGTCAAAACTATTCATACAGTATGATCATAGATCATACAATACAATTAGTGCAAAAATCCTTGTCAATCATATATGATGAACAAGCTCTAATATGATCAGTTCAGGAAACCTAAACAGACCAAACAGTATAAAAAATTGTTCTTATAGTATAATTATTATATAGTTCTTCAATTCATCAAAGATGATTGAAATTTGTCTCTATCAATAGTCCATTAAAATTCATATCATAATATATGATTAGTTCAATAAATTAAGGTTCATTCAGGATGATCCCTGGGATGATAAAAAATCATCTTTGTAGATTATTCCGTAGGATTAGGATCATATAGTATCATATCATCTCATTAATTATCATTTATTTGATTGACTAGTCATAGGGATTGCTTTAGGAAAGATTTCATAGATCATACAGTACAAACATGGTCAAACCATATGATTAGGTTAGAAATTTAAAATTTAAATACTTGTCTAAATCTCATTGGTGGCCATGGTTTTTATTTAAACTGAGCGAATAGTATGATCATGATCGTATAGGACAATCTTGATATTACAATACAATTTATGTCATTTAGCTTAATTGTGCAATTATCCATTTGAACTAATTTTCTAAATAACTAATCATACAATAAGTTTGGGATCAGAAAATATGAAATTAAAAAAAAAAAAGGAAATTCATATTTTTACTACCTTGTGTGTGTGTGTATGGCCACTAATCTAGCATACAATATTAAAAGACTTTTGACTCTAAAAATAAAGAAAAAAACAAATAATTCTCTTGAATCACCCTATTTTACTCAATCTTTAGTCGATCCATTATTGCACCGTGTACCTAAAATATTATAATGCACATAAACAAATATACATTAATGATACTAGGATAAATAAAGTAATATCCAAGAATATTTGTAATCATCAAAATCATAAGATTGGGCACCTAGACTGAAACTTTCTCCTCCTTGTTAAAGATGGCAAATATTGTTGGTTGAGTTTTCGAGATAAATTTCATTTTCTCCTAATCTCGTGAGTACTTTTAAAAAATAAGTGGAAATAATTATTTTTATTTTTAAACCTTTTTTTAAACATTTAGAATAATAACAAAAAAAGAACTAAAAAAACATTGGAAAAAAAGTTGAACTAAATTAAAATAAAAATAAGAAAATTCAAGCAACCTACTCCCCCTTTTTACAATACCAAAAAGGAAGTGGTCAAATGAAAAGACATAACAAACAAAGAAACTACAAAATGATATAACAAGAGAACATAACATAAAAATAACCTATAAGTAATTGAGACCATGATTAGGTGTGAAGGTGGTGTTGATAGTGCCTGGAAGTACTAGTGAAGAGAAAAAAATTGGTCACTAAACTAGGCTCAATCTATATTATGCTTCTGCTGCATTTGTATGTTTTCTTACTGGAGCAAGTCATGCTACTATTGAATCCGCTCCATTTACTATTTGTACTCCTAAAAATGGGTTTCCAATCATATATATCCATGTAGGAAAATCCCTCTACCATAGTGTTATAGAGGTCATACTAGTGTACAAGAGATATTGCTAGAGCTTGTATAGGAGCTTGTGCTAGAACTTCTCCCCCTTCATAAAGCATGGGCTCCTCCTCTATGTGTCTAGAATCATGAATCAATATAAAAAATGGGAAAGAAATTTTCCAGCTCAATGTATAACACCTAGTATATTGTGTTTAGGATAAATGAACTAGCTGTCCTAAGGCTAAATTTTATTAACGCCCAACTCCCTAACATCTAATGGAAGTAAGTTGTTTGAAATACACTATAACTATGTGAGTTACAACAAAATGTGTGTTGCACATGATTAAATAGGTGATAACTAATAGAAGTGGTGTGGTATTAACTCCATCTATACCTTACATCATTTTTACAAGGAGGGGAATTCTTGTGTGAATTGGCTTGCTAATTGGGGTTGTAGGTTGGATTGCTTTGATAATTTGACTGGCTCTAATCTTCCTGATCCTTTGAAAGGTCTCTTAAAATTAGATGTTATTAATTTATCCTATGTTAATCTTTTTGGGTTTCAATTGGCTGGGGCAGGTATTTTTGTTTTCCTAGGGTATGGTGGTTGGTTTTTCATTTTTTGGCTGGTTGAAGTTACTATGGCTTGGTGGTTTCTGGTTTCCTTATATATACTTGGGCTGCTAGTGTTTCTCTCGGTCTGGGTTATTTTATCTCAGAATTTTTGGATGTTGGTGCTATGGTGGGCATTGGGGGGCTTGTTTTCCCTGTTATGTCTCTTCCTACTATGGCATCATTCCAGTGTTGATTTAAGGGGACATTTATAAGAGTGATATTGACTATGGTCTAGTTATAATCTACTGTAGTTGATAGGTTAAGATGTTTAAATCCTTCATTGGATATGTGTAAAATATTAGCAATATCCTATGAAGTTATTTCTATAGGATATTTACACACATAAGATTTTATAAAGGTGTAGTCTGCATTGATTCTAAGGCTTGAAAAGAACTCATAAAGGATCTCAGAGTTAAGAGAAATTTAAGTGTGATGGTTGTAAAGTGATCAAGAATCTAGTACTTTATAATATTTTGATCTAAGATATGCGATGGAGTGAAGTTTACTACCTTATATCGATAATATGTTGCCTCATTCTTAGCTATAGAAACCTATCATGTACAGGTCTACTAGAAGGACCACCCACCGATTCTTGGGATCTCTTACTACTCCCTTCCATTTGGAAATGTTGAAGATATGAATAGAAAGGAATGAGAGATGAAAGGATTTGTGTGATTCAAAACCATAGAATTTTCCTGTCATATATAGAGTTCAGCTGATTGTTAAAATCATATTTGACACTCTTTCTAAAAAAGCAATCAAATCTTGTAGTATGATTAGGGTCATACTGGATAATCTTCAAAAAGTGTTTATTTGAGGAGTCATCAAGTGTGACAATTTTATTAAATTTTTGTACAAAACAAAAAGGTGAACAAGTGTTTGTATAATATGATTGAGTAATTAATTTCATATATGCATATTTAATTCATCCAATGTCTTTTAACATGTGGATTGTTCAATATAAAGAGATGGTCGTATAGTATGATCATCAATAATTGATCAAATTTGGGTTGTTGATTTCATGAATGGCGAGGATGTGCAGTGTGGATCATACAATATGAAGTGATTCTTATAGTATGATGTGAATATTTTTATTATTATTTTGAGTGTGATGATCAAGGAAAGCTTCAACCGACAAGCTATTCAAAAAAAAAAAAGGAATCAAGCAAAAAGAAAACACAAAAAACCAAGCACAAACACATGTTTCTAATCATTCTTCTACCCTAATTTATCTAAATGTGAATGTTAATAGTATCTAGTTTAGTTCTAAGTGTGTTGAAGGTATCATGATTTAGAGGTTTTATGAAAATGTCTACCAATTGGTTGCTACATGATAAAATTTTATATCTCACTTGGCTACATGATCTCTAATGAAATGAAACCTAATGTCTATATATTTTATGCGGGAGTGTTGAATTAAATTTTTGGAAATGAATATAGTACTAGCTTTTTCACACATGATTGATATAGTGCCTAAAGAGAGTCCCAGGTTAAGGACTTGATACATTAGCCATAATACTTGAGCAATACAACTTCCGACATTAATGCTTTTTACCTCAGTCATGGATAGGGCTACTAAATTTTATTTTCTATTAGACCAAGAAATTAAAGACTGCACTATAAATTGACATGTTATTAAAGTGTTTTTTCTATCTATTCTACACCCTAGAAAGTTTGAGTTTGAATACCCTATAATTTCAAATGAAATGTTGTTCATAGGATACCAAATATCTATGTTCTGGGTGCCTATAAGTTATCCAAGAATTCACTTAATTACAGTCATATGAGATTCTTTGGGATCAAATTAGAATCTAGCACAAAGATAAACACTAAATATTATTGTCTACTAGCATTCGTATACAAAAATGATCCTATTATCCCCCTATAATTTTTTTGATCTACTGATTTTCCATCCACATATCATATTTCTTTAGAATTTATATAATTTACTTACTTTGATTAAGAAGGCACCATCTTCTCTTTTCTTCACATTAAATCCAAGAAATAATTTTAGCTCCCCCATCATGTTCATCTCAAATTCTCTTCTCATGGTTTATGAAAAATCATCACAAAGTTATTTATTTGTTGATCCAAATAATATATCATCTACATATATTTAAACAAAGAGTAAATCATCTTATACTTTTTTAAGTAATACGGTACACTTAACTAATGATATATCTAAGATTAATGTACTAAGCCTTTCATACCATGCCTTAGGTGCTTGCTTCAACCCGTATAAAACTTTTTTAAGTTTATACATATGGTTGGGAAAATATGAATTTTTAAATCTAAGGGGTTAATCTACATAGACATATTCCTTAATAAACCTATTTAGAAAGGCACTTTTTTATATACATCTAATACATATTGAAGCCTCTTAAGCATGTAAAAGCTAATAGTACTCTGATGGCATATAATCTAACTACAAGGGTAAAGGTCTCCTCAAAATTAATACCATCAATTTGATTATACCCTATAGATAATAACCTGGCCTTATTCCTTGCCAATGCTTCATAGTCATTCATCTTATTCTTGAATGCCTATGCGGTTCCTACTACAATATGATCCTTAGGTCTGCTAACTAACTCATAAACATTATTCCTAAAAGTTGGTTTAACTCTTCTTATATAACTAGGATCCAAAATCATCAGTTAAGATTTGGTCAATGTTTATGGGTTAGTTAGCAGACCTAAGGATGAATGTGAAATTACTAAAATCCTTCCTAAGTCTATGCCTTGTTCTAACTCCTACTAAAAGATCTTCTAAGATAAGCTCCCTAGGGTGACTAGATGAGTATCTCCATTCATTAGGCAATGACTCTTAAGGCCCTTCTTTATCACTTAGGTCAATAAACTCTACTCCTTGGGTAATATCTACCTCATCATAATCTTCTAACCTAGGATCACTTGATTTTACAAATTAATCAAAAATAACATTGGTGGACTCCTCTATAACTAAGGACCTCCTATTAAATAATATAGGCTTTACCTTAAAAATTGGCAAGTCAACCAGAATATGTTAACTGATGGAGAAAAAGTTTGGCATCCACAAATAGTTTCCACATCAACTACACTAATCATGCACAAGAATCATTTACAAGAATAAACCAAAGAAAGGGAAAATCTTTTGAGGAATCATCAGCTATTAGTGAATACACTCATGTAGATCTGCATAATATAGTTGGAAAATCTATGGAAGAGATGATGGATCACCTAAAGGAGAGTATTCGATGATAGATCACCTAAAAGAGAGTATTCAGTAAATGGATGAACAAGATGCTACAGAGAATATAGAAACAAATTTACAATATGATGAAATGGATGAGAATGTATTTAGGGCAGATACATGATCATCTATAGAAAAAGATAAAAGGAAAATAAATAATAAATCCTTTGGAGGTTTAAAATGAAGAAGAAGAAGATGATGATAATGATGAAGAGTTTGTTCTTAATTTGACTACCAGTCTTATATATTAGCTAGCTCAAAAAAATTGAATAGATAGCTTGAATGGAAAAGATGATGGAAGAGCTAATGGATTCTTTGGTGGCTCTTCTAAGAAAAGATGCCCCTTCAGCTAAGGCTTAGATAGATTTTATTCTAGTTGAATCCATTGAGCATTATAATAAATCTAAAGAGGTAATAAAAGAAAATAAAAGTGAGTCCCTGGAATCAAAAAAAGAAATGGTAAAATCAAAAGAAATCAAACAAATGGTATAACAACAAGTTAAGGATGCTTTAACACAGCCTAAAGGTACGTTGTTTATTCTTAAGGGAAGAACCTATCTAGAAGAATATGACTTGGTTCCTTATCCTAAGAAATTCAAAGAAACATCTAGCACATTTTGAGGCTAGGTTTTGTAATGTAGGAGGCAACAAAGTTATACCTTTTCAAACAATTTATGAGTAGTTTGTCAAGCATTACATTTGAATGGTATGCTGAGATACCTAATGAGCAGTGCATACATTTTCAAAACTAGAACAAATGTCATTAAAAGGTTTGCAAGAGTAAGTCACCATGTCACAATAGGGGATCTAGTAGTAGAAAAATAGAAACCCAATGAAAGTCTAGTTGACTATATCCTGAGGTGGACGAATATTAGTATGAGATGAGAACCCTAACCCTAAGACTAGCAAGCTATATAAATTCTTTTAAAGAATATTCATGGTCCAATTTTCTTCTTATTAAAAGGGTTCACAATAAAAAAAATTTGAGAAGTTATTGAGTAAATCCTCTAAAATTCAATAGAAAATGTCTTGATTTACTTTCCTGAAAGATCAATCTCCTATGGACATTACAAAATTAAAACCTAAGAAGGTGCTAGAAAAAATGCCTAGATTAGTATTTATAGTAGACAAAGAGAAATAATCGATGCAAATTAAAAGAAAAAAATTTAGGTTATCCATCATAGTATCAACAATATAATAAATCTCATATCCCACATTTATATCTCATTCCAAACTTACTCTTGAAGAGGAAATAGAGAGTTTTAAGGCTCTAAAGATTAAGGCTTATTCATTAAAAAGGTAGGTTATTAAAAAGATCATTAAAAACATTATAAATAAATAAGAATTCAAACTTCCTGAACCAAAAAAGTCTAAAAATTTGGGTAAATCAGGATAACCTAGATATATCTCATATCATTAGATGTTCGGTTATGAGTTAAAGTATTGTATAAATTTGAAGGAATGACTTGAATGAAACATCAAAGATCAATCGTTTGTGATACCCAAAGAGTTTTGGATGATCCTAGTCAAGGATTCATAAAATGCATAATTGGCGAGCCTTTGGAATCAGTCTCAAATTTAAAATTTGATGATTACTGGGATATATATTTATTCCAATATTTTAAGAAAATTTTAAATAAACTGTATCATTCATCTACTTAGGTATCTCTAGGAGTGCAGAGCCCTCTCTGGGTTGATCTAGCAGATCCTAAAGAGGAAGTCAAGAATAAATTTCCTATCAAAGAACCTAAGAAGATACCAGCTATCCAGTCTTTAGCAGTTTAGAAAGAGGAACTCAATAATTAAAATACATATGTAAACAATAAAGTTATTATTTCATCAATGGGCAGAGCAAAGTATCTTGTATCTCTTATAATGTATGATTTCTATGTTATCCCTTCAGGGGCTAAGAAAGTAATGAAGATAAATTTAGTGTATATCTTATCTATATCTAATGATGTTCAAACAATTGATGGAATAAAATAATTCTATAGAACCTGAGATAAATTTAAATTAGTTAAAAAGTCTGTTCAATACTTCTCTCATAGTGATTCCCCTATCTTTGATATTCATGGTGATATTATTTGTTTAGAAATATTGATGTCTAATTTTGATAATTCATTTGATGAAGTATTAAAGATAAATAAAAATACGGAATGAAAAAAATCCATTGTCTCTTCATCAAAAGAGATAGTCAGAGTAAATTTGGGCAGTGGTGAAGTGTTACCGTCATCAGTATCTGCAACTACCAAAGAAAAGCAAGTGGATGATAATCTATAAACCTCAACAGTACTTCAAAAAAATTTAGATGTGGTTAATCCAGATATTCCTAAAGTGGATTATAATGTGTTATCACATCTTAGGAAAATGCATGTAAAATACAGTATATTCGATGCTTTAGTTTTCTCCAAGGAAATGTTGGAGGTTTTAATCAAAGCTTTACTTGATCTAGAGATCTGGATAGCTCAGTTATCATTAATGCAATTTGAAGAAATATTGAGTTGTAAAGAAGTCCCAAAAAGTTACATTCTCAGATGATAATTTATTATTGGGAACTTCATACCATAATAATCTGTTATATATATTTGTGAACATAGACAATTTTAGTGTTCTTGTTGATTTGGATGCATCAGTCAACATTTTGACTCTTATAATTCTTATATACATAAGGGTGGATACTCATAAACTCAATTTGATAAAATGATATTGTGAGGGTTTAATAAAAAAAGAAAGAGGGCTTTGGGTTCAATTACCTTGCTTTGGAAGAATGAAACTTGAAAATCAAAGCCAAATTTATTATAATATATCCTAAAGCTTCTTTTAATACTCTTATGGGTAGATCCTGGCTACATGAATATTGAATGTTCCCTTTCACCTTCATTAGTGTATCAAATACTCTTTATGAGGGAGTCAAGTACTGTATTAAGGGTTATTTGAAATCATTTTTTATTCATGAAGTTGGTATATATGAAGATACTTCATACTATCTACCTAAAAAGCAGAGCTCCTTGTTTAAAAATTTCAAACTTACTAAAGTAGTTGCAAAAGAAAAGAATGAAAGAGAAATAGAAAAAAAATTAAAGCATTTTAATCTCAAATACAATGTTCATTGGTCACCTACTCCTCCCTCAGAATGAGGTGGTAGAATGGTTCAACTATCTAGAAGAAGATGTCGAGGATGGAAAAATCGAGTGATGAAAGAAAATGAAAAGCAAAGTGTGCAAATAACGGTGACTATAATTCATATCAAATTCAAATCCAGTTTAGAGGAGGAGTTATATGTGATTGATAAAAAAAATATAGGCTCTAAAATATATGAATAATATAAAGTAGCTAAATTTTTAGATTTTTGTAAAACTTGATAGCGATGGTGACAAGGTTCAATTTGCTAAGGAAGGTGATTCAAATCTATCTACTATGAAAAGATTAAATAAGTATTTAGAAAATATTACCATTACTCCACTCTCCCGAAGTGATATAAAAAGGTTATAGGTAAAAGCCTATCTTTCTTTAAACTCAGACCCCAAAGACAACATCTTTCAACATTCTACTAGTAAAACCCTTGAAATTGATGCACCCTTTAATGATCCATCTATGGATGAAATAGTTGAACTCCCCTTTGACAAGAACTTTAATTGTGCATGAAAGTTTTCTAAGAAAGGTTTAGCACCATCAAGTTGGACTAGAGGTGAAGCTCAACAATTAAAATAGTTTTTTGAGAAAGACTAAGTAGCAATTAAAGGAAAAAGAACAACCTAGATACAAACTAGGAAGAGACTAACAATTTAAATAGTTGTAGAATATAAAAAAATATAAAAATATGTCATTGACTACAATACTCTATGTTCATTTGATGATGATGAATATTGCTTAGTCATATCAAATAATCTAGAGTATGATAGACACTTTTTAACAAACTTTTAAACTTTTAATAAAATCTACTTAGAAACTTTAGATGATCAAGATGAATCTCAAGTTAGGGATACATCTTAAAAATATAAAGAGGAGATTAAATCTATAGTTGATGATTTAAAAGAAATAAATATGGGAACTGAAGAAAACCATCATATGATTTTCATAAGCTCCTTATGGAATGAGGATGAGGTAAAGAAAATGATAGAGTTATTAATAGAATTTAAAGACTATTTTGCTTGGAGTTATGAAAAATGCTTGAATTATCTCCAGACATAGTAGTTCATAAATTATAAATTCAACCAAAAATAACTTCAATTAAACAAGCACCTCGATGAATGTAACTCAATACTGACCAAAAAATAATTGCTAGTTAAAAAGTTAATCAATTCATGCTTTATCAGAGAGGGAAAATATCCAACCTGGTTAGCTAGCATTTTTTTAGTCAAGAAGAAGAATGTTCAAATTTGTTTATGCATTGATTTTAGATATCTGAGTAAGGCTTATCCTAAGGATAAGTTTCCACTTCCTATATTGATACTTATGGTTGATATTGCTTCTTCTCATGTAAATTTTTTCTAAATGGATGGTTCATTTGGATATAATCAAATTAAAATGGTTCTTGAGGGTGAAAAGTACATTGCTTCAGAACACCGATATGAGTCTACTATTACCAAGTTATGTAATTTAAATTATAGAATGCTAAGGCAATATATCAACGAGCAATGATGAGGATTTTTGATGAACTAATCAACCATCAAGTGGAATGTTATATCGATGATATAGTCATTAAATTTTTTGAAAGAGATGATCATTTATATGATATGAGAATCATTTTCCAAAGATTATGTCAATTTAACATAAAAATGAACATGTTGAAGTGTACTTTTGGTGTCACTTCAGGAAAAATTTTAGGGTTTATTGTATAACATTGAGGGATCAAGATAGATCCAAATAAAATCAAAGCCATAAAAGAAATGCCACTGCCAAAAAGTCTTACTCAATTAAGATCTTTCCAAGGTTGACTAGCATACCTTAGAAGATTTATATCAAATCTTTCAAGCAGATGTTATCAATTTGTAGCTTTATGCAAGAAAGATGCCTATTATAAGTGATTTGAACAATTTTAGAAAGCATTTAACAATATAAAATAGTATTTAAAAAATCCTCCAGTATTAGAAACTCCTATTTTAGGAAAGCCTTTGATTTTATATGCCACATCTTTAAGTGAATCTCTTAGTGCCTTATTAGCTTAAGTTAATGTGGAAGGAAAAGAGAATGAATTTTACTATTTGAGTAGATGTTTACTACCAACTGAAGTAAATTATCCTTCAATAAAGAAATATTTCTTAGCTTTAATCTTCACCGCTCAAATGTTAAGGCATTATATGCTCTCTCATAAAGTGAATCTCATATCCAGAGTAAATTCGATACAATATCTGATAACACATCTAAAGCTATCATGAATATTATCTAAATGGTTAATGATTTTGTCCCATTTTGAAATCACGTTCATTGCTTTGTGAGAAGCAAAAGGGCAAGATATGAAAGGTTTTCTAGCACCTCATCCAGTATAAGATAAATGCCCAATCAACGATGAGCTACTAGATGAATAAATCATGAATCTAGAGTTAAATGAAAAGTTCACTTAGGAATTGTATTTTGAAGGCGATGCTTCTAGTCAATAAGAAATCTTATCATATTTCCCCAAGAAAGCTTGAATTGGTAGTATTTATTACCCAGAAAAGGGTGTAATGTATTACTCTTACGATTATCAAAACCTCGTACAAATAATGAAGTTGAGTATGAGGCACTAATAATATGGGTTATAATTGATGATCCTAAAGAAAATTTAGGAGATCAAATTTTTTGAAGATTTACATCTAGTGATTAATCAGGTAGCTGGTACATATCAAGTAGTTAAAGAAAATTTGGTTCCTTTTCATCTATACTTGATGCATCTACTTGAATAAATCATAAATATAACCTTATAAAAGATTCCTCATGGGTATAATTCCATTTGAGATACCTTAGAAAAATTAGCTAAAACTATGTTTTGTCCTGGAGGAGATTTAATTTTAATAGAAGCATAAGTTGCTAGATTTTATCGCCTATGTACCTTGAATATATAAATAAAAAATCTCTTACAAGGTGAAAATTATTCTAGCAGTAGAAGATGAAGTAGTGGATTTGAGAATGCCCTTCATCAAATACATTTGAGAAAACAAGCTCCATCATGATAAATTGATAAGATCCTTGTCTTTTATATTGATTAATGACACCATATTACATCTTAGTATGAAAGTGTTGCTTTTTAAAGGTTCACACAACATCTCTCTACTCTAGCTTTTGAGGCAATTTCAAAGAAATTTAGGGTTTTGCTCTCTCACTTCCTCTTTTCGCTCATGGCGTTAGTTTTTTTGTTATTTCATTGTGTTTTCTTCCTTATTGGTTTGCTTGGTGTGTATTGTGATTTTTTTAGGTCTTTTTTTCCTTTGTTGGTTCTGGGAGATGACATCCCCAGCATCATCTAACCCACCTCCTCCTTCATTTCTTGATGGGAAATTATGGTCTTTTAAGGATGTTTTGTCGGGTGCTTTGTTAACTTCTACTAAATTTAATTTTGTACAAACTTCTTTTAAAGGGTGTCCAGCTTTGATGTTCAATGACTCCATTATCTTGCAACTTGCTACACCTTTTGCTCATACTTTGGTTGGCAATTTTGTACTTCGTTGGCCTAATTTGGATGTAATTCAAAATTTTTTTGTTAACCTCAAGCTGTCTGGTTCTTTTCACAATGGCTTGTTAGACCCACGTCAAATTCTTATTCAACTGAATAAAAATCTCGATTACAATCGCATTTTCTCAAGAAGATCTTACTATATATAAGCTTGTCAAATGAGATTATTGAAATGGATTTTGAATTTTGATGTACGGGAGGAATCTCCTATTGCCCCTATTTGTATTTCCTTCCCAAACTTGCATCTTCATTTTTTTTAATTCTCAGATCCTCTTTGGTTTAACTTCGATCTTTTGTAGGCTGCAGACCTACTAAGCTACGTAATCTATTTCTAGGACATCTGTGGCTTGTGTTTTAGTTGAGTTGGATATTTCTAAAAAACATCATAAGGAAATTTGGATTGGTTCAAAATTGAATGGGTATTTCAAAAATATGGAAATTGAAAAGTTAACCATCTTTTATTCTCATTGCAAGATGCATGGTCATGTGTTAAATGAATGTTTTAGGTTCCATCCCCAACTCCTAAAGGAGAAGGTTACAACCAAACCATCGTAGGGGAATGCTACTCTTTTGGTTGAACTTAATATTCTGAAGCCTAATCTGATTGTGGTTGAGGGTAATGGTTCTCATATACAGGTTAATGGTTCTCATATGCAGGTTATTATTGAGGAATCTACTCCTAACATGATTGAGAGTAATGGTACTAATGTGAAGGATGCTATAGAGAACTCTACCTTAACGCATAATAAACCATGTTTCATCCATAATGATAATGCAATTTTTGTCCAGGGAGTGAATCCTCACTCTATCCCTGCTTTTAATAATGACTGTCATAATGAGGATGAGTATATGTAAACTATTACTACTAATCAAAATATTACTTATTCTTAATTCTTTACTCATTGTATTATTAACAATAATTTACCTGATATCAATATTATGATGTCAAATAATAATTTTCCTAATATGGTGCCTATTCAAACTATTATTCTTGCTCAGGAGGAAGACCAAAACTGTATGGTGGAATGTAATGTTGGTAGTGAATTAAGAAGCAAAACTAATATGGAGGAAGGCGGTATCTTTGAGGAGGGTGATTTGCAGCAGGAGATTAAACAGGAAGGTTTGACTAATGATAGTAAGCTTCCCTTAAACTCTCATTATCATAGTGATGCTTTTATTGATACAAAGGATATTGATATGATGGCTAAATGCTTTTTTCTAAAGATGATAATGACACTAGTTTTATCAATTTTAATAGTAGGAGAGGTATGAAAAAAAAAACATCATTTTACAATTGCCTAGAGCCACCCATTTGCATACTTCTCATTAAGTCTATTTTTAGATTTAATTATATTATTTGGAATGTTAGGGGCATTGGGTGTCCCTCTTTTATGTTCGTTTTTTTGAGAATATGCAAATTGCATTAAAAAAGAACAATTACAAACTAGAACAACAAGCAACTATAGGCAATCCCTTCAAAAGATAGCCAAAGAAAGCCTTATTAAATATATAATTAAGCAACAAAAAAGTATTTAAAGTATAGGAAATATCATAATGAAAATAAGATCATTTTAAACCAATATGGGTGGAGGGGATACCAAAAATTAAACGACCAAAAAGGTTAATTAGTATCCCAGATTTCCCGATTAAGTAAAAAATAAGAAATAAAAAGATTCTTAAATTCCATTATTCTATCTGCATATTTCAAATACCAATTAATGCTTAATTTAAAACTAAAATTTAAAAAACAACTAAACAAAAAAAGAGCATGAAAAGAAAACGAGAATCTCCTGCCAAGCAAGAAAACCAGATCTTCACTGCTCCAAATGCTATGATTTCCACAAAATCAACCATCTTCACACGAAGCATGCCTTGATCTTCTAAAACCCAAACAATAAGAACCATAGTCTTATAAGCAGCCATCCCAATATAAAAAATAGCATCAAAATTCTTATCCCAATCCTTTTGATATGAATGGTTTTGAACAATCATAATTTTATTATGAGATAAATGGTGAAGTGCTTCTATCACTCTCACCAAGATTTCCCAATTTCCTTCCTCTTAAGCTGCCTTTGATTGGGCCGAACAGATTCAAATCTTTATTCAATTTTTCTGATGTTGCAAAGATTTAGATGGCAAATGGATCTTATTACCTCCTTTAATCAAACATTCTTTATTTTTCACATTACAGGATGAAGGATAAACCGCAACATACATTACATTTTCAGAATCTGGAACACTTTTAGCAGTGTCTTCAATAGCATTACCTCCGAAATCAGCATCTCCAGCATTGTTTTCTTTGACACCAACTACACCAATTTCTTCAGGCTTCGGTATAATGACATCCACATCACCAACCTTATCGGTCATAACTCCTTCAGGAACTAGAGATACCGCAGCATGATCCAAAGGATTGTCAATAGCTATCTCTAATCCACAAAGCTCAACTTGAAGAGATGAATTAACACCATGTCCTTTTACACCAACACCAAAGTTTCCATCATTTGGAACAAATTCACCGTCCTCTAAAAGAGCTGGATCAGCAACAGATTTACAACCTTCTGTATTATATAATAACATTTGTGAAGACTCGTTTTCCACATCTTTAGTAACTACCTTCTCAGCAACAGGATTATTATTTTTCCTAGAGCTTTCTAATACATCCTTAACTTTGAAATCGGGAACAACATTAGAAACAAATTTGAATTTCATAGCTTTTTCCCTTAGAGCAGTTGAAAAATTGGCTCTGATTTTCTTTCTACCATAATTGATGTGAATCTAAGGACCATACACAATATCTTCCTCTTGAGTATCTTTATAAAATACATTTTTCACCAATTTTCCTTTATCCAGTACTTCAAGTTTGCCTTGATTAGATACTCCATGTCCAACTTTTCCACATTTGAAGCAAAATGAAGAAATTTTTTCATATGAACCTTTTGGAAGAAGCAACCAGAAGTTCCTTCAACCCAAACGCCTTAAGATAGTTATTCATCAAGCTTGATACGAACACAAATTCTAGCAAATTCTCTCTGACCCAATTAAACATGTTACCATCAAGAAACAAAGGAGAACCAATCATTGAAACTATTCTTGTGATATTAGTCTCATCCCAGGAGAATAAGGGGAGTTGAGGAAGATGGATCCACACAGGAGAGAACAAATTTTCCAGACTTGAGGTAGAAAACTTAGGAGTCGATTCTTCCATACAAATAACATGTCCATCAACAAACCATGGACCACCACTCAAAACAGCCTCCTTAACTTCTTTAGAATGGAATGAACACAACATCCATTCTATGCCTAAGTTGGTAAGATTGAAAACCCCTAGACGGCTCCATTGTTTATGCAACTCAGAGCTAATGACAGCAAATGAAATAGAATTACCAAAGACTTTAACAACAATAGAATTTTGAAGATGATTGATATTATTCTCCTCATTATCAAGATGCAGCTTCACTGCAACTCCATCCACCATCATATTAGGTTTAAATTCTGAACTTACCACTTTAATATATACAGTGGTTTATTCTCGGCGATCTCAGATTTTGAAGATGCCGCAGCTTCAAAGGCAATTTCACCATTATTACTTCCCGGTATATCATCCACATTCAAAGGACCAAGCATCCCATTATTTAAACTACAAATAGAATTCAAATTTTGTTCTGAATTCATACCCGAAGAAGAAACTACCTGTGCATAAGACGAAGTATTTCCATCTTCAAGAGCAGATTTTGAAAATATGCTAACTTTGAGTTTTACGTACAGAAGAAGAAGATGTTCCCAAATCATTATTCTAATGCAGCAATTCTTTTCTTCCCTTTTCCTGATCATCAATCTTCTCAACCATCAAACCTTTTCCCTTCCCAGAGCAGAATTCTTTCTTGCGAGAACCATTCAGAATTTCAACCAATGGATGATCTCTAATAACCAAAGGAGATCCCAACATCGGCTTAAGAGTCGAAATAAGCAAAGAGGAAGGGTTGCTCGGCGGTGAACACCGTCGATCAACCCCTGCCATACGCTAGAAAAAAATTGAAATTCAAAAACTCACGGGATTTTCTCTTAGTAGAAAATAGGAGCTTCTCTCACTAGAAAAGAGGAAGGGTCAAATTTTTTACCTTTTCCCTCTTCTATGTTAAGAGTTAAGAATTTATGCTATATTTATAATGTTTCTATTCTTATTTTGCTTGAACCTTTTATTTCATCTACTAAGTTGGCTAATACTTCTCAGTTTTTTGGCTTTAAGTATGTTATTTCAAATGTGGCTAATAAGATTTGGGTTTTATGGAAGGATCTGATTAAGATTTATGTAATTGGTGATTTTACACAGGGGATACATTCTAATGTAGAACTAACTTTTCATTATTATGCATCATTTGTTTATGCTGCTTCTTCTCGGCATAATAGGAAAATTTTATGGGATCAACTTAGCAACTTTTATAGTATTTGTAATTTACCTTAGCTTATTGATGGTGATTTTAACACTATTACTAATCCGTTTGAGTATATAGGGGGTTCTTCTCCTTCCTATCATTCTACAAAGGATTTTTGTAACATAATTATGAACTATAATTTAATTGATATTGGTTTCTCTGGTAATAAATTCACTTGGAACCGGGGTCATTTATGGAAATGGTTGGATAGAGTGTTATTTAATGATTTATGGATTAACTCTTTTATTGTTATTATTATCAAGCATCTAAGTAAGACTCTCTCTGATCATTCACCCTTGTTAATTAGTCTGAAGACTAGGAAAATTAACTCTTTCCCTCTATTCAGATTTCAAAACACGTGGTTGCTTCATGATTCTTTTTTGGGTTTGGTCTTAGAGAATTGGCAAGCTCTGCTCCATCCCGATAACGCTACCTATGGAATTATGAGATTTTGGTTTAAATTGAAAATACTTAAGCAAGTTTTAAATTGGTGGAATCATAATGTTTTTTTTAAAAAAAATTACTAATATTTTGAAGCTAAGCAGCAAGTGAACAATTTTGAGACTTCTTATCATGTTAATCCTTTTGATGCTAACTTTAGTCTATCGAGGGATGTTAAAGATTGCATTTTTAGATTACAAGCACAGAAGGAGGCATTTTGGAAACAAAAGTCGATGCCTTACACCTTATTGAAGGTGATAATAATACCAAGTATATCGATGCCTTGGTTAAGAGAAAATGGGCCAAAAATTGTATTAACAAAATTCACCGTAAGGATGGTTCTATGATTGAGGATAGTTTTAAGATTACTAATTTAGTGGATCAACATTTCAAAAACCTTTTCAATAAGCATTTTACTCCGGGTCATATTGATAATCCTTCTATTATTCCTAACCTTATATCTCCTGAGGATAATGAGTTCGTTTATAAACCTCCTTCTTTAGAGGAAGTTAAAGAGTTTGTTCATGGCATGAATGGTGATTCTGTGGCTTGGCCGGTGGCTTTACCACTAGGTTTTTCAGAAGTCCTAGCATATTATTAGTAATGATCTTTATTCTACTGTTATGGATTTTTTTGTTAGTAATTCAATTCCTAGGTTTTTTACTTCTACTTCTATCGTGCTTATTCCCAAGAACAACCCTGTTAATAATTGTAATGACTTTAGACCTATTAGTATGTGTACCTTTTTTATAAATTACTTTTTAAATTCTTATGAGTTGGTTAACTTCTATTTTACCTAGAATTATATCTTTGTATCAAATGGGTTTTGTGAAAGGGCGTACTATTGCTGATAATATTTAGTTGGCCCATGATTTTTGTCAAGATCTTGATATTAGTGTTAGAGGTGGTAACTTGATTTTGAAAGCTAATATTTCTAAGGCCTATGATAACCTTGATTGGAACTTCCTTTATAATATTTTGTAGCTTTTTAGTTTTGATTCAATTTTCATTAAGCTTATTAGAAATTCTATTGAAGGCTCTTATTTCTCTATTATTATTAATCGTAATGAATGGTTTTTTCAAATCCTCTCATGATTTGAGACAGGGTAACCCACTTTCTTCTGCCCTCTTCATTATTACGGATGATTACTTTTCTAGAGGTCTTTCCAACCTCTTTGAGAATTATCATATCTTTTACTTTAGAATTATGGGTGGTGTTCCTATTTCACTTATATTTTATTGATGACTTTATTATTTTTACTAATGCTTATGTTAACAGGATTAATAAACTTATAGATTTCTTTCATCAATTTGAAATGGTTAGTGGTCTTTCTTTGAATAAAAAAAAGTGTTGTTTTATTGCCCCCAAGAGAGTGTCTAATAACAGCATTATGGCTATTAAAGACTTAACTAGTTTTGTATATGGTCATTTACCTATTAAGTATCTTGGGGTTCCTCTTTTTTAAAGGCAGAAACAAAACTTTTTTTTTTATGATTTAATTACTTTTATGCATAATAAGGTTTCATCTTAGGATTATAATTTTCTGAGCTTTAAGGGTAGATTAATTCTTATCAAAAATTTCCTTTGTTCCTTCTTTGTTTATATTTTTCAATCTATGCTCCCTACTCAGGTGATTTGCAATAAAATTGATAAACTTATTAGTAATTTTTTTTGGAAAGGAGCTAGTAGCAACTCTAAAATTATATGGTCCTCTTGGGACAATTATTGTGGTGTGTTGGAAGAAGGAGCCTTGAGCTATGAGAGTATGAACGATCTGGCTTATGCTTTTTTGTTCAAACTGTGGTACAACTTTCATGCTAAAGTGAGCCTTTGGGATAATTTCATGTTTGCTATGTATTATGTGGGTAAACACCCTACTACTTGTTGCTTGAACCAAGGTAATTCTAAAGTGTGGTAGAGACTCTGCAAAGTTAAATGGGCTGTTGAACCCTTCATCTCTTGGGGGCTTTGTAATAGTAATATTTTTTTGGCAAGATCGTTGGTTGGGTGACTAGTTTATTGATTCTATAATTAACTCCTCTTCCACTATAGCCATTAAGGTGAATTACTTCATTAATGATAATTATTAGGACCATCAAAAACTTGCTAATGTTATTCCTGACTTTATTATTCAACAAATTTTGAACCTACCCCTGAATACAAACTCTCATGATTAAATTTTATGTGATTTGTCCAAGGATGGTGGTTTTATATTGAAGGATGCGTGGTATACTTTTAGAGCTAAGAAGGATGTTGATAATATCTTTTCTATGATATGGCGTAAAAATATTCCTTCCACTGTGGCTATTTTTGTATAGAGGATTTTGCATAAGTTCATTCCTACGAATGATAACTTAATTAAAAGAGGTTTTATTTTGCCTTCTAAGTGTCAATGTTGCTATCATGTGTAGAATATGCATCATGTATTTATTTTTCGTCCTTTAGTTATTAAAACATGGGTCTATTTTGATGATTTATTTCAATTAAATTATTTAATGCTAATTTGTCTCTTTATGCTATGCTTAATTCTTGGTTTTTTAAGACTAAAGGGCATATTATAAATGTTATCCCTTCTCTCATTTTGTGGTATTTATGGTTGGATAAGAATAATTCTCTTTTTAATGGTGTTTCTATGAACCATCATAGGATTATTCAGAATGTGAAAGACAAGGTTTTGGCTCTTTACTCTGTTAAACTTCTCTCTATTAAGAACTTTAAAAATTATTATTTTGTTGCTTCTGATTTTGGTATTATTTGGGAGGTTGGTTTTAATTCCAATGAGCCTAGGGTTATTTATTTTATGAAGCCCCCCAATAATTTCTATAAGATGAATGTGGATGGTGCTATTAGTGGTCCCACCTTGGGGTGTGGTGGGGTTATCAGAGATAGTATCGGTACTCTGTGTATGGCCTTTGCTAGTCTTATTTATAAGGGTAATGTGAATTATACTGTTATCTTGGCTATTCTTTATGGCCTTGGATTATGTATTTCTCTTAGTTTAACTAATGTTGGTATTGAAGTTAATGCCAACTATAGTTTTGAATTTTTTTAATTTTGTCATTGATACGGTGTGTCTTCTGATTTATTTTATCTAGTGAGGGATATTAAGAATCTTCTCATTTTTATGAACTATTCCTTACATCATTTTTACAAGGAGGGGAATTCTTGTGTGAATTGGCTTGCCAATTGGGGTTGTAGGTTGGATTGCTTTGATAATTTGACTGGCTCTAATCTTCCTGCTCCTTTGAAAGGTCTCTTAAAATTAGATGTTATTAATTTATCCTATATTAATCTTGTTGGGTTTCCATTGGCTGGGGCAGATATTTTTGTTTTCCTAGGGTATGGTGGTTGGTTTTTCATTTTTTGGCTGGTTGAAGTTACTATGGCTTGGTGGTTTCTGGTTTCCTTATATATACTTGGGCTGCTAGTGTTTCTCTCGGTCTGGGTTATTTTATCTCAGAATTTTTGGATGTTGGTGCTATGGTGGCCATTGGGGGGCTTGTTTTCCCTGTTATGTCTCTTCCTACTATGGCATCATTCCAGGATTATTCCTTGGTGATGTGACTCTCTACCTATTTTATTTGGTTGCTTGGTTTTGGTTCTAGTGGTTCTGTTGTTCTCGATCTGGGCTATTTTTTCCTAGATGGTTTGGTTTTTTGAGCTATTTGATGTCTATTTGTGGTGATATTTTGGGGGATTTAGCTGGTTGCTATCCCTATTTGGTCACTTAGTGTAGTGGTGTTATTTCAAACCCGCTCCTTCGCATTGGGACTATTTTGGTCTGGTGGAGCTGGTTCTAGCATTTGGTCTTATCGCTTGTATTTTTGGTGGGCCCTATGCTGGAGCTACTTTCCTGGATCTGCTTTAATTTTGTTTTCTATAATATTTGTTATTTGGGGTCATATGGGTTGGCTATATTTTTCTTCTTTGTTTATCTCTAGGCTTCTTTTGGTTTGTTTTCTCAATTACCTACTTTTATGTCCTTTGGTTGTCTATTGTTTAATGCGGTTGGGGTATTGATTTTTGCTTTTTCTAGGTGGTGCAGTCCTATTGCTGGCTGCTTTGGGGTTCAGTGCTCTAGTGGTAGCCATTTTTGGTTTTCTCTGGGAGCTTAGTGTGCTATCCTTACTATTGCTAGCTGGTTGGGTACATCTGCTGCTGGTTGGTTAATAATTTGATGTTGAGTAATATCTGGATGGAATTTTGGAGAACTTGTTGGACCGATAACTATTGGATTCTTCTTTCTACTAGTATATATTTCTATTTTTGCTATGTTTTTTTTGTGTATTATCTTGTTTTGCAGAATTCCTTTTGTACAGGTGATCATAGTGATCGTATTTTTGGGTGCTCGTTCTTGTACACCATAGAATATATACTTTTCTTTAGTAGGGACCTCGAGCTCTTAGTCTTTTTTGTTATCTTTTTGTAGCTCATTCGAGCATTAGTGAGCTTGAGGACCCTTTAATGACCTGTACTATTTTTTATTATATTAACGCATAGGCCCTTATGTGGGTTTCCCTTAATATATATATATATATATATATATATATATATTGATGACACCTTATATAGAAGATCATTTGATTAGATGTGGTTAAGGTGTATGAGTAAATCATAAGCATTAAAGATTATAGAAGAAGTATATGTCAAATTGTGTGACACACTACAATCAAGTTTGAAGACGAAAATGAAAATTAAAAGAATGGCTTATTATTGGTCATCCATGATTGATGACTACATGAGTTGCTTATTATTATCATCAATTCCAAGTATATGGTGTAGTTCTATATCAGACACCAAATGTATAACACCCAACATTTTCTTCATGGCCTTTTGAAAGCTAGGGTATGGATATTGTCATTTCAATTTACCTTCAATCTTCTAGAAGTCGTAAGTTCATCTTAGCAGCTACATATTACTTCTCAAAATGGGAAGAGCTAGTTACTTTGAGAGAAGTTGAAGATGATCATGTTCTAAACCTTTTCAAAGGCCATGTCATATATAGATTTGGTATTCCTCATCAAATCATATTCAATGATGACCCTTCATTGAAAAGCACTAAGATAAATAATTTTGCTAAATGTCATAATATTGATTGGAGATACTCAAAAATCTATTACCCTTGAGCAAAAAGATTAGATGAGGCCTTCAATAAAATATTGGTTAAAATTTTTTAAAAAAAGTTTGATTATAAGAAACATCAATGGTATGAAAAGTTAGGAAAAGCTTTATGGGTATAAAAAATCATATATAGAACTCTTACTTAGTCTATGTTTTTTTCTTTAATATTTGGAAGAGAGGTTATTCTTCCTTTAGAGGAATAGTTTCCTTCACTAATTATAGTTGTCAATTATTAGATTATTAAAGAGCAGAATGGTAAACTCATGCTAGAAAAACTTGGGGGTTAGAAGAAAAAAGTTTGCTAACTAAAAAAAACCTTAAATTATATAAAGGCAAGATGATTCAAGCACACGATAAGCTGGTTCGTCCAAGAACCTTCAAAGTGGGAGAATTGGTTTAAGTTTTGTAAAGACCTATTTTAGCCCATCAAAAGATAGGCGATAAGTTTGAACTATCTTAAAAAAGCCCTTTTGTAATGGAGAAAGCATATCAAAAGGGATATTATCAATTGATTAATTGTAATGGAGATCATCTAATGTTACCTATAAATGGACGGTTTCTTAAATGCTATAATGGTGGATAGTGTTATTGGAGATATTTTATAATAAATAAAATTTTCTTGCTATTACTTTTATATATTGCTTTAATTTATGGAAATTTGTAAAATAAATTGGGCCCAAAGGATAAGGTTTGATCTGAAGTTCATACTAAAGTTTATGTGTTTTAAATTATCTTGTCATCTTTAAATAAAAAAATCCATTGTGGCATTCTATAAACTTCATTGCAGTGTCCATTTTATCTACTTGATAGCCACAATCTCATTTAGATTTCAATATTTCTTATCTAGGAGATGCTATCCTAAGTAAAGTATAAATCTCATCTACTTGAGAGCCACTATCTCATTCAGAATTCAATATTTCTTATTTAGGAGATGCAATCCTATTCAAGTATAAATCCTATCTTCTTGAGAGTCATTATCTAATTATGATTTCATTTTTTCTTATCTAGGAGATTTTATTCTAGTCATGTATAAATCCCATCTATTTTAGAGCTGATATCTCATTCAATTTTTAATCTTTCTTGTTTAGGAGATGCTATCCTACTCAAGTATAAATCCCATCTATTTGAGAGCTACTATCTCATTTAGATTTCAATCTTTCTTGTTTGGGAGATACTTTCCTAGTCAAGTATAAATCCCATATGCTTGAGAGCCCCTATCTCATTTAATTTTAATTTTTCTTATCTAGAATATGCTATACTAGTCAAGTATCAATCCTATCTATTTGAGAGCTACTATCTAATTTGATATCAATATTTCTTGTTTAAGAGATTCTATCATAGTCAAGTATAAATTTCATTTATTTAAGAGCGGCTATCTTATTTAGATTTCAATTTTTCTTATCTATCAGATGCTATCCTAGTCAACTACACATCTATTCATAATCAAATCTTAATATCAAATAATTTATGGGAATTAGTTGATTTCTTTGTTCAAAACAACCGCATGTAAGTTACTTTTTAAGGTTAATCACACCTGTTGTTGATCTCATTTTTGAATGAGTTCATTATCCCTGTGTCAAATATCATTTTCTATTTCATCAATCATTTGAACCATACTTCAAATCTAAATTCAAACTCAACACTAATGTTTTGGCATGGTGATTTTATCATTGAAACATAAAACCATCACTTGACAATCACTCTAGACTATCATTTGATCATCTGATCTACCTCTTTGTAATCCCCATGTTAGTAAAATGATCATTATAAACCATAAAATTCTCTTAATTATTAAGTTCCATTGATTAATTTAAAACCTAAATCTAAATCAAGAACTAAATCCATAAGTTAACACTCGCCAATGATAGCCAGGTGATCAAATATTCAATAACTGATGATCATCAATGATTGTCCATGATCTAAAAATTTTAAACCATAAAATATCATGAATCATTATATAAATAAACTCTAAATCCAATCCAGTGACTAAATTCTTTGAGAAATCATGTTTTGTCAGGACCAGTCGTAGTCTAGATAACTGTCACCTTGTGACCCTTGAGATGAGCCGATTCATACAACCCAGCTAAACCTAAACTTTTAAAGCTTCAAGAATATTTCATTGAACCCTATAAAGCGTCCCTAACTTGGCATAATCCTCTAAGGCACCATTAATAGAGTTGGAATCATGTTTCTATTCTAGTCCAAATCCTTTAAATAGCTTAAATTTTTCCACATAAGAGTTGGTTTTATTTTTTCATGTAATATCCTGAGTCTAAAAGCATCCCTTGTCTTGCTTCCCAACTAACAATTTGAGGTACTAAGAAGTTTTTGAGTGAACTCTTGTGTAGCTTCCACCATGAGAATTTGACTTTTAATCCACTCATCTTCAGGCCAAGATTTCTTGAGAAAAAGTGCTCTAGGTATCCAGAAAATCATGCCTAAATCAAGGCTGAGATAATTAGAGCTCCATCAGAGGTAAACATCCATTCTCAAGATCCATCCTAGATTGATCCAGGAAAGTGTGAAATAAATATTCAATTTGCATGGATCAAATCGTTGAATTGAAGGTTCTTGAACCAGTGATGCTTCTTGTGAAGTTTAATCTGATTTTGTGCAACCAATATTTGGGATCTAACATAAATATGCCTATGGTTAGACCATACTTAGAAAAGTTATTTACACAGATAAAATATTAGTCAAAGGGTAGTTTTATTATTTCATCATTGAATGGATCCTCAATGATTATAATGGTTTATACATTTTTATTATTGGAAGGTATAAAGTTTATAGATTTATAATATGGATTCATAGCAGGAAAGATTTTAATTACCAACTTAGATATATCATTTTTAGATAATGGGGTTAGAGTCACATTCTATACATATGTCTTTTAACTTTTCCATGGAAAATGCATTTGGATTATCTTCTTTAACAACTTGTACCATATCCTCTTCTAAAAGAATTTCAAACTTGAGTTGTTCTATGATATTTGAATATTTTATAGCATGTTTATTTTTCCTAAATATATGATTGTTGTCCAAATTGGATTCCAAATCAATATGTATTATAGGCATATTTATTTAAATATTCTCATTTTCAATATTTTGATATTATTATTTTTAGCATCCTCAACCTCTCCCTCTAGCCCATTAAGCCATTCTACCACCACTTTATATAAGAGGGGCAAGATGCCAACGAACACTTTATTAAAGGACATGATGCTTTTATTTTTCTCCATTTTCTTTTTTCTTTTCTTTTTCCTATTCTTTTTGTTTTTCTTCAACTAGTTTAAAATTTTTAAAGAAGATAGTCCAGTTTTTATGTAGATAATTTGTAGTGTCTTTGTATCTCCAAACTTCATGAATTGAGAATGATTGTAAATCTCCATTAATACAATATTTAGCACCCTCATGAGAGTATTTTATATATTGGTGTAGAGAGGATATCACCATTTAATACTTATGAAGCTAGTACTATATAGGGAATTAAAATAATCCTTCAATTATAATATATGGAGTTTTGCTTTGGTTCTAAGGCCATATATTTATATCAATAAGGTTATGGAACCCAAAGAACTCTTGATTTTTTTGTTGAATGCTCATAATATCATTTTTTAAGAAATGAGTTTATAAGTATCCACCCTTATGTAATAAAGCGTTATAAGAGACAAATGTTAATTGATGCACCTGGACCAATAATAACACGAAACAACTTGAAATTTTTCGCATCTACAATAGTATATAATGGGTGATTATGATCAGTGGTTCCCAATAATAAGTTTCATCTTAGACTGTTACTCTTGGAACCTCTTTGAATTATAGAGCTTCTTTTGACTATGTTAATACTAGCTGAGCCTTTCAAATTTTTGGGTCAAGTAAAGCTTTGATTAAATCCTCTCCCATTACCATGGAAAGGACAAGTATATAATAAATATTCAATTTCATTATCTATTTTTTGAGATGAGCTAACACATTATAACCTACTTTAGGATTCTTTGTATTAATTGCATCTTGATGTAATACAGGTTTAGATTGTGTTAAAGTTTTAGGATTATCTATGACTTGCTTTCTTTTTTCTATAGCAAATACTCACAACGATAGAACTTTACCACTTAAAATATTTTATTGTAATACCTCTTTAGGAGAAGATACAATATAATCATTTTCTTCTTGATAATTAGTTATTTTAATCTCTCATTTGATAAATTGTTTAAATCTTACATCTTAATTTTTATGCTGATAAGAACACACTAAAAGTTGAGACATGGGCATCGATATCAGAGACATATTTAAGAGCCCTATAAGTTTATTTTAATTTATATTTGACTCCTGAGAATTGACTTTTATTGAATCATTTAAAATGTTAGCTAATTGATCATCATCAAAAATAGGCAAGATATACACTAAATATTTCCTGATTATCCTCTTAGTCTAAGGTGGGATAAAATATAAACCATATAATATAAGCAACACAAATGATTTAGGTCCCCCATCAATAGAGATTATAAATATATTATTTATTTCCTTACTTTCATTTTTACTCTCTTTCTTTGGAAATGAGGAAGAATGGAAAGCTTATATCATCTTTGGCTCTTTAGTTGGAGTAATTTTTTGAACTTCTTCCTCAAAAGCTACTTGATAAACCTTGATGGGACTCCATGCCCTTAGGATACATGAGTAGATAAATAATATAGTTTATTTATAATTCTTTTAAAAGACAGGGATATGACAACATCCTAGCTATCATTGGCCGTTTATAAGAGAATAGGGTATGAAAGACTAACTAATCACACATTTAACAAATCTCTGGCTTGAACCTATTAAATGCTCAAGAGGTTTCACTACTGACCTTAATTTTATGGATTTCTCAAGCCACTCCTTTAATTTTATATAGTTTTGTAATTCATGACTTAGCATCCAAAGATATGGCCAATAATTAGGTTTCATAAAAAATGCCAACTTCTTTCATCATCTTAGGGTCAAGAAGTTTATTTTGACTTCTTCAAGAGGTTCTTGAAAATTCTTTTAATAGATTCCCTTTTAGATGAATAAGATTTATTTATAAGTGACTCAAACTTTTTCCTCCTCTCTAACAGAGTAAGATTGGATCGTGGTCTAAACTGTTTATTGTACTAAGATTTATTATACTATTAATATTGGGGAACACATACTACATTTTCTACTTGAATTTTCATTAATTATACGCCTTCATCTATAGTTAAAAATAACCTAAATTTCTTTTCAAACACTTCTTGATGGTTCAACTTTTTAGAATCTGATGCTAATTTTTATTTTAGAAATGAAGCTTCCTCATGGAGTTAGAGATTTACTCAATAACTTCTCAATTGTCTTTATAGTGAACCCTTTTAACAGGAAGACTACTAATTAAGAATGTTTTAAGGATAAAAAAATAATGTTTTAAGGAGGATTTCTACACTGTGCTGCTCTTGAAACTATTGTCCACACTTCATGCTAAATTCTCCCATTTTAAGATCTATTTTATCATATTTTCACCTAGTTCTTACATTCGATAATAAGATCCCAAATGGGGACAAAATGTCTTTCCCTAGCAAGACTTTTAATGAACAAACTTTCTAGTTCTAAAAAGGTATGAACCAATCAATTAGGATGTTTATCATACCAAGCAAATGTAACGCTTATAATACTACTAAAAAATTATTAGAATAATATCGCATCATTTTCTTTTTTTTTTAAAGAAAATGCAAATATCCTTAAATAAAAAAACCTAATACAAACTACTAAGTGATAGAGAATCTATCACATTCCTCCTTTAACAAAGAAAAAAAAGAGGAGGAATATTATGACTACTAACATCATCCAAAATAAAATCACTAAAAATAGTAAAGTTAGCACAAAAACTTGCTAATTTATTATAATTTCTATTAGAAATTTGAAATAAAACATGATTGAACTCCTCCAAATCCAAGTTGCCATTCTTCATGTTTAATTTACGAAAAGAATTTGTAAGAACCTTGATAATATTATAATTATTTCCTTCAATAATCTTACACAACATTCTTTAAAGAATGAATGGCTAAAATCTCTAATTTAGCTACATCCCAATGCAAGAAACTAAAACCAAATCCAAACAAGAAACTTTATTTATGATCTCTAAACAGTCCACCAATTCCTACTTTATTTGATATTAATAAAGAAGCATCTATATTAACTTTAATCAATTCAGGAGGAGGAGGGAGCCAATAATTGTAAAACAGCTGAGGAAGTTGATTAACACCCTATTTTTTGAGATGAGATTAACTTGAGATGTAGTAGAAGCAAAGCTAATTACATTTGCAATAATAAAAACATAACTATCTTCATCCCCTCCATGCTTAACTTTGTTCCTACTCTTCTAAGAAAAGAAGAGCAATGTATAATTCAAATTTGTAATAAAAGGATTAGTATTTGCTAACCTTTGCAACTAAAAACTGAAATCCGTAATATAAGATAAAATATGTACAAGAAAACCCCATATATATATATATATATATACAGGGGGGTGGGGGTGGGGCATGAATTGTTTATTTAAAAATTTTCTTGGATTTAGAAAATCTTTTTAGAAAACTTAAATTAATAATCCTAAAATATGTAGTTATTTAAAAAAACATCGCATGATTTTTCAATAACAAAAATCTTAAATGCAAAAAAAATTAAATTATGGGAAAAATTAAATGAGAATAGAAGAACACTAATTTTATAGTGGTTAGGTCCAACTAGACCTACATCCACTCACTGGAGACACCTTCTCCAGATATTGCACTAAACAATAGTGACTCTCCTTTTGCCCCGCAACAAGGTTGCCTTTACAAACTCTCTTCCACCAACCTGGTGTGGCAGAGAACCGATGCCTTTTACACTATTCAAGTGATGAAAGCATACTATCTCATTCTTTTTCACCCTCCTATTTAAGGCAGAGTATCATCACATCCTTTTTTATCCTCTTAGTAAAGGCAAAGTATCCTTTTTTACCCTCCTGGTGAAGGCAATACTATTTAAAAATTTGAGTAGGTTATTAGACCTTATTGAACTGTCCCAAGGCTAACCAAGAAGGGGGTGAATAGGTAATAAAAAATTTTTAGATTTTCAAAAACCATTTATAGAAAATTTTAGAAATGATCCATGATTATGCAGTTATCTTAAAGTGCTGAAAAATAAAATACCAAAAAAAATAAAAGTAAACAGATGAACCCCAAATTTATAGTGGTTTGCTCCAAACTAGACCTACGTCCACTCCCTAGAGACTCCTCTAGGTATTGCACTAAATCAAAGTGACTCTCCTTTTGACCCTACAGAAAGATGGAGAAGCCCTTACAAACTATCTTCCACCAACCCGATGTGGTAGAGTATCAATGTCCTTTTTTACCCTCTTGGTGAAGGAAAAGAAGCTTCATCCTTTCTCACCCTTCTAGTGATGGTAGAGAAACTTTGTCCTTTATCACCCTCCTGGTAAAGGAATAGTACCTCAACACTATGTTGAAGATCTTCTCTCAAAAGACTTTAGAGGAGATAGGCAAACATTTCAAGAAGAAAAAGAGATCCTCGCTTTGGGAAACCTTATGAATCCTTCATAGATCCCCCTCACTTGATCTCTCATATTTTACTCTCACTATCTCTCCCAAACACTCACACTCAATGGATTCTCTTAAGAGAAAATCACAATAAAGGTCTTGATTGATAATTTTAGGACATCTTATATAAAAAACACAAGAAAACCCATCCAAAAAAACTAAAATTATAAGTAAACTGACTTAAGATCATATAGTATGATCGTGGATCATCTGTAAGAATAGTTTAAAAAACCAAGTACAAACCTGTATGAACCTTATTTTGTACACTGTCAGTCGTTTGTATGAATTGACATCGTACTGTATGAATAGTTCAAAATTGAATGTATTCGTCTAGTATAAGGTGGTATGAACCTTATTTCATACACTATCAATTGTCTATAAAAATTGACATCGTATAATATAAACATTTAACACAAATCATGTGTTTGGTGTGAATATGGATGAACCCAAATTCATACACTATCAGTCATCTTTATGAACTAACTTTGTATAGTACAAACAATATAAAAACAAATGGATCAATTTGGGACGAACTGGTATGCACCCAATTTTGTACACTATTAGTCATCTGTACGAACTAACTTTGTACAGTATAAATAATATAAAAATATAAGCAATGATTTGATTAACTACATTTTGGAGGACAAGCATGACAAATCATACAATACGATTTGGAGCTCGTACAGTACGATTAGTTTTAAAATTTTTAGTTTTAACTCTCTCCCCCTGTGTGTGTATGTGCACGGTTACCTAATTATAATTACACTCTTTCATACTCAAGAAAATAAAAAATAAAGATTTACATACTTCATTACATGAAATCCTAATATAATCTATCTTGAAGTCTTCAACAGTCTAAAGTATGGTTTTCTTGAAATGTTAGTACACACAAACAATAAATAAAAAATATCTTGTACTTGCTTGGAGAAATAATAAAATTATCAAAACAATAATATTTTTCTATCATCAAAAATCACATTCTCAAACTAGATTCATAAGTTGCAATAATCTCCCCCTTTTTTTATGATGGCAAAAACAATTATTGTTTGAGTTACAAATAACATTCTTTTCTCCTAAACTCCCCATAAATGAAGTTAAAAATAAAAATCATGGGGAAACAATAAATTTATCCTCTTTTTAATTTTTGTTTTAGAGACAAACCCAAAACAAGCTAGTATGATATGAATCACAAGAAAAAAACAAAACCATAAACATACTACCCTCATTATGTCATAGTGCATAAAACAAAAAATCTAAACAAACTTAAAATAAAAATAAAAATAAAAAGCCAAAAACACAAAACACACACCAAAACACAAACAAGAAAACTTCAAACAAACACAAATAATAACCCAACTCAGTAAATCTTAGCTTGTGTGATTACCTTCCAAACAAAAAAAAAAAAAACCTTTCTTATATAAAGAAGATTAATACACAAAACAAAATCCTATTTTTTAAGAATAAAATCAACAAATTGAATAAGAAAATAAAAGGAAAAATAAGTTACCAATTATACAACAATTATAACTATATAATACATATTTGTTAGAACATTGAAATGATCTTATTATCTAAATCTAATTTGTAGATTGATTTAAAACTTAAGAAGAGAAAATAATTTTGTTAGGAATTTAGTTGTAGTGCAAGAAATATTTAAAATTTTTTATTTAATCAACATTAGTAATTTGAAAAATTGAAACTCAAAGACAATTTAAGTGAATTAAAACCAACGCAAAGACAAGCATTTCATTACCAATATAATGCAATTTTAATTTGATACAGAAATGCAAAACATCTCAATACATCACATAAATACTAAAGAGAAACAAAACATATATCAACTATAATAGAAAATGAAAACTAAAATGTTGGAAGAACCTGATCTGGAGGCAATTAAGGAAGAGAAAACATGGTAAAGTAGCTATTAATGGTAGCTACTGAGTGTTGATAAAATTGAACTGTCCTCTAACCTAGCCCATATCTTCATTTTATCTGACATCATGCTGGTCTAGGTGAGTCTCAATATGATCAAATTGTTGATCAAAATGAGAGTCAAGTCTATCAAAGCTTTGGACCATTTCATGTCAAAAATGATGATAAGGTCTAGGAGCAGGTGCAGGTACATGAGCTTCTCCTTCTTGAATTTTATCTCTTGAATTTGCTTGATCTTGGTGAAATAGAAAATGAAAGGAAGTATTAGTGAAATAGATTGGAAGATGAATAGGTGGATCATGATGAATCAAATTATATTTCTTTTCAAGGATATAGGCGACTAAGGGTCCTAAAGCCACATTCTTCTTCCTTTTAGTGGTAGGAAGTCTAATACCAGTAAAATTATTGATTTAATCTAGAATCAACTGGGCTTCATCAATTGGAGTATTTAGCATTATACGATATGTGACAATAAAAAGCAAGGGTGTGAAGTTGATTTGATCACTAGTTTTAGGAATAATAGATGTTCTCAAAACATGTTGGAAGATCCTTGCATTTTGGTTCAAAAAAAGTACACGATATTGGTGATAAACTGAAGGTACACCTCTAAAAGTTTGATTTTTGGTAGACTAGTCAAAATTAGCTCTAGAAGTCATAGTGTGTGTGCCCTTACCCCTTAAGTTCTAAGATGTAGGAAAGTCCTTGAATCTTTCCTAGTAATCTCTACCCTCTCTTTAAACACATATGAGGACATCTTGGTATGGTTCTCCCTCATTCTCAGATTAAAATGGTAAAAGGTTTTAGATAAACATGTGTTCATCCTAGATGATCAAACAATAATGATTATATTTTTCACTACAGGAAATTCATTGATTACCGACGGTTATCTAGCCATCAGTAGTAACGGCGGCTTAACCGGCGGTATGACTGCCAATTATTACCGGCAGCCCACCCAGTCGTTATGCAAAGATAAGACGCTTGAAATAGTCGCGGTCCAAAAACCGCCAATTAAATGGTTGGTATTTAAAATTACCGGCACGTTACTGGTGGCTAGAACCGTCGGTATTAAGTGATTTTAATACCAGTGATTTGGACCGATGGAACACTGCCAAAAAAGTCCTAAAAATTAACCATTTCGAGCCTCCCATTTCATTCCATATCCATCTCTCTCTCCTGCACTGCGCTTGCCCCCTCTCCTCTGCCCGCTCTCTCACGACCGAGAAGATTTATGCTACTGACGAGGTCCCTCCGGCTACCTACAAGGTCCTTCTGGCCGCCGACGAGCTCCCCACTGCAATCCCAAAGGGCTCTCACCGGTCCTATGTGTGACACCTTCCTTTGATCGAGGTTTGCATTTTTAATTTTTTCAAGAAGTTTTTTATTATTCCGGTTGAATTACATCAAGGAACAACTCTAATTAAGCCCATATTTTTTACTTTACTCATGGATTTTCTCACTACACATTAGCAAGAGGATGTACCTTTTTGTATGATTTTTGTTTATGATATTTTACTTTTTGATGTTTGTGATTTTGGTTAGATTTCATCAAGGATCAGTCTTAAGTCAATATCTTTTTTCTTTAGTCATGGATGTTCTCACTAGACATTTGTGAGAGGATGTAGCCAATGACTTTTTTCTTTAGTCATGGATTTTCTGAGTAGACATTTGTGAGAGGATGTACCTAGTTGTATGCTTTTTGTTGATGATATTCTACATGTTGATAAGACTAGAGAGGGAGTTGAAGGAAAACTTGAATTATGGAGGTCAAGTATAGATTCTAAAGGTTTTCACTTGATTAGATCTAAAATTGAATATATGGAGTGTAATTTTAGTAGCAATAGACCTAGTGAGGGGTTTGTGACTTTGGGCGATCAAGTAATTAATAAAAATGCACATTTTAGATATCTTGGTTTTTTTGTTTAGAGTGATGGTGAAATAGAAGGGGGTATTATTAGCACAATTCAAGTTGGATGGTTGAAATGGAAAAATGAATTGGGCTTGTTGTGTGATAGAAAAGTCCTCCTCAAACTTTAGTGAAAATTTCATGTAATGCTTTATGGTGTCGAATCTTTGTCAATAAAAGAGAAGCATAATACTAAGTTAAGTGTTGCATAGATGAGGGTGCTTAGGTGGATGAGTGGATTTACCCCTAGAGATAGAATACGGAATGAGCATATACATGAAAAGGTTGGAGTACCTCCAGTGGATGATGAGATTATAGAGTGTTGCCTTAGATGGTTTGGTCACATAAAATGACAGCCTTCAGATGACCTGATTAGGAAAGAAAACATATTAGATTTGACTTATGTTAAGAAAGGTAGAGATAGACCTAAGCATCCTCATCTCTGCAACACTTAACTTAGTATTATGCTTCTCTTTTAATGTCCAAAATTCAGCACCATAACATTTTGAACTCTTTTTTGCTTGGGTGGATGAGTGGCTTGGCCCTTAGAGATAGGATACAAAGTGAGCATATATGTGATAAGGTTGGAGTAGCTCTAGTGGACATAAGATTAAAGAGAGTTGCTTTGCATGGTTTTGTCACATTAAACAAAGACCTTCTGATGACCCGGTAAAGAAAGTGGAGGAATTAGATTTGACTTATGTTAATAAAGGTAGAGGTAGACCTAAGCATCCTCATCTCTCCAACACTTAACTTAGTATTATGCTTCTCAACATAAGCATTATTAACTCATTTTTTTCAAGAACTCTCCATAACATTTTCCTTAGAACTTTATCATATGCTTTCTCTAAATCAATAAATATCATATGAGATGGTTGTGAGACCTACAATGCATTCCAATTCAAGTAAAGTACACTTATTCAAAAGTATAGCACGTACACTCGTTAAGCTTGCATATCTTCTAATAAATGTTTTCATAACTATGTAGGGGGACGTTTGCTTCAACGTCTAAATGACTATCCAATAAGGGAGATATTTGATGTATAACAGATTGTTACCGGGTTAAAAATGATTGACAGATGAATTTATACAGGGAGTTGAGCCTTTTATTCAAGTTGTATCTCAACTGCCTTACTTTAAGTTTGATAAAATGTTTAGATGTCCATGTTCGAAGCATAAAAATCAAGCATTCCTCAAGCCTGATGATGTGAAGTTCGATTTATATCGTAGGGGATTTCTTCCATACTACTGAATTTGGACATCATATGGCAAGTATGAGCCATACAGAGATGCTCAGGCTGGTTTATCCACAACTTATGAAACATTTGATGAAGATCAAATGAGTATATCATATGAAGAACTTATTTTTGAAGTAGCAGGTCCTAATTTAAGGGCTAGTATGGAAGAGCCACCGAATGAAGAAACCCAAAAATTCTTTGAGTTACTACATGCAACTTAAAAATCAATTTGGGATAGTTGTAGTACTCATTCAGAATTATCCATTGTAGTGAGAATGCTAAGTATTAAAATTGAGAATAATATTCCTCGTGATTATTTCAATGACTTTGTTGGTCTTCTCAAGGAAACTAATCCAGCGGATAATTTATTTCCCTCAGATTTATATCGAATGAAGAAATTAGTATCCAAGTTGGGTCTCACTGCTACAAAAATTGATTGTTGTATTAATGGATGTATGTTATACTACAAGAATGATGCAACTGAAGTTTATTGTCGCACTTGCAATGCTCCTCGGTTTAAGCCAAACTCGATAAAATAATATCGTCAAAAGAAAGATGTTTAATATTCCCGTTTATTTTATTTATTGATCATTCCAAGACTTCAGCGACTCTATGCATCAATGAGTTCAGCAGGTCATATAAGATGGCATAAGGAGAAATTAGCAAAAAGTGGCATTCTTTCTCATCCATCAGATGCTAAAGCGTGGAAATATTTTGATCAAGTGCATGCTTCATTTGCTGCTGAATCCCGTAATATAAGATTGGGATTATGTGCCAATGGTTTTACCCCATATAGTCAAGCATATACACCGTACTCTTATTGGTCAGTTATACTAACACCATATAACATTCCACTAGAGATGTATATGGATACTCCGTACATGTTCTTAACTCTTATAAAACCTGGACCACATAATCCAAAAGCAAAAATTGACTTTTTTTGCAACCATTAGTTAATGACCTCAAGTTATTATGGGAAGGAGTTCTCACATATGACATATAAATAAAATAAAATTATCTCCTTCGAGCTGCATTTTTATGGACCATTGGTGATTTTCCAACTTTTGGTATATTGTCTGGTTGAAGTATAGAAGAAAAATTAACATGTCCTTACTGCATGAAGAGTACTAAAGCTTTCACACTAAAATATGGAGGGAAAAATACATAGTTTGATTGTCATCATATGTTTCTACTTGCTGATCATTAGTTTTGGAGGAATAAGGAAGTATTCATTAAAAATAGAGTTGAGCGGTCACCTCTTCCACCTAGATTAAGTGGTGTTGTACTACAGAGACTTTCTGAGATTCCAATAATATTAATTTTTTAATTTTATCAGAGTATAAATATCTGGGATATGGTGTTAAATATAATTGAATTAAAAAAAAGTATTTTTTGGATATTATCATATTGGAGAACTAATTTGATAAGGGATAATCTGGATGTTATGCATATTGCGAAGAATTTTCTGGACACATTTTTAATATAATTAGGGATGTTAAAGGTAAGAGTAAAGATAATGTCAAAGAAAGGATAGACATTAAAGAGTACCACCGACGAAAAAAATCTAGAGTTAGTAACAACAATCAACAGTAAAATAATGAAGCCCAAATCACCTTACTCTTTCATGTTAGAGCAAAAAAGATCAATATATCAGTGGTTTAAAAGTTTAAAAATGGCCGATGGCTATGAATCAAATATAAGCTGATGTGTTGATATGAAATCTTTGAGGTTATTTGGACTAAAATGTCATGATTGTCACATAATTATGGAGGTTTTTCTTCAAATCATAGTATGTATGTTACCCGATTACATATCAAATACGTTGACTGAGCTTAGCATTTTCTTTAAAGACCTATATGCATCTAAACTAAGCAAAGATGATTTACGGAGGAGCGAGGATAATATACCAATTATCTTCTACAAGTTAGAAAAAATTTTCCCCCGGGTTTTTTTGATTCTATGGAACATCTTCCAGTCCATCTACTTTACGAAGCTAGAGTTGGCGGACCTATATAATATCATTGGATGTATTCTTTTAAGAGGTAAAACATATTTTTATTTAATCTCTAATATTTTTTAATAAGTTGAGAGAATATATGTTTATTAACTTGATAATTATAATTATTTAATAGATATTTGAAGAAGTTGAAGAAATATGTTAAGAATAAAGCACGAGCAGAATGATCGATATGTAAAGCATATTTATCTCAAAAAACCATTAAATTTTGCTCCTACTACTTTGAGCCCCATATAAGGAGTACAAAAACTAAGATTGGTCGTAACATGGACTTCGATGTAGAGTTGCACTAATAGTATTTAGAAGTCATGAAGAGCCTTGTGGCAAATGTGTTGAAAGATTTCTCAATGATTTAGAAATTAAAGCAATGAATTTATATGTGCTACTAAACTGTGAAGAGAAGTTGAGCCAATGTTAGAGTAAGTTCTTCCATAATATGAATAATGAGTAATGTTTATTTATAATACTAAAGTATTATTTTTATGATTTATCACCATGTATTTCATAAGCATTTTGCTTCTAACAAATTCGAGGGATATTAAACAATTTCTTGCAAATGAATTTCCAACTTGGTTCAAATCTTATGTGAGCTCAAAACTTTTAAAATTTTAATTTGAATTACAACATATTTATTACAAAAAATACTAATATTTAAAAATTTTTCTAGGTATGAAATCCTGATAATAATCCCAGAGGTCATAGGGATAAACAAGATTGGCTAGCTGTCATAAAAATAAAAGTACGGGGAATAATTGATCAATAATATGTTGTAGCAGCTGCACATCAAGAGGATGAAATGTCAAGCTGTATGCCTGTTGAAATAGAGGAAATGCCAGCTACAACACCTAGTATTGAAATGTAGTTAGAAGATGTTAATAATTTAACTAGCTCATCAAGTGAGAATAAGGAATAAAGTGAAGATACCCTGGAGAGTAATGAAAATATTTTTGATTATAAGTAATTTTTGTAATTTAGAATTATAGAATTTTATTTTGTAATATTTCTCAATAGTTTTGTACTTATAGAATTTTACTTTTTGAATTCTGAGCAATAAAAATATTTTTTATTCTGAGTAGTTTTTGTAATTTAGAATTGCCATTTTTATAATTTAGAATTGTACAATTTACTTTTTGCAATATTTAGAATTATACTTTTTGAATTCTGAGCAATAAAAATGTTAGTTATTTTTTTGTATACTGTTATTCTTTATTTTTGCAATTCATTAATATGTATTCTATATTCTTTATTTTTTATATATTGCAATACTTTACTAATTACATCTTTTAATATAGATGGCTTCAGGTGACCCTCCTTGTAGATCTTTTGCCTCAAAGTTCTCTAAAAAAAGTTGAGTGTTAATCCTAATAGACCCAGACAGCCTGATGAAAGTGAGGAACATAGATCAGTTCCACCAGTTATACCTTCACGACCACCACCCAGGAGTTAGCAGCAATCCCCGAGTGAGCGAATTCATGGTCAGTCAGATCCACCTGCTATTGTACCAACACCCTTCCCTGGCTACTTCCCTCCTCCATCGATGAGTCCTCATTTTCCCTCTCTTAATCTGGCACAGACAGCACCATTCTATACATATTACCCCCCACCATTATCACAAATAGCAGGTCCATCCACTGGTCCTTACCCTCCTTACCCCCACCTATATTATTACCTATATTCGGTGCAGCCAGAATACGGTGGATCATCTAGACCAGAAGAGGTTGGTGTTGGAGATCATGTAGCTACAACAGATAAGCATCAATATATTGAGCCTGATGGCGATAAGTAAGTTCAGTTTATGTTATTAAGTTTATTGTATTTTGATATATTATATGTTATTAACAAAACAATTAACCTGTAGCTTCAATCCTTCAAGGCCACCTACTCATAAGATCCGGGATATTATAAAAAAATAAATATGATGCTCCTTACTTATCATGGAAGAAGATCCCAAAGGAGATTAGGGATATGTGGTTTAGAGAATTTTAGGTATACTTATTTGGTATAAATTCAAATATTTGATTTAATTTGTATTAATATTTTTGGTTATGTCTAAATTTTTACAGAAAGAATTTAGGTTGTTTCTTGAGCATAAGACGAGGATCAGAAAAAATTTTGAGAAGAGAGGAGCAACCCATCTCAAGGACATGTTCACAGACATTAGAAAGTCTAGGCAGCATCCTATATGGATTCGAGATGGCGTATGGGCTGATCTGAGTAGAGCTTGGGTGACCCCTGAGTTCATAAAAATAAGAGAGCAGAATAAGCATAACAGAGCATCTGACTATGGGGGTTTAGGAAGCTCTCTTCAAATTGGTGGATCTGTTCCTCATACGGAATATAGATGATGAATGGTAAGAGCTTTAAATTAGTTTATTAAATATATTTATGTTATTATAACTATATCTTATATTTTTAGAAAGAGTTTCTTGGTAGGGAGCCAACACCGATGGAGTTGCATACGAATCAACATCGAGCTGACCATCAGTGGGTTGATGAAAAGGCTAAGAAAGCTCATGTGAGTATAATTTTTTGGAGTTTAGGAATAGAAATTTATTATAATAAAACTATTTGTAATATTAATGTATTTTATGAATTTATTCTCGCAGGATGATTTTGTAGGAGCTTGGGAAAGTCGTTAGTCCACTGATGAGGGATCATCTTCAGAATCGACCCAAATTTTTGTGTATAATACATGGTCAGATGTTGTTAGAGGAAGATAGAGGGGGAGGGTATATGGGTTGGGTTTGCAAGGCTATACTTATGAGGGCAGTTCAACCACCTCAGCATTTTATGATACAAGTGGAGCTAAAGAAAATGTAAGCCAGAGGGTTGCAGCACTGACTAAAGAGATTGAACAGATGAGAAAAGTTCAAAATAAAATGCAAGCAGAGTTGCGATTCTGCAGAGATGAAAATCAAAGGAAGAAAGAGCAAGAGATAGAGAAACCACATGCATCTCCAGACAATTAGGATACAGACGAGGATTAGCACTTTTTTATATTTCATGATCTTATAATGATCTGATTGTAAACTTATTTGGTTGAACTTATTGAACTTAGAACTTGTGAACTTGTAAACTTAGAACTTGTGGACTTGTGAACTTAGAACTTTGGTTTAATTTATTATTATTTTTTTGTTTAACTTATGAATATATTTGTGATAATTACTATGATTGACTATAGTGGCGTGTTGCCCAAAATTGTTATTATTGTTTTCTTTGCAGGTTTAGAGTTTAGGGTAAAAATCCCTCAAATAGAGGGGAGGCTATCAATTTCTTTTTTCAGATGCTACGGGTTTTTGGTGGCTAACCGGCGGTTTAGCCACCGTAAACTTTGATACCAGACGGCTAATTGACACCGTCAGAAATCTACTATAACCACTGTTATTTATCGGTGACATGCCGGCGGTCACACCGCAGGAAATTCCTTCGGTTGTGATTGCCGGTTAGCTACCGGTACTTTTCCCGGCAGTCTACTAATGGTCGAACGATGGTATTTTATCTGCGGTTGATGGTCGGGGAGCCATCGGTAACAACACCGGTGGTGATCAGTGCTCAAACCACCAAAAGATAAATGGCAGTACAAACTGCTGTAAAATCATCAGTGAAAAAAATCACTAGAAAACACCGCCGATAATGGCTTCCGGCGCCATTTTTTTCGGTAGTTTAAAAACCACCGAAAAGCCGCCGGGTTTTAACACAACCACAAGAAAACTTGAGTTAACCGCCAGCAAAATTGCCTGTAATGAGTAATTTTCCTGTAGTGTTGGCAGTTAGGTTCGTCCACATACAAGTTGACAACAAGATCATATAGACAAACATGTCTTCGTCTAAGACAATCTTAAAAAAATGACTGTACTTTGAATTCCCTCTCTATTTGTATGAACAATAAATGAATATTTTGTATAGTACGATGATGTATTTATACAATACGATATATTTACAAAAACACACTTTATCTTACCAGCTTAGAAAAAATTATCATGCATAATCAAGTGATTTTGTACAGTACAAAAGTGGTTCATATTGTATGACTAAAAAATGAATTTTTAGATTTGCATTTTATAATCATGATTCTTTTCTAAAAATTAGTCAACCAAGATCCATAAGACACACAAACAAAAAACAAAAATAATTTAAAAGAGAAATCAAACCTAATATAGAGGAAAAATAAAAATCATATAAAGACAAATCACAAACAACAAAAAAACATAAACATCAACAATAAGTAACATCAATAATAAATAATACATAAACATCAATAGATTATGGCTCCCATTATAGAGAGAAGCTCCCGTTAGAGAGAGAAAGTTCTTTTTTCAAAAATCCAAACTCCTAATTTTTTCTCCATTGATTCGAAATGCTTATAAGTCATGGTGGCGGATGGCCACCGGCCATCACTGCCTTCGAATGTGAAAACCACATATGCTGGTGGAATGGTTATGCTGAATAGAAATGAGAAAGAACGTCTAGTGACAGGAGTTGATCATGAATCTGAAAATGTTCTCAGGCGAAGCTCTAAAGGTGAGTTAGTAATTAATGAAAATGCTGGTTTACAAACTGATAAGGTTTAACATGTTGAAGGTAATAAGAAAAATGTTTTTTTGAATGTTGATTATAAGACTCCACGTGTATTGAAATTGACTAATTTTTCTCCCTTAAAATCATTTGATCCTAAGGCTTCTTTATCGGGTTGAAACTTTTTATTAATAGATTCGAGTATTCAAATGCAATCCTTGCTGCTGACAGTGTGATAAATGCGAATTCCTTGAGTTTGGTTAATAAAAATATTCATAACAATGTTAAGCCGTCTGTGGTTCCTGTGGAGAAGGTTGTTTTGTGTAGTGATTGCGATGCAGTTCTAGTGAATGTAATTATGTCTGATATGTTAAGAGAGTTGCTATTTGCATGTTTTACATTCTTGCAACTTGTATAGTTTTGATGATTCTAAATATTATTGTTTTATGTGTAGTTATCTCCTAACACTTTTATGGAAAATTTGTTTTTGCTTTTGTGTGTACTAACATTTCAGGAAAATTAAACTCCAGACTATTGAAGACTTCAATTCATATTCAGCATGAGATAGTTTGTAAATTAAAGTTTATACTTAGCTTTGTATTGAGTTTGAAAGGGAGTGATTGAAATTGTGTAGATAAGCACACACACACTTGGGGAACAAGAAATTTATATTGATCGTATGGGACTAACATAGTTCGTACGGGACAACCAAGTTAGTTATCCCCTCGGTAGAGCAATGGATCGAATAGGAAGTGAGAAAATTTTTCTAAGTCCTGATCGTCCAGACGAAATTCCATATTCGTCCCTGGACGAACTCCTCTGGATTCTCACCTTACACTGTTCGTCTAGACGAAATACATAATTCGTCTATGGACGAAATCCTCTGGATTTCCAATTTGTTCTGTTCGTCCAGACGAAGTACAAGTTTGTTTTTGGATGAACTCCTCTGGACTTTGAGTTTATATTAATCGTCGAGACGAAATTCACTATTTATCTCTGAACGAAATCCTCTGTCCAAAAATCATCCAGGACGAAGATACGTTTGTCCCAGGATGAAGTGAATCAACACTTCACTTTTTATGTTGTTCTGGAGTTTTTGGACACCGACCTATGAAATAACTCTTCGTCCGTATGAACCTAGTTCGTACGGGATGATGATCGTGTATGAACTCAGTTCGTACAAATAGTCATTAGGATTATTTCTGACACTTTAAGTAAAATCGTCCTGGACGATCCACGATCGTACGGGACGATCCATTTCGTGTTGACTTGAAAATTTGCAGTTTTTGGACGGTTTTTTCTTGTCTCTTCTATATATAGTCCAATTTTGACTGCCACCATATCTTTTTGCCCATTGATCTTCATGCCTATTGAAAGAGAAGTCAATGAGAGAGTGTAAGAGGGTGTTCGAAGAAGGATTCTTTGTACTAGAGCGTGAAGGCTTCACTTGGAGTTTAAAGGTAAGAGTCTTTGCTTTTGAATTGTGATTACTTCACTTTTTTCTTTCTTCCTTCTAGATTTCTTGTGAGGAGATCTATCAAGGAGATCCGGTTCTCTGTCGACACTTGGAGAGTGTGAACAGACGAAGGGTTCTCTGCCCATATTAGGAGAGTGTGAAAGGAATAAGGGTTTTCTGCCCACACTAGGAGAGTGTTAAAGGATGAACGGTTCTTTGCAAATACTGGGTATAGTATAAAAGGACAACAGTTCTCTGCATCACCGGGTAGTGGTGGAAAGAGTTTATTGTAAAGGCTTCTCCGCCTTGTTGTGGGTGCAAAAGGAGAGACACTATTGATATTAGTGCAATACTCGGAGGGTGCCTCCTGGGAGTGGATGTAGGTCTAGTTTTGACCGAACCACTATAAATCTTGTGCACTTTATTCTTTACTTCTTTTTATTTTTTGCTTTTTCTGTTCTAAAAGTTGTGGTTGAAAAATTATTTCTAAAAATTCATTAAAGTTTACTTTCGGTTCAAAAAAATTCAAAAGAGGGATAAATTTTTAAAATACCAATTCACCCCCCCCCCTTGTGCACTTTATTCTTTACTTCTTTTTATTTTTTGCTTTTTCTGTTCTAAAAGTTGTGGTTGAAAAATTATTTCTAAAAATTCATTAAAGTTTACTTTCGGTTCAAAAAAATTCAAAAGAGGGATAAATTTTTAAAATACCAATTCACCCCCCCTCTTGGATAGCCTTGGGACATAATCTTAGGTTTAACAACCTAATTCATAGTGAACGAGTTTCAACAAGAACTATCATCTTTTCATACCCTTTAAGTGTTGGTAGAGAATTGGCATCCTTTTTCACCCTCCTGGTGAAGGCAGAGAACCTATCTCCTTTCACACCCTCCAAGTGTCAGTAGAGAACTATCATCCTTTCACACCCTCCCCGATGTTGGTAGAGTACCAGATCTTATCCAAAGATCTTCTTACAAGCAATCTAGAAAGACAAGAGGAAGAGTGATAACCATAATTATAAGATATCCTCACGTCAGTTTTAGTGGACCTTTTATATAAAAGACATGAAAAACTATTCAAAAAATTGAAAATTTTAATTTAGAGCATACACGATCGTACAGTACGATCGTATGTTCGTACATATGAATAGTTCAAATACAAATGTGTACGAACATATTATGTATTGGTACAAAGTCATTTCGTATGCGATCATTGTCCGGTATGAACTAAGTTCATCTGGAATGAACAATTAGAAAATTAAATTTTATTTGTACAAAATGTCAAGACAAAATGAGCGAGAATAGAATAGAGACGTTCGTACTGGCATGAACATAAATATCATCCCGTACAATCTTCTTATGAGGATAAAATAGAGGTGCTCTTTCCTACACGAAATTAAATATCGTCTCGTGCAATCTTCATCCGAGGACAAAATAGAGGCGTTCGTCCCTATAAGAAATTAAATATGATGGATCATAGTCTGAGGACAAAATAGAGGTGTTCGTCTCTATATGAAATTAAATATTATCCCATATGAACCATACTTAGAAAAAATAATTTCATTTCTATTCGTTCCATTGCTCATTGGGGAAAAATAACTGATCAGATCGTTTCGTACAAAGTGAAATCATACAATATAATCAATTTAAAAAATATGAATTTTAAACTCTCCCCCGGTGTGTGTGTGTGTTCAGTTACTCAATTATAATCACACCCTCTCAGACATAATAAAATGGAAAATACATACTTCAACTACAATAAACTCTAAACTGATCTTGATTTGAAGTCTTCAAAAATCTAGAGTATGATTTCCCTGAAATGTTAGTACACACAAGAG